>NC_090936.1:260441544-260748330 GCF_040938575.1 Ambystoma mexicanum
GTCATTATTCAGCTCAGTGGCCATTAAAAGAATGATGCAGCAACCCTCAATAACATCTACAGTGCCATTCAGAAATGGATGGCCTGTAATTTCTTAGCTCTCAATAACAAAAAAATAGAGCTCATGATTGTCGCCACCAAGAACACTCGGAGCAAGTTAACACCAGACTATTCCAACTTCTTGATCGCAGATAATGTTATAACAGTCTCAACAAAAGTGAAAACACTAGTCGTTATTCTTGATGATGAACTCTCAATGAAGTTTCATGTATCCAATATCCGGTCGAGCTGCGGACTCATTAACAAACAGATACAATACCTCCGACCTTTCATAACAAATGACAACTGCGCTTTGATGTCCACAGCGTTGATACATTCTATTGCAATAGTCTGCTGACTGGCACTACTGCTGTCAACATACAGGCACTCCAAGTCACACAGAACAATGCTGTGCGCACCATTTTCAATCTTGTGCATCACACACATATCTCTACTTTCAGAAAAACTCTACACTGGCTTCCTCTAAGGCAAGGAATATCACACAAAGTGCTAACTTTGGCTCATAAATGTGTGTTTCTTACCAGCCCCACATATTTATCAGAGTCTATCAAGATCAAGCATAAGAATAGGAATATTTGCTCTACCAAGGCCATGGTACTCGTCCAGCTGAGATTCAACATAGCCCAGTTTAGTGGCACCAGCTTTGACATTCAGGCTTCTACTCTATGGAACGCGCTCCCAGTGGCCAGATGCCAAATACAGAACTACCCTCTCTTTAAGAAGGCCATAAAAACCCACCTTTTCAACCTTGCCCCAGAATAACCAGCTTTAGCTCTCAGCTTATCCATAGCTCCCACCCGATTTCTGTTTGTGCATCTTGTCACTGTTTTTCTGTGCGCTCTGAGGTCTGAGGTCTGCGGGCATGTGGCATGTTATTTTTTTTTAAAAACACCACTTCACAATGGTGGTAGAATTCTCAATGGCGAACGTAGCTGCTGCCAGTGATTGTTCACAAGGAAAATGCCCTCCCATAACTATAGGACAGCTCACAGGGGGACTTGTTGTGTTCAGTACTATCAGTGACACCAGACCCCCAAGAGGACCCAAGCGTTAATGTTACCATAGGAGGCAAATCTTTTTCTTTTGTAGTAGACACGGGTGCAACTCGCTCATGTATACGAGAGTGAAAATATCCATTATCGGGAAATGCCAAGGTTTCTCTGGAGCTACAAGCAGAGTTCCTTTTACTGATGAATTACCAGTCTCCATAGGAGAGTGTGATATTTCTGTTCCATTAGTGTATACAAGGCAGACACTGGATAATATTCTGGGCCGAGATTTAATGACAAAGTTAAATATGACAATTTCTTTCACTGATGAAGGCATAGTGTGTTCCACCCCAGGATTACGTTATGTGAACGTGGGCGAATATATACTTTGAAAATTTCTTCTGAACTAACTTGGCTTCCTCAAGTTTTCTAGCATCTTTCTTCTTATTATTTTTCTCTTGTAACAGCCAGCAGTGAAGTGCTATAGTCAACTGTATCTCTGCCCATGGCTTCGCTTCCATTCCCACAAATTTCTTGAGCTGTCTCTGTACCTGTTCTTGCAATCCCTGACACAGAATGTGGTAAAATACCGGCACAGATTTCCCCCACGGCTCACTCATTTCCAAAGTCCAGCTTTCCTGAATACTTTGAGTATTAGCAAGCAGATCTTTGTCATTTTTCATCTTACGTGCCATAATTGCACCCATATCTGACATATCTGGATACTGTACCCTGAGCGCTCTCCAGACATCTGCTCTGCAATTATTAAATGATGCTCCGTCATGAGCTGTATTCTGTGCCATGACACTTGAGTAGCCTGCTCGTGTACAAATGTCATTAGCCCTTTCCCCACATATGGCTGCTAAGAGACTCATATTGTCCCCTATTGCAAGAGTATTTCCTCCTGTCATATTTTCTAGCTCATAAATCCATTTCCCCGCCCCAGCTGTTAAACTGGGGAGTTTGCACCTTAAATTATCCTTATCCGTCTGTGACCAGGTGATTTACTGTGGTCTGGCCCCTCCTTTCTCCAATAAAGGGAATTGCGTGAACCCAAATCTGCAATCAGCTCCCATCATCTTCCTATCCATAGTAGGGACAATGGTTCCTGATAGTATCATTCCTGGCAAGGACCTCATCCTGCTCACATATGGTGGTGACTCTCCCTTCTTACTATGCGATCGCCGTTTAGGGTGCTCTGGAAATTTTATAGGATCTGGTGTTCTATATTTGGTTGCTCTAAATCAGACCCTCTTACTTCCTTGTCCATCTGCAGACATCCATCGGGACCGCATGCACATTCTCCCTCCTCCCCACGAAAAGTTTCTCTTCGTCTGACATATCTAGTCCCCAACTTGTATGGCTTTCGTCCACAACAACCTTATTTAAAGTCAGCCTGTTCATAGACAAGGCTCTAAGCTCGAGACTAAACGTGTCTCTTTCCTCGCTTCATGATTGGAGGACTAGGGACTGTTCTCCCTTCCCTCTGCTTCCCAATTTGCTGCTTTCCCTTAAGTTTTGATAGTCTCTATTGATCCTCTCCCCGATGCTTCATATGTCAAAATTCTCCTTTAGGGTTATCCTAGATGGTCCTGCCATTGCTCCCTGCGATGGGAGGAACTTCTCTATATGGCCCCATGATATAACTGGGATTGGTTCATTAACTCTTTCTGAATGCGATCAATGTCGCGGTCCCTTTGTCTTCTTCTTCGCTCCATTTTCTCATCTAATTCTCTTTGCTTTCTCGCTTCCTGTCTAACCCTTTCCTCTTCCTGTATTTTCTCTTCCACTTCTTTCATTCTTTCTACACTCTTCTTCTTCCCTTCGTGTTTGCTTTCTTTTATCCCTTAATTTCTGTGCTTCCTCCTCGTCTCTATTTTTCTCTTGCCTCTCGTTCTTCGATTGCTCTCTGGCTTTTATCACACTTCATATGCTCCTCTGCCCTTTTTTCCTTCTTTTACTGCTCCTCTTGATACATCTGTTGTTGCCTCTGCCTATTCTTTCTCTTCTGTTTGTCCTCTTTCAATCTTTTCTCTAGTTACCTGTCTTTTCTATCCTTTTAATCTTGATCTTCCTTTTGCCTATCTTCCTCGATACTTTTCCCATCGAGCTTGAGCAATATCTGTCCACCCATCCATTCGTTCTGTACGAGTGTAACCTCGTCAGCTTTATCGTTCTCTCCTTTCCATCTCTTAATCTCTCGTTCTATGTCTGCCGTTATATTTGGGCATTCACTTTTTTCCTCCTTATTCTGTGAGACCTTAAAGATCTCCTCCTTTCTTTTAGTCCCTTCTGGACTATAATCACTGCAATAGGAGGTGGTTTTTATATTGGATTACTATATCCTGTTGCCGCCTCCAATTCCCTTAACGGATATAATTCTACATCTCCTGTACTATCACCATTTACTTGGGGCGAGGTAAGGGGAACAGAAGGCTCAGCACCTTCCTCCCTAAACTAATTAAGCATCCAGTCCTCAGGAAGCGGATCTTCCCGTTCCTCCTGGCACATCTTCCAGAGCTCTAAAATAGCTAACCTCTTTTCCAATTTCTTTCCTGTGTATGCAGCGTGCAAGTAAGTGGTCATGTGTTGCAAAACCACCTTTGACAGCAATCTCCCTTGTGGCCATGGCTTGAACATTGTCTGTTGTGCCCTTTACCCAATCTGCACTATAATGTTTGAGTTTAGGCACGTGCTTTGGCAGCGTTTTGCATAAGTGTATCAGTGGAGTAACATCCACCATTGTGACAAGTCTCTATTGACTGTCAATACTTACCGTTTAGTTACTCAGATACATTTCAGAAAAACAACAAATATGAGCGCGCTCCAACCTTGCCTCTCAAAGCCTCTACTTCTCAATTATGTCAACCTGTCTTATTCACTCCGTGCCGACAATGACTAAAAGATTGATAACACCTTTTTATCTCTTCTTTAACCTCTTTAACTTATTTAATTTGCTCTTGTCGCTCTTCGACACTTCTTTTCAAATACAAAATACAAGAACAGACAGGCTAGTCAACTTTACACATTTTCATGAAAGTAAATATTTTCTCTTAGCCGCTAAAATACCCTGATTGGAGTTTGACTCATTCCCTATCATAAACCTATTTATGTGCCGCCTAAGTACCAACTTGGGTTTTGAAATGACTCCTTCTAAAGCTCCTTGAGCTAGGAAACTGGGCTCTATAGAACGCTCCTCGTTCACACACTTCTCATCATATACTAAACTAACCCCCTGTTACTTTTCTTTATCACCACAACCTCATTCCCTTACTTTGTCATTCCCCTCAATCTACTCACCATTCGCTTTCAGCTCAAGATCTTCGGGATCGTCCCCTCCTCCAACCGACCACCGTACCCTTCGGTCCGCTCGGCGCCTGTGGAAACCAGAAGGGATTTCGTCACAGAGAGACCTGTCCCACCTCTATCGATTTTCTTGCAAGAGTTCTATATCGGCCGCTCTCCACAGGAAACCTTGCAATCCTCCGGCTAGATGGCAGAGGGTTTCCGGTTTTCCGAAAAACTAAAGACCTACTAACCGATGGGCCTGAACCATCCTCCTTCTGCTACCAAGTGAACCCGTAGGCCCTTTAAAACGAGGTAGCACTCCATGGATGAATGGGGATGCAGAACTTACTCTCGCACCAATAATCAGACCGACTCAGGAAGTTGGCAAAACTGTTGTTGTTTTATTAACAATTATCTAAAACAGGGAGTACAACGGGCATCAATGGATGCCGCACAAGCATTCTCAATGATTCACATGAAAAAACACAGCTGTATAACAAAAACCTATCATCAACGTCACACTACGTGGCAGAATAAACATACTTGGAGTTGTGTTAGGCTTAAGGGGAACATCTACGTATACTTTCTATATAGGAACGGGTTGTGATTGTGTCTCTACAGTCAGGTGGACAGCTAAGCCCACCCCTAGTGCAAGTCATCTTCCGTGTCATACTAATACACAACGTTTCATTGGCTTTCAAACTATAGGGCTCTTTGCTACGTGGCCCTCTATAATTGGTTGGCACCTCTTCCCTTCTGGAATATTCCACTCGCTAGTAGCATGCAAGCTGGTACCCCAGGTGCTGGAGTGTTGGACTTGACCATACGCAAATTGGCCAACATCCATCATCAATCCTACTGTCTGCCATTCATTTAGTCCTTTGAACTTTGCCTTGCAAAGGATCACTGTGCCTGAGAATAAAAGGGAGTGTGAGCATGGCCTTATCTTCTGGTCTCGGTGTAGCTTGCCCAAAGTTTATTTTCATGTGACAGGAGACCACGTTTTGAGCTCCTTCTTTGCATTTGACACTATCACATGAATAAAATCTGGGGATTCTAGTGTTTTTCCATTACACCTCAACAGGAGCCCGTCTTGCTTCTCACGTTCATTGTATTGCCTCGATAGATAACCAGTTTCTTGGCTGCCCCAACCCTTGACACTGGGCCAGACAAGCCTTCTCGAATCTTCCTTCACCGTCAGCTGTTTTCTTCAACTGCGCCACACTTTCAGCCCTTATATTCACTGGGTCCAAGTTTGCTAAAAATGCATTGTGGAACATCCAGATTCTATACACACAAATATATATATATTGGCTGCACCGCCTGCAATCTATTCACTACGTATAGCCAGCCTTATGATTACATAGTCTACTAGCGTTACTGCATCAGTACAATTATAAAACAGCTTTGCATTTTCTTCAGTGCTCTCCGCACGTGCAATCTTCATTTTGCTCATGAAATGTTGCTCAATTCTTTACTTTACCATCAGATTTTATAAGGTCTGTGTACTATCTTCATTGGCATCTCTTCTGGGTGCGTAATTTCTGCTTCATGTGACGTCACCAGTTTTCTCTTTCACTCATCTTCACACTTCTTCCGGAACTTCCTTCAGAAAACTGTCATTTCTTCGCGAGTACATTATGTAGGGTTTTCTTAATGGATACTTTGTTTCAAGGACTCTTTGCAGTATAGGTACCATTATTGGCTTTGCGCATGTCGCAATTTCCGGTTGCCAACATATAGGCAAAATGGGGGCAGGACTTCCAGTAGAGGCACTTGGCACCTCTTCTACACTATAACGTTGAAGCTAGAGAGGTCCCTGGACCCAGACAGCCTTGTGGATGATGCAGATGGAATTTGAATTTAATCCGTTCAGCAACCGGGAGCCAGTGAAGACTTTTTGGGGCAGGAGAGATGCGGTCCCTGGGCTTAAGGCCAAGGATACCAAGTCTTTCTGCCCTATTCTGGATTACCTGGAGGGGTCGCAGAGTGGAAGAAGGTAGATTCAGGAGGAGTGTATTGCAATAGTCAAGCCGAGAGAGAACCAGGGCTCAGGTAACTTTGAGCCTGTGGGAGAAAGTAAGAAAAGGGAGAATTCCTTTGAGAATGAAGAGCTTAAAGTGGGACTTCTTGGCAATGTCATGAGCTTGAGGGACGAAGGAGAGAGAGAGGAGTCGATGATGACTCCAAGGTTTCTGGCTTCAGAAGAGGGAGAAGGGGGAGAGCCCAAGGAGGAAGGCCAGAGTGAAGGGAAGAAGGAGGGAACAGGGGTCCTGATGGGAAGGATCTCAGCTTTACTGGCATTGAGGCAGAGAATGATGGAGGTGCACCAGGTGGATGGCAGATAGGCAGTCAGGGATAATGGAGGGTGAAAGAGGGTCACCAGAAAGTTTGAAAAAGAGTTGTGTGTTGTCTGCATAACACTGTAAGGTGGAAATGGAGGAGATGAGGCATGCGAGCTGAGCAAGGTAGATGTTAAAGAGCCAAGAGGAGAGGATAGAACCCTGGGGGACACCACAGGTGGCAAAGGAAGTAGGGGAGAAGGTGCCTAGTATGACTTGGGAAGAGTGGTCAGTTAGGAAAGATGTCAGCCAGTCCAGTGCCCGTTCTGAGATACCAAGGGTATCGTGGAGCCTTTGTTTGAGGATGGAATGTTTGACTGTGTCAAAGGCAGAGGAGAGATCAAGAAAGATGAGGACAGCTGGGGAGTTGCAGTCCAGAGATGTGAGCAGTTCTTCACAGGTGTTCAGAAGAGCATTTTCCATGCCTCTGGATGCTCGGAATCCAGATTGATGGTCGTGGAGACCACCAACAAGTTTGGTGTGCACGTCGAGTTGGGACAATGCCAGCTTCTCCAGCAGCTTCCTCAGGAAGGGTGTGATGGTAATAGGGCGGTAGTTGGATGGACAGGTAGGGTCTGCTGAAGGTTTTTGCTGGAGGGGGCACACATGGGAGTGCTTAAGGGAGGAGGGGAAAGATCCAGTGTCAAACAAATGATTGCAGAAATCAGCAAGTGCAGGGGCAAGAGAGCCAATGTTATCCTTGATGGTCCTGGATGAGCAAGGGGAAACCTGTTTGGAAGAGACCTTAATTGAGTGGACAACTCTGATAACTTCATCAGGTGTGACAGGGGAGAAGGAGGAAAAGGAGGAAGGAGGAGGTTGAGGGGCCAAGGGAGGCAAGGGGGTGTGGGATGGGTAGTGAGGGTGGGTAACAAGGGTGTTCAGGATGTTTTGAGTTTTTGTGGTGAAGTGAGTGGCCAGTGCATTGCAGAGGGCCTGGGAATGAGAAGAGGATGAGACAACTGCGGAAGGTTTGGCTAGTTCCATGTAGAACTTGAAAATTTCAGCCGTGTCGTTGGATGCACTGGAAACCTGTGCCTGTATGTGGGCTCTTTTCTTGGCACGTATGGAGAGTCTGTATTGCCTTTGGAGCAGGCAGCAGGCCAGTTTGTCAGAGGATGAGCCTGATGTTTGCCACTTCCATTCCACTGCCCTGCACTTTCGTTTCAGGGCTGGAAGTTCAGAGTCGTACCAGGTGTTACGCTTAGAGGCAGGTTTCAGGTGGATACCCATGACTGGAGCATGCCCATAGGTTCACTATCCTTGGGACTGTTTACTGATTTATTACACTTTGCTGCATATACTAATAGAACTTGATAGCTTTGAAAAGTGTTTTTATCAAAAGACAGCCACTAATGCTACAATTAGTTTTCCTTCTGCCACATAGGCGACATGGATCAACAGACCAGGGAGGTAGGGCTGAGCTAAGACTTGATAGACATGTTCAGTAGGGTTGTCACAAAAGTACTGGGCTGGTTTAATGCCTGCAGTAACTAACACATTTTTCTAAAATGATAAAGGATCTTCAAAAAAGGATAGTATGAAGGATGGAATAAAGTGAAGTGGGGTTTCCAGGTTCTTCTACACTTTGCTTGTTCTAAATCATAATGTTCCAAAAAGACTATTCTTAAAGTTCTTGCCCTGGTAGCATACTCTATTCTACAAAGCAGTGTGGTAACGTTCAAACAGAATGGCCAATAGAAAAGTTCAATCTAGTCTGACTGACTCCTAAATCCTATGCTAATAACATATATGTTCCCAGGATCACCAACTCAAGAATTTTCCAAACCTATTTTTAAGTCAGTCCTTTCCCTAATTCAACAAACAAAATCCATCCAACAGTTTAGGGAAGGCTCCTTCACAAGCTACTCACAGTCTGGACTTCGTCGCTGTCCTCTATACTTTCACCTCCGGACTCCAGGACCTGTCCCTGGGATTTTATGAGACTCCTTCTGCTTCGTAGGCCGTCTCCCAGTTTGGAAACTTGAGTACCATATTCTATTAGTTCAGTTTTTTTCAGGATCAAAACAACCTTCCTTTATGTCTATGTGATGCATACTATCTTCCCTAGACCTCGTCTTTGTCAGTTTCTCACAAATGATACCACTTCGGAGCATCGTCTTTCTCAGGATTCACAACAGGTCCCTCTTAGACTTGTCTTTCATTCAGGCTGCAAAATTGGCCCATCCTGGACTTAAGCTTTCTCAGGAAAGGACCTATCAATCTAACGACTTATCGAACTAGACATTTAGTCAGACTTCGAGTGGGCAATAAAATCCTACAGCAGAGAATGGACAAATGTGTCAGAATATAGGATCTGACCTTGAAGTGGAACCACTCTTTACTCACTGACCCGTACCAACGCATTACTATCATATGTACACATCTGGAAAGGTTTAATGCAGAATACGCAAAGGCTGCTCCTCTCAATCTGATCCCATTCAATGTGTACATGCAAGCCAGGGTAGAGGGGATAAAATTGCACCAAATCCAACTCCAGATGTATGCATATAGCCTCTCTCGTTCCTTCCTTCGCTCTTTTCTTCTCATTCCAAAACTTGGCATTTAAAGGGAGTACCTAAAAATAGCTGTGCAAATATCTGCAGTACGTGGACATAAAATGACGATAGCTGTAGCATCGGTGGGAGTCGCATGTGGGCACGACGGTGTGTACATGGGTCAGCGACCCACGCTGATGTAAGCACGCTTGGCGTTCCAATAAAGCAGTTACCCTGCAACTACGATCCTGTGTAAACTTGCTTTATTTGTTGTCCTGTTTCCCACGCTGCCTCCCGAAGGTCGGGATCTCACAATGGTGACGAGGGAGTGAACCCAGGGTGCCTGCACCATGCCATGAGCAGGATCCCGGTTTAGACCAGCCTTACTCCGCCCACACACAGGAGGTTGACAGAAGGCTGCTGCTTGTCTGGGCAGGCCCAGAGGCACCTGCACCGAGAGGGAAAGGAGAAGAGGGCGTCCTGGCCGGATGACATGCCTGGCCTAACATAGCACGAGGTGAGAGAAGCCCCATTTGTAAAGCGCTCTTCACCGGGGGGTATCTGGGCACTACAAGAATATGCAGCTATTAGCTACAATACAAAATAGTTCCAAGCTATGGTACATGACAAAGAAAAATACATGATACAAAATACAAGTAATCTATACAGAGCATGTGCAGCGATAACATACATATATACAAGTAAACATCTGGTGTTGTTAGACAGGCCATATTTAAGGTACTACTGGTGTGAGAGGTCTTTGGATGTAAGCCAACGTTTTGTCTTGTCCCTGAATTTAAAGAAGGATTGAGTAACTCTTAGGCAGGATGGTAAGGAGTTCCAGAGTTGCGCAGCCATGGCTGGAAACCTATTGCCCCCAGCTTTTTTTTAGCTTGTACCTGGGGACTCTTATGCAGCTGTGGTTGGTGGTCCTGCTGGGATGTGCCGGCTTGTTCTTAGTGAATTTCTCTGTGAGGTAGAGAGGGGCTATGTTGTTGAGACTTTTGTAAGTCAAGGAGACAGTATTGAGATGTATCGGGTAGCCAATTGTTATTGCGTCTTATCCCAGAGAAATGTTGTCTTTTGGAGATGCCTAATACCGTTCGAAGTGCATTATTCTGGAGAATTTGGAGCTTATTAGTGATATATTTACTGGCATCCAGGTAAAGTGTGTTTCATTAATCAATTTTTGACAGGATTAATGCTCTTGCCAGTGTAATGCAACTTTCACTAGAGAGAAAGGGTTTGCATGCATGGATCAACTTACAGGTGTAGGCTGTAGTCGACGCTGTGGCACTGACTTGTGTGTGCATGTTAGGAGAAGTGTCTAAGTAAAATTCCAGGGTTTTTACCTCTTTGGCCACCTTGATGTCATTGCCATCAATATTAAAGGAGAGATAATGGTTGCTCAGTTTTTTTTGGTTGGAAAGCGTTGCTAAGAGCAGTAGCTCTGTCTTCTCATCATTCAGGCAAAGGCCATGGGTGGCCATCCAAGCCTGAATGATGAGGTAGATTTTTATTGATCAGGGCTTGGTCGTTTTCATAGTCATCTGTCAAGGAAATAAGGATCTGGGTGTCATCCGCATAGTTAGTGTAGGTAACACCCAGATGGTCTAAGTCATCAAACAGTGGTTTTCTAAATACATTGTACATGGTGGGTGAGACGCAAGATCCTTGCGGGACTCCATAGGTTATCTGGATCGGATCGGCGGCCGCTGATGATGAAAATACTCTCATGGATCTGTTACTTAAGAAAGATTGGAACCATGCTGTTGCTTCGACTGAGAAATGAGCTGCAGATGACAAGTGATTGCATAAGACCTTATGATCAACCAAGTCAAAGGCGGATGACAAATCTAGCAGGAGCAGGAGGGCACATTTACCTTTATCTTTCTAATCATTAATTTGGATCTTCAAGTCG
Source organism: Ambystoma mexicanum (assembly GCF_040938575.1). Taxonomy (NCBI): domain Eukaryota; kingdom Metazoa; phylum Chordata; class Amphibia; order Caudata; family Ambystomatidae; genus Ambystoma; species Ambystoma mexicanum. The sequence goes on from NC_090936.1 coordinate 260,452,642, forward strand.
ATCAAGGCTGTTTCTGTGCCATGTTAGGGTCTGAAGCCAGATTGACAGAGTCCTAATAGTTTATTAGATTCCAAATATGCTTGGATCTGGATATAGGCTGATTTATGAGGATCGATGGGCCTCCAGCTGCATGGAGCCACGTCTCTGTTATCGCTAGGAAGTCTAGATTTTTCTCAATGATTAGGTCGGCAATTTTAGTTGCATGTGCGACTAGGGACCTGGCGTTGATTAATGCACCACTGATAGGAGGTAAGATTGGAACTTTGGCTAGTGTCTTGAGCTGGGATGAGAGGCCTAGCTTTCCTTCAGGCTTTGTGTTTTAGGGCAGTTTGTTCTTGAGCCCCTGAGGTTGGATATGTGTAGTGGGTAAATTATAAGTAATAGTATATGATTTGCCTAATCTCATGCCAAGTCTACAGTTCCTATTGAATGTAGGGCAAGGGTGGTTCTGAGCTGGGTCAAGGGAGGTAGTCTGGGATGTGCAGGAGCAGTTTAGACTCCTGGGCACATTACCAAGTTGGGTGCCATGGTATGCATTATTGCTATTCGTGATAGACTCTGTAGGAGGTCAGAAGGTGTTGGGCGATCAGTTGTGCAGAGGTGGCAGGAATGGGGTGGGCTTGACAAAGTCTGGGATGGATAAAGGGGGTAGGAACAAGGTAGGCTTGATCCAGTCTGCAGTGTGTACAGGAGTTGGCATACTACTAGGGCTACTAAATGAAGCCTTCTGTGACATTGCACAATTGGACTGTGTTAAGATGGATTTCTGAACTCTGACCTGGTGGGCAGAGGTTCAGAAGGCCAGCCTAGTTTCTTGAAAGGGTAACCTCTGGACAAGCCAGACAAATCAAGGTAGCTATGGCAGGCGGTGAAGACTAAGTCTCAAGAGGGGTGAGGGTGACTGAAAGACCTCAGTGAGCACACAGAGCAAGGACACTTAAAATTGCTCCCAGACAGGTGTATATATCAAAAATATAAACACATTTATTACAAGGCCTTGTAACTCAACCCCCAGTAAAAGAATCACAGGAATCCCTCTAAACCAACACAACACAATCAATACAAAATATATACAAGACCATTGGGGTCTAAAGGGTTAAAGGCACGAATTATAGTCACAACCTAGAGGAGTACCTAGAGGGGAAGGTAAATAGGTAGTGCAGATAGTCTTTAGTCCCCTTCAACATCAAACACACACCTAACTAAGAACAGTCCAAACCCTAAGAAGAGAGGAGCCTTATGCTCAATAGTACATGTAGTGCAGGCGTACACGGTTGTTCCAATGGGCAAAACGGGGTCTCTTCACGGGTCTCTAGCAGCTCAGGAAGGTGGGTGAGGTGATGAAGAATAGATTCCCACTATTCAAGGAGGGCCTCGACTTGAAGGCAGAGGTGATTCCAAGGTTCGGGAATAGGTCGCTAGTTCGCGCTAGCAGTGGAAAGCAGAGGGACCCCCAGGGGCCACTCGTGCGTAAAAACAGTTGGAGGCGCTAGGGCCACTGGTTAAGGTTAGGGTTACTCACAGGCCCCAGGTGCACTCGGGTCCAAACTTTGCCAGTTGAGTCCACTGCGGCTGCAGTTCCAGCGATACAGCGATGATTCCCAAACGGGACAGTGGCGATTTCTCCACTCTGATGGATGGATCAGGACAGTTTCACTGCAGCAGGCTTCAGGGGCAAGAGGGTCACAAATGCAGTGCACCTGCAAAGATCGTTGCCCCGACTGGGCAACAGGGTAACTGCGTTTACTCCGGTCCTGGCGCACTCATCTCACTTCAGACCTGGGAATGCCAAGTGTTCGAAATTCAGTGAGAGGGTGCCCGGGGATACGGAGCTAGCAGTATACCAAGTTTCGAGGGCCTCCTCGTAACAACGGCAGAGACAGAGCAAAGGTCCTGCCTAAGCTGGTCAGCCCACTGGCTGACCCAGGGACACTTCCGAGAAGGCTTACTTGCAGGTTTTGTTGAAAGTGCAGAGAATAGTTGGTCCCACTATTCTAATGGGTTGAAGCATCTTCGCAGACCTTCTAGGATGACCAGATGCAGAGGGGTCCCACAGGACGACAGCAGGCTCCGGGTGACAAACCTTCCAGCAGTTCACCAGTGGTTCCTCGACTTGGCTTCTTAGTTTCAGGATACTTGGATCCTATCCTTCGTTCAGTGAGAACTCCAGAGATTGACATGGTATGGGTGTTTTTGGCCTCCTCTTATCCAAAGTTCCCTTCGCGCCAAAACAGAGAGGACCCAATGGGAGATCTGCTCACAAACACACACTCCATACATGGATCAATCACGGACCACGGTGGTCCCAGGCATTCACAGTACTCCAGACTTTCTGCCACCCAGGATGTGTATTGGGGACAGACACCCCAGCCACCATCCTGGAGACACACACACAAGGCATGTAGAAGCCCGCGAAAGCTTGGCGTTTCGCAGGAAACTGTATGTCCAAATAAGGACTGACCCGGGTCGACTCGACCTGGGGAAGGCAAAGGGACAAGATGGCGAAAGGATAGGACAAACAACCTTGTGGCATGGCCATTTTGGAGCCAGGCCACCTATTTGTGCCAAACGCGGTTAACGTGGTTTAAATTGCAGGAAAGGGTTAAAATTATATGAAAAGATAAGCTGCCACCAGCCCTGTCCATGACACATCTGCACATCTCTAAAAAAAAGTCCTACGAGAGTATCTAGGGTCTTTGTAATTGACTATGAGACCCAAGTGCACTGTACTGTAAGGTACATTGTGCACGTGTTACATGTTGCTGAAAAGTTGCAACATTGGGAAAGGACTAAGGGAAACAAAGTGTCCCAGCACTGACTGCCTTAATGGCATGTCAGTGTTCCCATAAAAAGTGAGTGAAAGCCCAGAGGAGTGCAACAGAAGGCTGTGCTCCCCTGGCAAAGTCAGACTAAGGTGTTTAAACAGCAGCAAAACATTTGGGGTTGTACAACTGGAGGGAAAATTACATATACAATGAAATTGTTCCTAACACTCGCCCCTCCCAGACTAAGGGCAGGGGGACTTAATCCACCCCTGGATGAGTCTCATGTTCAGGGCGGTTAAACATTTTGGACAACCCATCAGCATTGCTATGTTGGACACCTGGCCTATGCTCAATAGTGAAGTCAAAGCCTTGCAGACTTAAAGAGCACCTGAGCAACTTTGGATTCTCTCCCTTCATGTTCATTAGCCACTTTAAGGGTTATGGTCAGTTTGCACAGTGAAGTGGGTCCCATAGAGGTAGGTCCTCAGCTTCCTTAGGGCCCACACAACAGAGAGACATCCTTTTTCTACTGTGCACCATCTGAGCTCTCTGTCCTTAAGCTGGCGACTAATGAAGCCAATTGGGTATTCCTTACCCTTCTCATCTACTTGTGATAGTACAGCTCCTATCCCAGTGTCAGAGGCATATGTCTGCACAATAAAAGGTCTTTGGTAATCAGGTGCCCTGAGAACAGTGGCATGGCACAAGGAGTCTTTCAAGCCATTGAAGGCCTCCTCACACTCTTCAGACCAAGTTACCTTCTTGGGTTTCTTTGGAGTGGTGAGTTTAGTCAGATGGGCAGCTATGGTGCCATAGTCTGCCATGAAATGTCTGTAGTACCCAGTGAGTCCTAAAAAGGCTCTCACTTGGGTCTGAGGAGTGGGGTAGGCCAGTTTAGTACTGCTTGTACTTTACTGGGAAGAGGCTATATCCTCCCTCCACCTAGTTCATGTCCAAGGTAGACCACTGATCCTAGTCCAACCTGGCACTTACTGGCCTTTATGGTCAAGTGGGCCTTCTGAAGAGCCTGTAACACAATCCTAAGGGGTTTCACATGCTCTTCCCAGGTGGCACTGAAAACGTATATATCATCCAGATACGCAAGACAGAATTCATCCAACCCATTCAGCACATGATTCACAAGCCTCTTGAAAGAGGCAGGTGCCTTTTTCAACCCAAAAGGCTTTACCCTGAACTGGTTAATCCCTCTGGTGTTGAGAAAGCTGTCTTCTCCTTGGCATGTTCTGCAAGAGCTATTTGCCAATAGCCTGCAGTGGGGTCAAATGTGCTGAGGTATTTGGAGGCACCCAAAGTATACACCAGCTCATCTGTTCTAGGCAAGGGGTGGGCATCTGTCTTGGTGACATCATTCAGAGCCCTGTAATACACACAAAACCGAAACTCAGAAGTACGTGATTTTGGAACAATACCACTGGGCTGGACCAAGGACTACTAGAGTGTTCAATCACCCCAAGGTCCAACATTTTGTTGACCTCTGTCTTAATGTAAGACCTTACTTTGTCTGACATTCTATACCCCCTACTTTTGGTAGGTACACTGTCTCCTCTGTCAATGTCATGTTTGCACCAAGGTGCCAAACCAGGGGACTGTGAGAACTAGGGAGAAAACTGCCTAAGCAAACTTTTCACCTCTCAACCATACCACCCTGCTCAATCGTCTTCGTGACAACCTCGGTATCACTGATCAGGCTCTGGCCTGGCTGACCTCTTTTCTCTCTGATCGACCCTCCCAGGTACAACTTGGGTCCTTCCTATCTTCTATCTCCCTCTCCACATGTGGTGTTACCCAGGGGTCTATCCTCTCGCCTTGGCTTTTCAACCAATACCTGGCAACTCTCGCTTACTGCATCTCAATGTTCTGCTCAACTTTCCAATGCTATGCTGACGACACCCAATTCATTTTCAGGCTTCCCTCAGCCTCCTCCTCTCCTTCCCTCATCTCCGATTGTCTAATCGCCATTCAAAATTAGTTTGCCGCAAATGATATATGTCTAAATGCCAACAAGACTGAGATCCTCCTTATTGGTACACCATCTCCATCCTTTCCTCTCACTTTCTGGCCGGCCTCCCTTGGCCCTCCTCCCACCCCCACTTGCGCGGCTAAGAACCTTGGGGTTATCTTTGACTCTACACTTTCCTTCTCCGCACACATCTCTGATGTCTACAAAAAATCTAACTTTTTACTTCACCTCCTTAGAGGTACTCTACCTTTCCTCTCCTTCCCTCAAAAGCTCACGGTCTCCGAAGCTCTGGTTCTTTCCAAACTGGATTACTGTAACAGCCTCTTCCTAAATCTACCTGTCTCCACTCTCCGCCCTCTACAGCTAATCCAAAACAGGACTACGAGACTTGTTCTTGGCCTCAAGCCCTGGGATCGTATCTCTCCAGCCTTGAAATCCCTTCATTGGCTCCCAGTGCATGCAAGGATTAAATTTAAAACCCTCTGCATTGTCCATAAGGCTTTCTGGGGCCTGGGTCCAATATACCTTCAACTATCCCTCCGTAAATACCTCCCCTCTCGAGCCCTTCGCTCCTCTACTTCTAACTCCCTCAGGGTTAGTCATTTTGCAAATAAACGAGCTGGGGGTAGATCCCTGTCTTCGGCTGGTGCCTCCCTTTGGAACAGCCTCCCGGCCACTTTGAAACTTGAGGAAAAACATCTTCAGTTCCGGAAACTTCTCAAGACCTTCCTCTTTGCCTCTGCCCCCCTTCTCCCCTGTTGATCTGTTTCTTCTCATGGCATTGTGCACCTGGCCACCCTCTGTTCTTTCGGTCCCAGGTATCTGCTCACCCTGCCACCCTCCTGCACTGCCTCCAGGCCACCATCTGCACTAGGGTTCTGTATCTGTACCCATACAGTCCCCCTCCCACGTTTCATCTGCACTTATCAGATATACCTTTCTGACTAACTTTCACCTGCCACTTGCTGGCTGCACTACAATGGTTTAAAGCCCTTATTTATTATTTATTCTATTTAATATTTATTTGTTTTTCTCTCCTCTGCTTCGCACGTTTCCCCCCCATTTTCCTTTCCCATGCACTTGCGCTTTTTTAAATGTCACTGGGCCTAGTAAGATCGCTGTTTTTTCTGTTTTTTTCTCTCCCTTGTTCCCCTCCCTTTTTGCCTGGTCGCGCTCTGAAACACTTGTGTACGAGCGCGATATAAATAAAATATCATTTCATTTCATTGCTTGCTGATCAGAAGTCAGGTGAGGCGCCACTTGGACTCCCTCCATGGAGCTGTCTGAAGGACTGCCTTGGAACAGGTCAGGGAGAGGTTCTGATCCTCTTCCTCAACATCTGAAGCCAGTAGCAGTGCAGTGATTGCAACTCTTGGAATGAAAGCCTTCAGTCTATTCACATGGAACACTTTTGGAGCCTGTCCAGCCGTTCCAAGGTCCACTAAATAGTTGACCTCACCCAGTGACTCCACCATTGTGTAAGGGCCTGACCATTTGTCCTGCAAAGCTCTAGGCCTATAGGATTCATGATCAGGACTTTCTGACCAGGTGCGAAAGTGATGAGGGAAGCCTTCTGGTCATACCAATGTTTCACCAGTGCTTGCCCTGCCTTCAGATTCTCACTAGCCAAATCCATCCAGAGTACCACCCTTTTTCTGAGCCCTAGCACATAGTCCACTATGTTGGTAGTAATAGGGGGAGTGGGCATCTCCCATCCCTCTTTGACTATGGCCAAGGGTCCCCTTACAGGGTGACCAAACAGAAGTTCAAAGGGGCTGAAGCCAGCACCCTCTTGTGGTACTTCTCTGTAGGCAAACAGTAATCATGGTAGCAGAAGATCCCATTTTCTTTTTTGGGGTTCTTCCAGAGCCCCAATCATACTTTTCAAGGTCCTGATAAACCTTTTCACAGTTTTTAATGGGATTGCCTCAGGGTGCCATGGTCGACCAGCACCAGGATAAACCTATTGCCTGAGGATGTTTGGGGGTCAAGGGGACCAACAATGTCAATCCCTACCCTCTCAAATGGTACACCCACAACTGGGAGTGGTACCAATGGAGCTTGGATTGTTGAGCCACTCTTACCAGATAACTGGCACAACTCCTGCAGTGACTTTCTACTTGCACCCCCATCTTGGGCCAGTAGAAGTGCATGGGTAACCTTTGCTTGGTTCTCTTGATTCCAAGGTGACCAGCAAGGGGCACTTTGTGTGCCAGCTGCAGGAGGAAGGGTCTTACAGAAAGGCAAGGGAAGCCACCAAACTCCTATGGTCTCCTTCTGTAGACTCTGTAGGCTCACTGTACAGGAGCCCACCTTCCCAATAAATCATATGTGTCCCAGGAGGTTCACCCTCAAGCTGGGCACAGGCCTGTCTCCTTAGGCCTTCCAGAGATGGGCACTCACGTTGGCCTTTACTGAATTCTTCTCTGTCAGACCACCTTCTACTAAACTAACAAATCATTTAGTTCAAGATGGTCATTTGGATCAAATACTTCAGGCAACACCTCTACCTTGTCAGGTTCTGGTGTTTGACCAACTACCTCCACCACAGTGGTAGGTGAGTTAGGGGGAATATTCTCTTTCCCTCTTTTGCTTTTTCTGACCCCTTTAGCCTTGGGTTTCCCCTTTGGCTTTGGCATTGCAGTGGTCTTGGCCAGTGCTGCCCTTGTTTGAGACCTTGTGCAGGGTCTTTCAGCTGTATCCCCCACAAGCCCTAAAGCTCTGAGATCATTTCCCAGCAAGACCTTTCCTGGGGCACTCCTCTGTATTCTCACTGGAATCCTGACTGCTGTACCATTTATAGTAAGATTTAAAGGTATTACTGGGAACATGAGAGGTGTGCCATCAGCCAACTTAGTGGGTAACAGAGGAGCTCTGGCAACTTCCTCTGGGTCTACCAAGGTAGAATCCACTACAGTTCGACTACACCCACTATCACTAAGAGCTGGATTATCTACTCCATTTGTCAGCACACTGTCTTTAAAGTAGTGCTTGGTATTGTCTGGAATCCTAGCATAAGACTCTGAGACTTTAGGCTCCCAGGTGCCCAGGGAAGCTAAAACTACCTCAGAATCTATCCCACTGGGGAAGGAATCTGAGGAGAAGGATGCTCCTGTAATCTCTTCTTCCTCATAGGAGGAGAAGGCCAGATTAGCAGAGTGGACCCGCAAGGTTTTGACCTTACATCTGGGATGCCCCTTCACTTGGTCACTTGCTCCACAAGCCACACAAGATCTACTGGGTCTGGTGACATAGGGAAGCTTACTGTAACCTGAGTTCTGTTTTGGAGGATAACCTCCACTACCCTGTGAGTTCTCTTGTGACATACCCTTATGTTTCTTTTTGTGGACCTTCTGGGAGGAAGTTTTATCAAATCCCCCACCCTCTTTATCTTTGGGCTTTTTCCCCTCCTCCTGTTTACCAGGATGACTCTTGTCCTTATGGGAGACACTATGTGACATCCATAAATCTGGTGCTATGGCTAGCTTCTTAGGATCTATCTCCTACGAATCTGACAAATGTTGCTTAAGCTCAGGTGAACAATATGCAAAATATGTCCAAGCATGACAAGACATATCATACCCTCAAAGGTAGAGACCGTATAACCTTCAACCCAGCCAGTCAAGTTTTTTAAGGACTCAGTTACATAAGACACCCAAGTACCTCCTTCTTTCTTTGTGTACTCTCTGAATCTCTTTAATTATTGGGCAGGAGTCTTTCCAAACTTTAAGATGAGAGTTTGCTTCAACATTGCAAAATCTGCTCTCTCAGCTTTTGACATTTCCATAATGGCGCTGCAGCCAGAATGGGGCAGTCTGCTAAGTAACCATGCAATCTTATCAGCATTGTCAACCTGCTGAACTTCAAATGCATACTCAAAAGTATTCAGCCATTCCATAATGTCATTCTTTTCATCATACACACTGAGCAGGTATTTAGGAAACCTTGGATGAGAGGAGGATCCAGACCCATGTCCAGGACACTTAGATCCATTGGAAACTTGAAGCTTGGACAGTTCCAACTAGTGATCCCTGTCCTTCTGTTTTTCTGCCTCTTCTATCTTCAGCTTGGCCATGTTAAATTCAAGCTAATTCTGCCTAAACAGCAGTTCTTGCTTCTTGAATTCAAGCATAGCCTCAGCATCAGCACTGGCAGAGGAAACATTGGACATCACATCATCTAAATCCTCATAACAATTCTCTATGTGTCCTGGGTAGGCATAACTCGAAATGCCTTCACTAGTGTGTTAGGCAGAATTATATGCAGTACCTTTTCGAACACTACACACAATTAAGAATACAAGTGACAGTACAATGTCACCTTTGGTACAAGCCTGTACTACACATTTATAGTGGTAGCAGTAGCAGAGCAGCCAGACTTGTCTCAAGAGTAAGAGAGCAGTACAAATAGTTACACAAAGGAAAGCAATTACTATGGTTCAGGCAAACACTGACTCATGGTTTCTAAGTAAAAGAATATATATTTATTTACTCAACAGTTGTATAACATTTCACTATTTTAAGCAAGTTAAAAATCACATCATAAATACACCACACCACTTCCCTTAACTTCCGGACAAGTTAAGCTCAGAAAATGAATTGGGAACAAAATGGCACTCCAGTAATTAAAATAGGAGGGAAAGACAAAGTTATTAGAAATTAGGTAAAACCAACAGGTAAGTAATCAGGGCAATGGAGCAAGAGAGTCTACATGGTTAAAATCAGATAGAAAAGGCTTAGGGCCAAAGTCAATGGTTCAAAAGTCTTTTTAATGTAGTTTGCGGCAAAGTTTGTGGCACAGATTCCGAACGAGGTTGGTTGGTAGAAAAGTTAGTTCAAAGAGAAGAGAAGAACAAGCCCTCGGATTGGAGAAAGATTTCAAACACTTTCACTGCGGTTGAACGAAACAGACAACCGGATTTGCACAGTACCTTAAAACGGAGAGGGAGTTGTAGCTGAGGTGGACGTTCCTGGTGGTTCCTGCAGGCTCACAGTTCCTGAAGCGACTGTTGACTGACCCGAAGTAGGAAGACTGGAGGGTCCTACACCACCCAGGGAAGAAGCCAGCAGCAGAGCAAAACGAAGAATAAAAGGTGCGCTCCATAAAACCTAAGCAGGGTCCGACCTTCCTGGCTATCTGGCCCACTTTAGCTCTGTACAGCGAATTCGACCAGAGGAGGGGTCCTGGCTTGTAGTTTGGCCGAACTGGTTGGTCCCACCAGCTCAAGGGAAGAAGTTTCCTGGAGGATCTTCTCTGTCGTCGTATTCGTAGATTTGGACATGCAGCAGGGCTTCACCGGGCGGTTCAGTCGAGGTAGGGGTCCTCTTCTTACAGTTCCTCATTGGTTCCAGTGGCGACTCTGCTCTTTCAGTCCAGAGACCTGCTTTTTATGCAGTTTTCCCCCATTCATACAGCCTGGCTGTCATTCGCACAGCAGGGAGGCTGGCCCGGCAAGGCCAGTCCCCTTAGCCAATCAGACAAGAGTGTGACTTGGGTTACTAAGGCAACCCATGGCAGGGGTCCGAAGATCCCTCCCTCACATCCTCCCTACCTAGATTATCAGGCGCCTTAAGGAGGGCTTCTGTGCAGAAGCCCACAAAAAGACAGCGAACAAAGGAATCATCCCCGGCTTGGTGCGCAGAGAAAAACACGATAAAGACTTTAACAAAAAGAAATGGCGAAACAACCAGCTGGAATCATAATAAAATGTATTTGGTCAAGCGGGTTTATGTTCGAGGCTAATATAATAGCCTAAAACAATACCACGTTTATATAATATAATCGCGGTAGAAAAGTTAGGGTAGATACCACTGCCGCCAGCCAAGTTTTAAAGTTAAGGGAGTGAAACAAGGCTCCAAGAGGCACAGACAAAAAGGGATAAATATTAACCCTTTCCAGTACTCCATGTAAGATGCGGTTTACTGGGTCTGCAGTTTAAAGTGACTATATAAAGTTAATGGCAACTTTACCTGTTTCTGGGGGACAGTAGTCAGCCCCAGAAACATGGAGTCATTGGGAAGTCCTGTGTCACTGCACTGAAGGTGCTGTGTAACACACACAAAGAAGTGGTGCTCTGGAGGAGGTGAGGCTCCAGTGCCCAAGATCACACAAAAAGTGAAAATACACACAGCAAAACACATGTAAGAGTGGGAAAAAGGCTCACACTCTTACCAGGTGGAAGAATAAACCCTAGAAATCTAGCAAAGCTGCTGGGGCATTCTTTAGGTAAGGGAAATCAGCCATTTATGAGAATTCTCCCTAACTCTGAACTCTGACCTGTCTGACCTGTCAACCAACAGGCTGAAAGTGTGCAAAATGTACAATAGTTGCATCTCTTCTAGATACTACAATCGCATTGAATATACAAATACATACATACAAACCACTTCAGGGTTATTTAGAACTTGATTCTTTAGTACATGGAACCACACAATATACATAAACAGAGAATTCTGGTGAAAAATAGATCAGTTATTCTCTATTGTTGATGCCTTGGTCCAGAAATACCTACAGTGCACCTCTTACAGAGTTCTTATACTCTACTTGATACTTAACAATAGTATCTGTCATTACCCTACATGTTTCATTCCTATAGTTTTTGGAGTTGATGTTAGGAACTTCTTCAGGGGAGCGAATGGGTTGGTGCAAAAGAGCACTCTGTACCCAATTTGTGGTGTTATCAACAAAAGGAACTTGACAAGTCGATACTGACGTGGCTGTGTGAGATCTTGGAGGTAGAGTCCCAGAGGACAGTAAAACAAAGTGAAAGTCCTCAAACACTTGTCTTTAATACAATGAGCAAATCCGGGCCAAACCTAAATCCAAAAGACAGACCACATTCTTATTAGTAGGGGTCGCTAAAGGAGTACACCATTCATCATTAGAATAATCAGATATACTAAGGGGCTTACCATCTGTTTATGCCGGTAAGTGATCCTAAAAGGGCTGCATTAATTCTCAGTATAGCAGTCCCGTTATTCCCTAAAAGCATACAAAAGAAGAAGACACAAAGTCCTGTAATTCCAACTTGGAGACAAATTCGATATTACTTAATATTGAGTTGGACAACCCTAAACGGGACTTACTTGACGAGTAATTTAAAGTTGTACAGAGTAGTCATCTTGTCTTATTTATGAGAGGATAGATACAGGAAACGATGACCTGGATTGGTAATGGAGTCCTGTAATATGAACACAGGTTCAGTGGTCTGGTATACAGGGTAACACATTAAACAAACTGCAGATACACTAGTCGGGCGTCCGGTGACTGAAGGAGTCCATTACTACTTTAAAAGAATGCAGACTAGAATATGTGGAGACTAGAATACGTGGAGCCTGAGGGCTATCAACAGAGTCACTACGTTCAGTGCTTAAGTCAGCTATGTTCTAAGACTTAGTGTGAATAACTCAGCACTGCTAGGTATGATGGATAACATACAGTGCATCAAAATATAAAAAAAATGGAGGTAAAAAAATATTTTTGTTTTTTATTAAACTGTGTGCTCCGAAGGTCTAGCGGCTGCTCGTACTTAAATGTGTTATTCGCCTTAGAGGTAAAATATGAATAAACTCGTCTGCGAGTTGGCAAATCTGTACAACGACAGGACGCGGACGGCGAGATGAAGCAAAGAGTACCCACATAGAAATGTGAAGAAAAGAATCTATGGTAACGCACGATACATAGATCGTACTCGAGCTCATTGTGCTCGTAGGGCTGTATAAAGACTGTGCTGGATTACCTTAATGGCTCCTGTGAGTCTGGCATAAGCCTGGAGTGGCTAATGGCACTCTCTTCTGAATGCGTTACTTGAGAAACCATTACTATGGTAACCCGACTCACTATAAACGATCCGAGCGTATGTCTGCGCATGCACTCAGATCGTAACACTAGTCTACAGCAGGAGAGGAGAGGAAACCCGCTCCTCGAGGTTACGAGCTAGTGCGCATGGTCGTATTGATAAAACCAGATCAAAGAGGGTGAAGTGGTCAATAGAAAGACAACACTGGGTTGCATTATTAATTCCTACTAGTGTGGCATTAGTCAAAGTGCAATAATAAAGGTAAAGCAGAGAAAAACCGTTGCTCCGGCAATCCGGCACGTTGTAAGCAATTTAAACGTACAACTGCACATGCGTAAAAGTGATAACGCTATTTTATGTTAATAAAAAAATTGGTATTCGTGAGAAAGTGTCAGTAAAGGTGAATTCGGGAAGTCTAGAATGGAGGAGGGGGGAGGAGGTGATGCTGAATCGATTGAGAATAGGGCATGTGGGACTGAATGAATATCTGTTTAGAGTAGGGAAGCGAGAATCGAGGGATTGTGCGGTGTGTGGAGTGCCTGAGACTGTGGAACATTTTCTGTTTAGGTGTGAGAGACATGCTGTAGAGAGAGAATTGATGAGGGTTCGATTGACTGCGCAGGGTGTGGCTGAGTTGAGTGGGAAGGCTTTGTTGGGAGGTGATGGGGTGAGTGGCAGAAGGAGGAGTAGTGTGATGTTGGATTTTGTGAGGCAGACAGGGCGGTGGGAGGAATTGTGAGTTTTACGTGGGTTGAATGCTGAATGGTGGATAGGTGCACATCATCCAATTGGATGGGGAAGCGCCTGCGTGGGTCCGTCCACGCCTACTCTAATTTAAAGAAAGAAAGAAAGAAAGGAATAACCCGCTCCTTGAAGTCGTGGATCGGTGTGCACAGTCATATTGGTGCAGCGGAAACAATGAGGGGAAAGGTTGGCATGCCTTAGCACAGTCGAAAATGAACAGTGAACAGCAGAAGATAAAGATTAGGGTAAAGTTTCTGTGGACAAATGAAACAACCACTGAGATAATACAGAGGCAAGTGATACACTGTTGAAAGAGGTACCCAGCAGTAGAAGGTACCAAAATAAGACATGCAGGTACAGGATTCCTATAATCAATGATGAAATATGTCAAACAATCCAAAGCCATCCACAATGTATAGGGTTATTTGCTGAGTAGGATGCACTGTCTGGCAACGTGTCATGCAGCGACACCCTAAACTCCTTGTATAGTAGTATTGCTCCTGCTTCATATTACTTCAAATGAGGTAATAATTAAGCCTGTACAAGCATGATAATAACAGAACTGCGAAGTCTATATTAAATCAGAAAATGGATAATTAGTTAAAATATAAAAGACAAAAAGGAGTGTAGCCCAGTGGTTACAGGAGAACATTTTGGAAGCCCTATGCCTTAGTTTAATTCTTCAGTCTCCTAATTGATGAATACGCTCCAATCAGTTCTCTCATTCAGTCCCTGAGGTTAACTTTTTGTCAGGAAAATCATGTTTTGTTCTTGTACACTCAACGTGTGCTTATGTCACGCCACTTTTGGGGAGACCGGGGTCCGTTGCACCCGCTCCCTCTCCCACCTCCTGTCGGATCTACCCGCGCTTTTGCGCTTGGGCGTTCGCCGGGGGGAGAGGTGCTGGGGCCGGTGCTAGAGGGCTGTGGCGCATGTGCGGGAAACCACTGTCTCGGTTCCGCGCATGTGCCGTAGATTGGGCCTCCGTGCTGGGAAGGGCTTGCCTTCCAAGTCTCGTTCTGGGTCCGCCGGCGCTCGGAGATGAAACGGCTTGCGTTTCAGGCCTCGCTAGTGCCGGCGGCCCATAAGAGGAACCGCGAGCAGTAGCAATTCGCGTCTCAACGCGGTTGCTACGGTCGTGTTGCTCGCTCCTGCTTCTTGTGGTTCCTGTTCCCTGTGCCTGGTCTTGCTTCAGCTCCAGCCTTCTCTTTGGTCTCCCTGCCTTGCTGGTCCCCAGCCTGCCTGGTTCCCAGTCTCCTGTTACCTGCTTGGGTTCTCCTTGGCTCCTGTCTGCTCCACGAGCCTTCCTGGGGTCCAGTTCCCAGACCCCTTCTTTTCCCTGGGGACCCCTGCTCCTTGTCCTGGGTTCTCCCTGGGTCTTTCTGGGCTTAGCCTCTCCTCCAGCTTTCCTGGGGCCCTCGTTCACTGTCCTTGGATTTACCTTAGGGATCCCAACTCTTGGTGGTCTCCCCTCCCAATCTGGTTCCCTCTTCCTGTCTGGACCTGCCTGGTGCCTCATCCTTTGGACCTACTGTACCTCGAGCAGATCAGTCATCCAAGACCAGTTACGTGAAGCTGCTTGAACTTGTCTCCCTGTGGACTGGGGGCCTTATCTTGTATTCATCTGAGAGGTTCCTGGACTATCTTGCTTCATCACCGGATCACGTACCTTTGGAATAGACTCTTTTGGACTTCACCCGTATCCAGTAACTTTCCATCAGACTGTGGCCTCTCCTGCCTATGCTTGCACAGTCCCTTCGTCACGTTAATCAGGAGAGTGCTTTCCGTGACGCTGGGAGTTGGTCCATTCACCACCCTGTGTCATTAGGGTGGTGGAGAGGCTGGTTCCCCGAGTCACATGCTCGCCATTTCACTGGATGCAACCTGGCGGTCCCAACTAGATCCACTGTCAAGAAAACAGGTACACAGTTCTCACGCACTTCTCTGCTTGACAGATTGAGACGCCTGCCTTCAGACCCAGAGATGGAGGATTCGCAAGAGATGCGGAACGACTTACAAGCACTCAGGGCGGAGATGACCGCCTTACCCCAGGAAAATCAGACTCTACGCCAAATGATAACCCAAGGGGCTATGAGTACCTCGCAGGTTGAAGGATCCTTGGCACATACAACACCAATCAAGTTTGATGGAGATCCACGTCGAGTGGCTGAATTCTGTAACCACTGTCAAATCCATTTTCTTTTCAGGTCGACACATTTCAACAACGATAAAGCCAAGATTGGTTACATCTTGGGGAATTTAACCGGGAATGCTCTGGCCTTCTGGCCTGGGCGACTCCGTTTGTAGTAACAAACAGTCCGATTCTGAATGACTTTGCAGCCTTTGAAAAAGCATTCCTCGAGGTTTTCCAGACACCAAATCTGGCCTCCGCTGCGCAGAATCAACTGATGGATTTAAAACAGGGGAGTACCGACATGATAACATACATCAGTCGCTTCCGCCTATTGGCAACCGATTCCCAATGGCCTGAAATCACACAAAAAACTCTGTTTCGTCGTGGGCTGAGAGAGGAGTACAAGGATGAGCTACTCCACATTCCTGAACCAGAGTCTCTTCAACATCTAATCGATCAGGTGCTCCAAATTGATCAGAGACTGGCAGAACGAAAGGCCGAGAGACGTCGGCTTGAGAGAAGTTCTCCCAGAACGACCAGTTTACCTGCCGGATCGTTTGGTTCTACCGAGTCTGGGCCAGAGCCAATGCAATTGGGTGCCATGAGGGGTCCGTTATCTGAGGAAGAGAGAAGACGGAGAAGAACGTTTTGGTTATGTCTCTATTGTGGAGCTGCCGGGCATTATCTGGGTACGTGCCCCTTACGAACCCAGAAGAAGAAAGCGGGAAACTAGAGGACCTGTCGCGTATTGGGAAAGCAGCGACAGGTCCCATTTCCTCCTCAGACCTTTCCCCGTTTTGCTCAGAACTTTATCCCATGAAACCTGCAGTGTTACAGACTTTGAAGATTCAGATCAAGTTGCCTGACAGAACCCTGGAAGTGTTTGGCCTGTTGGATAGCGGGGCTTCCGGCAATTACATTGATGAGACCTTTGCTTCTGTAAACCGGATTCCACTCCTGCCCAGACCCACTGCTCTGCGCGTGGAAGTCATCGACAGAACCCCTTTGTCTTCCGGACCGGTCCATCAATGTACAGTGGGCCTACTTCTTCAGATTGCCGACCATTTTGAAAACCTCGCTTTGGATGTTATCAAGTCCCCTACCTACAAGGTGGTTTTGGGGTTACCCTGGCTGCAACATCATAATCCGGCAATTGATTGGAGAACGCACACTTTGACCCTCTCCTCCGCAGTTTGTGCCCAGAAGTGCTGTTTGTCCGCTCCGATCCGAGCTACTTCGACCCCCTTGGAATCTATTGGCAAAGGGGTCAGTGTGTGTTCCACCTCTCAAGTTCCACTGGTATATGCTGATTTTGGACAAGTGTTTTCTGAACCAGGCAATATACCTCTACCACCACATCGCTCGTTTGATTGTTCAATCGAGTTGTTACCGGACTGCGTGATTCCTCATGGGAAACTGTACGCTTTGACACGGGACGAGAGACAAGTGCTTCAAGACTACTTGTCGGATTGTTTACAGAAAGGATACATGGTTCCGTCCAAGTCGCCCGCAGGGTTTCCCCTGTTTTTTGTGAAGAAGAAAGAGGGCACTTTGAGACCTTGTGTGGACTATCGACAACTAAACGACATAACTATCAAAGACCGGTACCCACTTCCATTGATTCACAGTATCCTGGAAACTCTACACACAGCCCGGATCTTTACCAAACTAGACTTACGTGGAGCCTATCACCTTGTGCGCATCAAGAGTGGAGATGAATGGAAAACAGCATTTAAGACACCTTTTGGGCATTTCGAGTATAGAGTCATGCCATTTGGTCTGTGTTACGCCCCAGCTATCTTTCAACGGTTCATGGACAACATCTTTGGTGATCTTATTGGCTTGTCAGTCTGGGTATATCTGGACGATATCCTGGTTTTTTCCAGAACCATCGAAGAACATGTGGGACATGCACGTGAGGTCCTTCGCCGTCTGTCTCTCAATCATTTATTCGCAAAGGAGGAGAAATGCTGCTTTCACCAGCCCAGTATAGAATTCTTGGGGTTTGTGATCAATCAGGACGGGGTAGAGATGGATCCCAAGAAAGTTCGAGCTATTCAGGAGTGGAAACAACCCCATGACATAAAATCTTTACAACGCTTCTTGGGATTCGCTAATTTCTATAGGCGCCTTATTCCACGGTTTTCTCAAATCTCAGCGCCCCTCACCAGGCTGACCAGCAGTAAGATCATTTTCAAGTGGGATTCCCTTGTGTCTCAGGCATTCGACACCTTGAAGTCGGCCTTCATGGCCGCCCCGATTTTGCGTCACCCACAGGATGACTTACCTTATATTGTGGAAGCAGACGCTTCGAATTTCGCAGTTGGGGCGGTTCTCCTGCAAAGAGATCCGGTTACGTCTGTTGAACATCCAGTGGCCTACTTCTCACGCAAGTTGAATCCCAGCGAAAGAAATTATGCGGTCATCGAGAAGGAGCTGTTGGCCATCAAAACCGCATTTGAGGAATGGAGGCATCACCTACTTGGAGCCCGTTTTTCGGTAGAGGTTCGTACCGATCATCGTAACCTGCAGTACCTGCGCTCCCTGCAATGTCGAACGCCCCGTCAGGCTAGGTGGGCCTTCTTTTTCTCCCCATTCGTGTTTCATGTCACATATGTTCCAGGAGCCTCCAACTTGAAGGCGGATGCCCTCTCCCGATCACTGGAAAAAGTGGAAGAAACGTCCAGTTCGGATCAGCCGCTGATTTCCCCTCACCATTTCCTGTTGACGTTGTCTCCTCATCTACAGTCAATTGCTGATGCCACCCGGACGGATCCTGAAAGATCGGCCCTTCTTCGGCGAATGTCGGTATCTGAGCATGAC
This sequence comes from Ambystoma mexicanum, assembly GCF_040938575.1. Lineage (NCBI taxonomy): Eukaryota > Metazoa > Chordata > Amphibia > Caudata > Ambystomatidae > Ambystoma > Ambystoma mexicanum. The sequence goes on from NC_090936.1 coordinate 260,470,887, forward strand.
GGGCTCCTGTTTTGCCGGAAGAGGCTTTACATCCCCAAGGGTACGATTCGAGATGGCATATTGCATGGGTTTCATGATTCACCTATTGGGGGTCATCGAGGGGTGAGAGCTACACGTGAGCTGATATCCCGACAGTTTTGGTGGCCTAGGTGGGCTACCGACGTCCAGAAATACATCGAGAGTTGTCCCGTCTGTGCCCAATGTAAGGTTTCTAGAAGACGACCTTTGGGACTGCTAGTACCCACAGAATTAGCACCATACCCATGGCATACCATTGCTACGGATTTTGTGGTTGATCTACCTCCTTCTAACGGGTTTACTTGTATAATGGTCATGGTGGATAGCTTCACTAAATATGCTCATTTCATCCCGTTTAACAGGATCCCTACAGCTACGCAGATGGCTTCAGCTTTCTTCCATGAGATCTATCGACTACATGGTCTTCCTGAAAAGATTATCTCGGATCGTGGTTCTCAATTTCTCTCTGCTTTCTGGAACAAGGTGTGTGGTCATCTGGGAATTCGTAAAGCTTTGAGCTCTGGCTATCACCCGCAGACCAACGGGCTCACCGAAAGGACAAATCAGACTCTGGAGGAGTATCTCCGTTGTTTTGCTAACGCAACTCAGTCCAACTGGAAGGCGTACCTAGATCTTGTATCCTACAACAATACTGTCCACGCCTCTATTGGAGTTAGTCCGTTCTTCTGCTCAGCGGGTCAACATCCCAAGTTGGTGCCATTTCATCCTGTGCCCACCAGTACAGTTCCATCTGCTGATGCCCTAGTCTCTACCATTCAACGACAACAGGAATTGGCTTGCAGGATCCTGAAGGAAGCCAAGGAGCGGATGAAGGCCCAGGCTGACAGGAAAAGGAGTGTGGAACCAGACTTTCGGGTTGGGGATAGGGTTTGGTTGTCGTCCAAGAACCTGCCACTTCGCAATTTACCGGTCAAATTAGCTCCCTGGTATTTTGGTCCATTCAAAATCACCAAACGGTTGTCTTCTGTGGCCTTTCGCCTTCAGCTACCTCCTTCTTGGTTACCTCCCTCAAAACAATCCAATACAGCTTGGAAATAACTACCAGGATGTTTTTTATGTGAAAACCTAACTTCAGTTCATGGCTCACACCTATGTATTGTCTTGAGCATAATTGCTGAAATAACTGTCTTGTTCTTATGCTCATGCACTAACAATGTTATGACTATGCACAATAAGGTTGTGAACTATGTCTATAATTTGCTTTCTGTTTCACTCCATTTCGAACATGTTTGCCAACCTAGAGGCAAGTGTTGGTTTGTAAAAAGCACCAAATATTAAGGGAAACTGTACCCTTACTCTACCTCTTCGTTTTGACCTTAGCCAAATAAATAAGCTAAAAATCAAACTTGGGGTTCCTTTTGTATTTACATCTCATATAATCACGAGTATACAGTGTCTCTGATATTCAGCATGACAAATGAGATAACATTTGCAGGAAATTATTATGCAAACTGACGTAAATGTATGTGGCAGGACGCCACCATTTTGTTTCAAATACCTCCTTCTTGGCATGTACACCCTGTTTTCCATGTCTCCCTATTGAACCCTTATGTGGTCGATCCCTATGGCCGATCCTGTCCTCGCCCAGCCTCTGTCCTTGTGCAAGGGGTCCCAGAATTCGAGGTTCAGGAGATTTGCGATGCCTGCTATCGCAGGGGGGTGCTTCATTTTTTGGTTGATTGGAAGGGGTACCCGGCTTGTGATCGTACTTGGGAACCACGACGGCATGTGCATGCTCCCCGCTTGGTTCGCGAGTTCTATGATCGATTTCCTTGGAAGCCTGGGGCCCCGGGCCTTTCTGGGAGGGGGCATAGTTTCACGCCACTTTTGGGGAGACCGGGGTCCGTTGCACCTGCTCCCTCTCCCACCTCCTGGCAGATCTACCCGCGCTTTCGCGCTTGGGCGTTCGCCGGGGGGAGAGGTGCTGGGGCCGGTGCTAGAGGGCTGCCACCACTGTCTCGGTTCCGCGCATGCGCCGAAGATTGGGCCTCCGCGCTGGGAAGGGTTTGCCTTCTAAGTCTCGTTCTGGGTCCGCCGGCGCTCGGAGACGAAACGGCTTGCGTTTCAGGCCTCGCGAGTGCCGGCGGCCCATAAGAGGAACCGCGAGCAGTAGCAATTCGCGTCTCAACGCGGTTGCTACGGTCGTGTTGCTCGCTCCTGCTTCTTGTGGTTCCTGTTCCCTGTGCCTGGTCTTGCTTCAGCTCCAGCCTTCTCTTTGGTCTCCCTGCCTTGCTGGTCCCCAGCCTGCCTGGTTCCCAGTCTCCTGTTACCTGCTTGGGTTCTCCTTGGCTCCTGTCTGCTCCACGAGCCTTCCTGGGGTCCAGTTCCCAGTCCCCTTCTTTTCCCTGGGGACCCCTGCTCCTTGTCCTGGGTTCTCCCTGGGTCTTTCTGGGCTTAGCCTCTCCTCCAGCTTTCCTGGGGCCCTCGTTCACTGTTCTTGGAGATTGCATTTCAAGTCGTCGGCTTCATTCACGAAATCTCTTTTTGTGCTACTATTTCTCTTCATACGTAGAAATTGACCAAATGGCACATTTTGTCTTGTGTGTTTAGGGTGAAAACTTGAGTAAAGTAGCAAAGAGTTTTTATCAGCATCTTTATAGAAAGGCTTGACTTGAAGTACTAATTGTTTTCTATCTTCAAAGATAGTCAAGTCAGAAAATTGATTGAATCATGGCTCACAGTTTTGGTAAATTTCCAAAAAAGATTTTGTGCATTCAGCCACAATACAAAGGAGTCAAAGTTCAGCATATCACCTGACCAAATCAATAAAATATAATCGATGAATCTTTTCCACAATTTGATATATTTTCTGTAAGGGTTCAGGTCAGTCATGATAACATGTATCTCAATGGTTTCCACATACAGGTTTGCTAAAGGCGCCACTACAGACCCCATAGCGGTACCATGTATTTGTTTGTAAAACTGTCAATTGAAAGCAAAGTAATCTTCACATAGTGCCATCTCAGTACACCAAAGAATAAATGAATTGGGTGTTTTGCCAGTGGTCTTTAGCGTTAACAATTTCTCTTCTACCACACTAAGTGCTGCTGCTTGTGGAATTTTGGTATACAGTGATACCACATCTAGAGTTACTAATAAATCCATAGTATTTACTTTCATACCCTCCACCAACCTGATTACCTCAGTAGTATCCTGTATATAGAATGCCATTTGTTTAACATATGGGCTCAAAAAACAATCTGCAAATTTGGACAGAGGTTCTAGAAGGGAGCCACAACCGGACACTATTGGTCTACCAGGGGGATTCTAAAGTGTTTTATGTATTTTAGGTAGGGTATAGAAGTTTGGGACGGTGGCGTATGGAGGCCTCAAGTAATCAGCTTCTTGTTTAGACATCCAGTTTCTTTCTGCTGCTTTAGTGACTTTGCAATTGATCAACGATTGTAGTCTTTTAGTCGGGTCTGTAGTGAGGCGTTCGTAGAATGAGGTGTCGCTCAATTGTCGTTCGCACTCTTCAATGTAGTCCTGTCTGTTGAGGATGACTATAGCTCCTCCTTTATCAGCTTTTTTGATTACTATATTTTGATTGGATTTCAGTGAGAGAAGTTAGTTAAATCTTTCTTCATCCTTCTCACTCTCTGCTAGTATAATCTTTAAAATCGTCTATCTCTTTGTTGATTTCTTCAAGCCTTTTCTTATAGATGTCTATTGATACCAATTTCTTGATTTCATCTTCTAGTACCAAAAACTCGGCTGCAAATCTATCTGTCATTTCCTTGGCAGTATCAATGATGAGAATTATCCAATCTCTAACACATTTGTTTGCGATATAGCTCCACTGTTGTTCAAATTGTTTGTTATCTAGGAATAGCCTTGGTTAATTTTGAACTAGTAGACCTTGAGGTAGAGTCCCATTCCTGAGGTATTTGATCATGATTACACCATGTAATTCTGTTCTGATAAAACTTTTTCTTTAATTGGGCTAACTCATCCCAATTGCTTACATTATTGATAGTAATGCTGCCATTGTCTGGGTCTAGAGCAGTGGCTCGTGCAAGTAATTCAAATACATATTTATCATCATAGCTTTTAACTTTATCTGCGGCCATGGTTATATTTATTTCACGTGGGATTACTGGAAGGGACTGGGGCCTTTGTAGCTCAACACCCAGTATAAGAATCAAAGCAATCCTACTATATCAACACAACACAATTAATACAAAATATATACAAGACCATTGGGGTCTAAAGGGTTAAAGGCACGAAATATAGTCATAACCAAGAGGGGAACTTAGAGGGGAAGGAAAATAGGTAGTGCAGATAGTCTTTTGTCCCCTTCAACATCAAACACACACCTAACTAAGAGGCAGTCCAAACCCTAAGAAGAGAGGAGCCTTATGCTCAATAGTACATGTAGTGCAGGCACACGCGGTTGTTCCAATGGGCAAAACTGGGTCTCTTCAGGGGTCTCTAGCAGCTCAGGAAGGTGGGTGAGGCGATGAAGAATAGATTCCCACTATTCGAGGAGGGCCTCCATTTGAAGGCACAGGTGATTCCAAGGTTTGGGAATAGGTCGCTAGTTCGCACTAGCAGTGGAAAGGAGAGGGACCCCCGGGGCTACTTGTGCATAAAAACAGATGGAGGTGCTAGGGGCCACTGGTTAAGGTCACTCACCGGCCCCAAGTGCACTCTGGACCATACTTCGCCAATTGAGTCCACTGTGGCTGCAGGTTCAAATGCGACAAAAAGGACGTCTATGCGGCTTTCAGTTCCGGCGATACAGCGATGATTCCCAAACGGGACAGTGGTGATTTCTCCACTCTGATGGATGGATCAGGCCAGTTTCACTGCAGCAGGCTTCAGGGGCAAGAGGGTCACAAATGCAGCGCACCTGCAAACATTGTTGCTGTGGCTGGGCAACACGGTAACTGTGTTTACTCTGGTCCTGGCGCACTCGTCTCACTTCAGACCTGGGAATGCCAAGTGTTCGAAATTCGGTGTGATGGTGCCGGGGACACGGAGCTAGCAGTATACCAAGTTTCAAAGGCCTCCTCGAAGTGATGGTGGAGACAGAGCAAAGGTCCTGCGTAAGCTGGTCAGCCCACTGGTTGGCCTAGGGACACTTCCGAGAAGGCTTAGTTGCAGGTTTTGTTGAAGGTGCCTGTTAGGAAAGATTTCTTAATTTTGGGTAATTTTCCTTCCATGTGGCAACCCCTAAACTTTTTGCTGTTGTTTTCACCATGATCTAGACTTTGCCAGAGAAGTGCAGTCTTCTGCCGCACTCCTCTGGATTTCGCTCCATTCTTACGGGGAAACTGCCATGCCCTTAAGACAGTCAGTACCGGGAAACGTTGTTTTCCGTAGTTTCTTTATCATGTTGTAGCTCTCGCGCAACATGGCACAAGAGGGCACTGTAAGCTAAGTTACTGCTCTCTTGAGTCTCTAGTCTTCTACAGGCCCTAAATACTCTCTTTGGATTGTAAATGAACGGTGCAAGTGAATCATGGACGGGATTGGTGGCAGCGATCGTTTCTTGTGTTTTTGAGGTCCTTCTGGCGTTTTAAGCGCGTTTCTCGCGCTTAGCCCAAAATGGTGGCCTGGCTCCCAAAATGGCCAGACCACGAGGCTCTTTGTCCTGTCCTGCTGACCGTCTTGCCCCCTTCACCTCCCCCAGGTCGAGCCGACCCGGGGCCTTCCTTATTTGGGCATGTACTTTCCCGCGAAACACAGATGCTTTCGCGGGCTTCTACAGGCCTGTGTGTGCCTCCAGGATGGGGGCTGGGATGTCTGGTGCCAATACACATCCTGGGCGCCAGAGAGTCTAGGGTGGTGTGAATGCCTGGGACCCCCGTGGTCCGTGATGAGGTCCACAGATGGTGTGAGTGTTTTATGAGCGGATCTCCCATTGGGTCCCCTCTGTTTTGGCGCGAAGGGAACCGTGGATAAGAGGAGGCTTGAAACGCCACTACCATATCGATACAGGAGCCAAGTATCCTGCAACTACGAGGCTGAACCGAGGAATCGCTGGTGACCCGCTGAAGGACTGCTCCTCTGCACTGCTGTCGCTCTGTGAAACTTTCTACCTCTGATCGATAGAGAAGGCCTGTACTGGTACTTCGACCCATTGGAATAGTGGGAACAACTATTCTCGGCATCTTCACCATCTCCTGCAAGTAAGCCTTCGGAAGCGTCCTTGGGCCATCCAGTGGACTGACCAGCCTACAGGAGGAGTCTTGCTCTGTTACCGCCGTCAGGTTGTGTTGTATTCCGAGTCCCCGACACTCTCACCCGCTTCGTACACTTGGCGTTCCCAGGTCTGAAGTGAGAGTGTGCACTGGGCTGAAATACGCCCAGCCGCATCGTTGCCCTGCTGAGGTAACAATCTGTGCGGGTTCACTTCGTTTGGGACATCTTTAACTCAACTTCTGCTGCCGCGGAATCTACACGACGCCGAGAGTCCCCTGCTCGCATCTGAACCTGCCAGCACTGAAACTGACGCGGAGAAGCCTGGGTCTGCCTGCATCGGGGACCGTTGAGTAGCATCGCTAGGAACTGGTCGCCCTCCTGCAGTAGCCTGTAGCTTTCTCCTCGCTGTGTTAAGCAGCACGCCTTGTCCGCACTCGCGCTCTGCTCCTACCCACAGTGGAGGCTGCGCTTGAGTCGCGGATCTTTGTCCTTCTTCATTGGTTCATCGATCTGAACTGCCTGACGTCCTCGCAGAGACTTCCTTTTGCCCATTGGCACCCACGTGCGCAGGTACTTTTGAGCACAAGGCTCCACTCTTCGTAGGGCTCGGACTTCCTTCTAGTTAGGTGCCTCTGAAGGCGGACTGGGTCTAACTTGTATTCGCACTGCCTGTTTTCCTCCCCATCTAGGTGGTCTGCATATTTCGTGCGTCTCTCTCGTTAGACTCTTTGGTATTGTATATATATTGTATTGAGTGCGATGTATTGATTTACTTGAGTTTTATCGTGATTATTCGCTATGGTCAATGTTACAAAGGCCTTGTAATAAATGTGTCTATATTTTTAATATAACACCTGTCTGGAGTAATTTGTAAGTGTCCTTGCTTTGTGTGCTCATTGCGGGCTTTGTCACCCTCACCCCTCTTGAGACCTAGTCTTGACCGCCGCGATCGCTACCCTGATTGGTTTGGCTTGTCCAGAGGTTACCCTGTTCCAAGAAACTAGGCTGGCCTTCTGAACCTCTGCGCCTCGAGGACAGAGTTCAGAAATACGTCTTAACAGTGCCGAGAATAGCTGGTCCCACTATTCTAATGGGTCAAAGCGTCTTTGCAGACCTTCTAGGATGCATAGGGGTCCCACAGGACGACAGTGGGCTCAGGGTGCTAAACCTTCCAGTGGTTCACCAGTGGTTCCTCGACTCAGCTTCTTAGTTTCGGGATACTGGAATCCTATCCTTCGTTCATTGAGAACTCCAGGACCCAATGGGAGATCTGCTCACAAACACACACTCCATACGTGGACCAATCACAGACCAAGGTGGTCCCAAGCTTTCACAGCACTCCAGACTATATGGCACCCAGGATGCGTATTGGGGACAGACACCCTAGCCCACATCCTGTAGGCACACACACAAGGCATGCAGAAGCCTGCGAATACTTGGCGTTTCACGGGAAACTGCATGTCCAAATAAGGACTGACCCGGGTCGACTCGACCTGCGGAAGGCACAGGGGCAAGATGGCCAGAGAAGAGGACAAAGAACCTCTTGGCATGGTGGCCATTTTGGAGCCAGGCCACCTATTTGTGCCAGACGCGGTTAACGTGGTTTAAATGGCAGGAAAGGATTAAAATTATATGAAGAGATACGCTTCCACCAGCCCTGTCCATGTCACACCTGCACATCTCGAAAAAAGTCCTACGAGAGTATCTAGGGTCTTTGTAATTGACTATGAGACCCAAGTGCATTGTGTACTGTAAGGTACATTGGGCACTTGTTACATGTTGCAGAAAAGTTGCAACATTGGGAAAGGACTAAGGGAAACAAAGTCTCCCAGCACTGACTATCTTAAGGGCATGTCAGTTTCCCCATAAAAAGTGAGCGAAAGCCCAAGGCCGTAATGACCCGGTAAAAGCCCATTTCTGGGCGCCGGAAAGAAATGAATACTGGCAGCAGCCGTGCCTGTAATACAGGCACGACTACTGCCAACCTCGTAATGAGGCCCATTGTCTTCCGTATAATGCAGTATATAAGGCAAGCAGATGGGGTACAAAGGGCCGCCAAGTGAGGCAAGGTGAATGTCACTGAGGTATAGAGTTTGGGAATCACTATGGGTGCCGTGGTGTTCCGGCGGACCACATGAAAGTCTGCTAGCTGCTACCAATAGCAGCAGAGCGTAGGCGGGAAAGGTCTGGCAACGTGATATATTATATTGTGATAGTGGACAATGGGGAATGTACTCAAATGAGCTGGCCAGGAGAGCTCCGGATTCACTCTTGGATGGTAGGGAGTGTTAGGTAGGAGTATGGTCAATATTTCCTCTGGGAGAGCCGTGGCCGATAGCGCCCCGTAGCGATCAGGGGCAGAACAGGGCCTTTTCTTTGGCCTTATTCCGTGGGCCGAATCCTTCTGGCTGCTGGCTACTGGCGGAGGGGTTTGGTGTACAAGAGAGGCCCAGTTGCCTAGCAACTGGATGCAACCTTGTTCTGGGGCTGCGTTGCACCGGCCATTTTGGGATCAGGCATGGGTGAGGACAATGAGGAAGGGAATCCCAATGAAAGGTAAGTAATAAGTCACGGAATTATCTCAGCAGCAGCTTCAAATACTGCACATAGATGAGGAAGGGCCTCACCATGTGGAATCAGATGATTCCGTTCATTGACCAGAAACGATGGTGAGCACAGCGGAGGGCAGGCAACTTTGGTCCGTTGCTCCTGCAACAGAGGGAGATGGGCTCCAGCCCTCTCGACCTCGCAGGATGATGGTCATGAAGGTACTGCAAAAAGGGGCAGGCAAGGCACATAACACCTGGGAGCACAAAGAAAAGTGCAAACAGCAACTGGGGCTACCACACCAGTGCAGCCTGCACTACACGCAGTGGGAAAACACACCAACGGCCAGCCCTATCACCCCCAGCACCATGTCAGACTCAGGACAGGGCCAGGACAAATCTGCAGGGGCTCACGGGACCGCCCAGCTAGGGAGAAAGTCATTCTTGGTGCCCTCCCTCATGCCATTTTACACCATGGACACCACCAGCCCTGGTCTAAGGTGGACTAGGTGGATGAAGGAGTTCGATGTTTACCTGGATGCAGTGGGCCTACAGGAGGATAAACGCATCATCGGACTACTCTACGTCATGGCAGGTCCTGAGGTGAGGGAGATCATTTTCTTGCTACTGGAGGATGCAGAGTACAAATACGATGATATCAAAAAGATACTTAAGAAACCTTTTGCAACACACAGGAACGTTGATTACGAATGACATGTATTTCACACAACAACACAATTATCAGGAGAAAGTATGGACACATTTTTAATGCGCTTCAGGTCCAGGGTCAAATACTGTGAATTCAACCTGTACGACAACAAGGAGGCCATCAAATCCCAGGTAATCGCAAGTTGCAAATCCATCATACCGAAGAAAAAATTGCTACAAGTGCCACACACGTTGGCTGAGAACCTCGTTTTGGTGCGAACATCGTCAGCATTGGACCTCTAAATATCGCCCACCATCAGCCACATATGCTCAGCCTGTGGGGGCGAGGACCATTACTGAGTTATGTGTTGAAACCCCAAAGCAGCAAGAACCAGCTCATCAGAACAAGGGTGGCACCGAAACAAATCACCACCCCGATACCAACAGGATGAGCGGACATGAGCCCCTGAGAGATGACACCACAAAGAAAAATGACACACCAGAGAAAAACAATCACCGTCACCAGAAAAACATCAGAAAAGCTGGAGAAGAATTCACGGACTCCAAACCAACACTCCTTCACAAGCGAGTCTGAGTCCCACTCCAGCACGGACAGAAGAAGAAGAGGATACCTATACGCATTAGGAAACCCCACAGCATTGGACCACTGCCCCTCCCTGACACTTACCATTTAGAGCCACAAATGTGAGTTCCTAGTTGACTATGGCGCCACCATAAATGCCATGCCAGAAGCAGACTACATGAAGCTCATGAACAAATCCAAGTTGAAGGCAGCACATGTGGCTATATATGCCTATGGGGCCAAAGAACCGCTCCTATGCTTGGGAGCCTTCAAAACCTTTTGCAGACACAAGGACAAACAAAGCCACACACTAATACATGTTTTGGCGACAGAAGAAGCAAGTGGATGCGTATTAAGTTTCAAGTCAGTGGTTCAAATGGGCTTAATCCAATCAGATCATGGCAAGCAAATGCATCTCGCCGACAAGTTTCCCTCGACTCTTCAAGGGAATTGGGAAGCACAAGGGACAGCAAATACATTTGCACATTGATACAACAGTGAAGCCCATTGCACTGCATTTCAGAGGTATCCCCTTCAACATACAACACCAGTTTGAAAAAGAACTGATCGCACTTGTGGAGGCAGACATAATTGAACCAGCATCAAGACCCACACCATGGGTTTCTCCCATGGTTCCAGTACCGAAGAGAGGTCCGGAAGGACATATAAGGCTGTGCGTGGGCATGAGAGCGCCAAATCAAGCCATCCTCAGGGAACACCATCAGTCACATCGCATCACAGATCTGATGCACATACTCAACGGGGCAACAGTATTTTCCTGCTTAGACCTCAATAAAGGATACCATCAGATTGAACTCGGTGAAGAGTCCCGATACATCACGACCTTCACCACACAGTTGGGACTATTCCGCTACAAGCGTCTGAGTTTTGGCATTTCATTAGTGGTAGAGATTTTTCAGGAGGAGATTCGCAGGATCATCTGCCACTTTCCTCATTGCTTAAATTATGATGATATCGTGATCTTTGGCCGCTCCCAGGAAGCCCCCAACACCACCCTAATGAAGGTCTGCGAGGCACTTGACAATGCAAATTTGACACTCAACAAAGACAAACGTGGCTTTAATAAGAGTGCTCTAAAATTCTTTGGACAAATATTCTCTGAGAAAGGAATTCGGCCGGACCCAGACAAAGTCAGAGCGCTCACAGAGGTGCCCCGCTCTACAACTGTAGCACAAGTAAGATCATTCCTGGGGCTGGCAAGCTATTGCGCTCGATACCTACCAGACTTCCCTACCACAAGTGCGCCACTTTGCTCCCTCACAAAGCAGGACAGAACTTTTGAATGGGGTCCAGCTCAGCAAGAGGTGTTTGACAAAATCTGAAAGGACATCGCCCCGGCCGTTTACATGTCATATTTTGATCCAAATCTGCAAACCAAGGTGACTGTAGATGCAAGCCCGGTGGGCCTGGGAGCTGTCCTGGCTCAACACTCGGGGAGCGAGTACGAGCAGAGGAAAATTGTTTCATACGCCAGTAAGAGCCTCATGGAAGCGGTACAATGGTACTCGCAATCGGAGAAAGAAGCCCTAGCGGTCTTATGGGCATGTGAACATTTCCCCCTGATCATCTACGAAAAGCCGTTCACAATAATCACAGATCATCAGGCCCTCGTCACAATTTATGGGAAGCCAACTGCACAGATGCCACCCCGCATAGCGAGAGGGGGGCAGCAGCTAAAAGAATATAAGTACGTCATTAGACACAAGCCAGGGAAGGATGAAAATCTGACAGACTTCCTCTTGCGTCACCCACTAGAAGACCCCAAATCCTCGGGCAGCCGAGAAGACGCGTATGTGAACTACATCATCCACCATGAAATACCCACAAGCATACCAATGACAGAATTGTCAAAATGCACGACTGAAGATGCTACGCTCTCACTGTCCATGTCCTGTATAGAACATAGACGATGGAACTCTGCAGTCTCAGGACACTTGCGAAATCAAAAGAAGAGCTGTCCGTATCCACTTCGTCCCAGTTGCTTAAACGGGACCGCATTGTAATACCAGCAGCGCTTCAGCAGCACACAATTGACATTGCACATGAGACCCGCAGAGGGATAGTATTGACGGAAATAATGCTTCAGAGGAAAGTATGGTTCCCAGGAATGGACAAAATTATCGAGAAGACGTTGGATGCATACCACATCTGGATCATTCTCCAACCACACACGTTCCCCCAACCACTAAACATGACCCCGCTCACAGAAGGGGTATGGAAGGAGGTGGCCATAGACTTTTTTGGCCCCCTCAGATCAGGGGACTATCTGTTGGTAGGGCTGTATGAGCACACAAGGTATCCAGAAGCAGAAATTGTATCGTCCACAGCGGCTACAGCCACCATACCTGTCCTGGACCGGATCTTCACTGCGTTCGAGAGTGCCCAAAAGAGTGAAGTCAGACAATGGCCCACCGTTCACCAGCAAAGACTTTCGGGATTTCGCAGCATACATGGGCTTCCAGCACCGCAAAATTACTCCAGTATGGCCCCAAGCAAACTGGACCGTGGAGCGGTTCATGGCGAATATCATATGATTGCCACAAGGAGATCAGAGGGCTGAAGGAGAAGGAGAGATGGGTGATGCAATGACGAGACGAAAATGAAAATGAAAGACCAGTCCTTTCCTCTTTTCAACCCTGACGAGGTTGCTAGACGTCTGATCTACGAAAGCCTCTTCAAAACAGGTTCATCCCTGTTCCTCTAAAACCATCAAGGACCACATTGACACTCTCGCTCCGGCCCTTGCTGATTTTCGCAACCACTCTTTTGCCTCTGGATCCTTCCCCTCCCCTTTGAAGCACTCCTTTGTGCATCCTCTTCTCAAGAAACCCACAGCTGATCCTTCTTGTCCAGCTAACTATCGCCCAATTTCCATTACTCCCTTTCTTGTCAAACTCCTGGAAAAGTTGGCCATCTCTCAGCTTAACCTTCATTCCAATTCTGTTGGCTGTCTCCATGACCACCAATCTGGCTTCAGAGCTGCCAGAAGCACGGAAGCTGCTCTTCTGAACATCTGTGAAGATCTGCTCTCCAACCTTGACTCTAACATTCCCTCTGTCCTCATCCTCCCCGATCTCCCTTATGCCGTTGACACGGTCAACCATACCATCCTGCTCAACCGTCTCTGTGAAAACCTGGGTATCACTGATCAGGCTCTGGCCTGGCTGACCTCTTTCCTCTCAGATCAACCCTCCCAGGTCCAACTTGGGTCCTTCCTTTCATCTATCTTCATCTCTACCTGTGGTGTTCCCCAGGGGTGTAACCTCTCGGCCTGGCTTTTCAACCAATACCTGGCAACTCTCGTCCACTGCATTGCCATTTTCTGCTCAAATTTCCAGTGCTACGCTGACGACACTCAACTCATTTTCAGGCTGCCCTCTGCCACCTCCTCTCTCTCTCTCATCTCTGATTGCCTAACTGCCATTCAAGATTGGTGTCCCGCCAATGATCTTTGTCTGATTGCCAGCAAGACGGAGATCCTCCTCATCGGCACACCTTCACCATCCTTTCCCCTCACTCTCTGGCCGGCCTCCCTTGGCCCTGCTCCTACCCCCACCTGCAAGGCTAAGAACCTTGGGGTCATCTTTGACTCCTCCCTTTTCTTCTCCGCCCACATCTCTGAGGTCTCTAAAAAGTCACATTTCCGACTGCACCTCCTCAGAGGTACTCTGCCTTTCCTCTCCTTCCCCCAGAAGCTCATGGTATCCCAAGCTCTGGTTCTCTCTAGCTTGGACTATTGTAACAGTCTCTTTCTAAATCTACCTGCCTCTACTCTCCGCCATCTAAAACTAATCCAGAACAGGATTGCGAAACTTGTCCTTGGCCTCAAGCCCTGGGATCGTATCTCTCCAGCTCTGAAATCTCTCCACTGGCTCCCAGTGGATGCAAGGATTAAATTAAAAACCCTCTGCATTGTCCACAAGGCTTTCTGGGGCCTGGGTCCAAAATAACTTCAGCTATCCCTCCGCAAATCCCTCCCCTCTCGAGCTCTTCGTTCCTCTACCTCCAACTCCCTCAGGGTCAGTCGTTTTTCTAAGAAACGAGCTGGGGATAGATCTCTGTCTTCGGTTGGGGCCTCCCTCTGGAACAGCCTCCCTGCCACTCTAAAACTTGTGGAGAACCATCTCCGGTTCCGGAAGCACCTCAAGACCTTCCTCTTTTCTTCTGCCTTCGCTCCCCCTCTCCCCTGCTGATCTGTTCTCTCTTGGCACAATGCACCTGGTCAACCTCTGTCCTTTGGGCCCAGGTACCTGCTCATCCTGCCACCCTCCCGCACTGTCTCCGGGCCACCCCTTGCAATGGGATCTGTATCTGTACCCATACAGCCCCCCCTTTTTCTTTCTGCACTTATCAGACCTACCCTGTCTGCTACCTTAAACCTAGCACTTGCAAATTGCTGGCTGCATTACCACTGTTTGTTGCCTTTATTATTTATTTATTGTTATTTATCTGTTTCTCCTCTGCTTCGCACTTTCCACGTCTCCCCCTTCCATGCACTTTTCCCCTCCCCCTCTCCCATGCACTTGCGCGTTCTCAATGTCACTGGGCCTAGTAAGATCGCTGTTTTGTTCTCCCCTGTTCCCCTCCCTTGCCTTGTCGCGCTCTGAAACACTTGTGTACGAGCGCGATAGAAATAAAATATCAATCAATCAATGCAGACAGACCGAACAAAGCACGGGAGGCAGACCTGGAAATAGGAGACCAAGTGTTGGTGCGGCAAACACAATCCCACAAGGATGTCCCACCCTTTGACCCCAGGCTGTTGACAGTCACAGCTATGAAAGAATCAATGGTGACAGCTGAACGAGATGGCTGGACTGTAGGCTGGACTGTAACAAGGAATAGTTCTCTGTTCAGGAAAACAAGAGAGGATGGACCACGAAGATAATAAATATGGAGTCATGAAGACGATTTAGCAAGAGAGACGTCTGGGTACTCAGGGGATGAAGATGAAGATGAGACAGAAAGCGAGGAACAGAGCTCAGCAGAAGCAGCACCAGAGCAAGAGAGTGCAGCCCAGCACACCAACGACAGGCCCTACCGCATCATTCGAAATCCAAGGAGATGGACTGAGGAAATGGGGTAGGAAGATGTTATTTTGGGGGGAGATGTAGCATCGCCCGCAGTCAAGTGTGGGCGCGGCACTGCGCACAAGGGTCAGCTGACCCACGCTCATGCTGGTGTAAGTGCGCTCGGTGCGCCAATAAAGCAGTTACCCTGCAACCACCATCCTGTGTAAACGTGCTTCATTTGTGGTCCTGTTTCCCGCGCTGCCACCCGAAGGTCGGAATCCCACAATACCCATCATATGATGATAAAACCTGGCATTTGGCTTGTATACTTGAGCATATTATGTCAAAAGCTGTTATACTGCGGGAGTACCTGGGCATTTGATGCCAGTACCTGGTAAATGCTGCAAGTACCTGGTTTTGTAATGGCATTAACTATCAATGATGTGAGTTGCTGGCCTAGCATTCTCTTTCATATGAAGAAGATTATATGAAGAAGTGAGCTGAGTGCAGGGCATCAAGGCACTGGCCGGATCATGGTATGAGCATATAATGTAATTAGCTGGCAAATGTGTTTGTGCTGGCCACACAATGGAAATACCAGACCACACAACACATGTTCAGTGCACCAGAGCCAAATCACAAGCATTCTTTGTTCCAATAAGTCAAAGTAGTGAACTGTTTAAACGTTAGACCGCTGTGAATCTAACACAATGCCCATTTCCAATCGAGAGTATTGATAAAACCACTTTTATCCTCAGTATGAGATAAGTTAATTTGATCCCCCTTATCGTTCTTAATTAGTGTTTTAACTTTCATTTTTTAGTGTGCATTGTTTAGCTCACATACATTTCTAGGGAACGGTGACCATGATTTCTACGGTTGACGATTGTTTACAAGGGCTGATGTTAATTAAATGTACATATCGTTAGTAAACATATCTGTTTTCATCTGAACTTCGAAAGTCAGTCTCTCTCTTTGAGATATCGCTTGTATCTGGAATTCACATCAACCTCGTGTACGGTATTTCTTATGTTTTGTCTTTTTTATGCTTACTTCATGTAATGAAAGTGAGAATAATTTTCAGTCCCATATGGGTCTTATTTTAGCAGCTTGATGTTTTTGCATGAACTGTGCCGTTCATACTTTAAAGAAAAAAAATCATGTGCGGTCATATATTTGAATAACGAATATACTGATAGTTATTGAAAACTGCGTATTTTTTTCATTTAAATTCATAACATAATTAGGGAACAATTACAAGGGAAAAAGGGGACATTCATAAGTAGGACGAAGATCTAGCTTTGAGATTATGCAAGCATTGTATTTGTGCCTCTGATTCTGAACCCCTTGTGCTTATTTTTCATTGTAGCTGTACTTAGTGCAGGTATTGAAAGGCAACGGGACATTGTGCCTCACAGAAAAGACCTTCAGCCAGTTTATAGATCTTCAGAGCCAGCTGCACCATCAGTTCCCTGCACTTGTTCTGCCAACGTAAGTTATGTCTTTTCAAGGCATGGTTTATTTATCAGTATATTTTGGTTTTCTTTATTCGCGTATGCCTTCTTTCTCAAAGGGATCTACCAGGAATGCATGGTGATGTGGGTTGCAATATATCCCAGTCTTGATGGCGTGATAAGCATGGAGTAAGCTGATCATTATAATAAACACATTCTCTTTCAAAACAGCATATTATTCCATACATTCCGTAAATGTGTATGTAAATGAAGACTGAAACAATAACTAATTTCTCAGACGGAAGATAGTGACTTAAAATGACAAACACAAAAAAGGGAAATAAAAGTTAATCCTCTACCCGTCTCTGAGGATGTTCCAACACCACAGGGAGAGCGTTTTGGTTGCCGCCACAAATCCCCCACCAAAATGTGCTCGCCCACCTCTCCTCTGGCAGTAAATATTATGCCATCTGACCAGAGCATCTACCTCCTGTGAGCCAACTGTACCATTGGAAAGTGCATAGCCTGTGTGTCCATGAAGAATGGAGAGAATATTCCACCACAAAGTTTCCAGTGCTGGTT
The DNA here is from genome assembly GCF_040938575.1 of Ambystoma mexicanum. NCBI lineage: Eukaryota > Metazoa > Chordata > Amphibia > Caudata > Ambystomatidae > Ambystoma > Ambystoma mexicanum. The sequence continues at coordinate 260,487,919 of NC_090936.1, forward strand.
GGAGACAGATTTTGGACAGATTTTGGAAGATTAAAATCGCTGTGGTTCCTGGATTGCCTATGGACCACCTTCTTGGATTTTCCTTTATATGATAAGATCTGGCATTTATAACGCGAAAGATTCATCTGTTAGATAAGCCCGGTCTCTAAGACAACATCAGTCAAACTATCTGGACCAGGGAAACCAATAGAGTGGCTGGTGGAACCAATCCAAAATCTGACAAACAGGCATCAAGGAATACAAATTCCCTTTCAATAGAGAGATCAAGGGGAAGTAGGATACACAAATAAGGGGTGTGTGGTGAAATTAGGGGCCTCTCCACACTCGCTTATGAGGGGAATGAGTCACAAAAGATGGGGCTACCCCAACAGTTATCACGGTTTATTTCCAGTTAGGGGCAATGGGAGAGTGGCATTGCCTGGGCTCAGAATCCATACCACCAGAGCACAAAATAGCCACAAGCCCTGTGGCGAGTCCCTGGCTAGAAAGATCTAAAAGCGCCTACATATCCCAGCATTCCTGTGGTATGAACATCATAGATCATGCAGTGGAATATCAGGAAGGGAATGACATGTTAGAGAAAACCCCATATTTTTTATCCTGAGTGGAATGAAATCGCTTGTTCGCTTACCATGAGAACCTTAGAAATCACCAGTAGCATACACCGGAAGGGAGTCAGCGACTGTAGGATGCTGTGGAGCCGCATGCTGTTTTTGTGTAGGATGCTCCTGATTTATCTTATTATCCGAATTCTATCATCAATACTGACATTGTAGAATGTCCAAGATGGTAAGAAAGACTGTGATCCAGGGATTTAGTCCCTTCACCCCAATGGAGAGCTTCCCCCACTGGGACTAGGGAGGTGAGCCTGCTATGAAATACCCCCGCAGGGCACAGGGCAAGAGGGATCCCACTGGGGATTGACCCCCACCCCGCCTTAGGAAACAAAGAGACAGCCAGCAGGGATTTAACTATCCCTCCCTCATCCCAATCCCACATTGTTAATGGCAAACCTAGAGACTGACCAAGGTAATAATGGGCCCAGCTGGGGTGGTGTTTTGATCTGCAGCTGTTACCATCATTGTATGAGACCGTAAACCAACTATTCTCCCTTTCTGCTCTCGGGGTAAACATAAGGGCCTTGTAGCATCTGGCGAGAGAAAGAAGAAGCAGAGACATGCACCAGAAGAAGCAGTTTAAAGAGCTGTCTATCCACTGAGCCACGTCACAGAAGAGGTGCTGTGCTTATGCAATGCAGAATAGGGTGTCAATCTTGTGCATCTGGCAGACAGTGTGGTGCAGTTGACAAACCTGCAATACCTTGCTCTCTGGAGTCGGGTTTCGAGCTGGAATAACTTGGATCTAGAGGAGAAAGAATAGTGACTACCTGAGCTGCCAACCACCGACTTAAAACCAGGAGACAACCAAGCACAAGATGATCTTTGAAACTTTATACAAACACTTACGCGCTACAGGCTCTAAGAAAAGAAACCTACTTAAAGGACACAGATTTTGAACTCTGTCCTCAGGCCTGGGCCTGAGAGAGTAAACAAAGACACATACATTTGGGGGTCAAAAACCAACCACTGCCCACTTGGCTGAGAAAAGCCCAAGCAAAGAAGATATGCGGGCTGTGCCAGGAACCGAGAAATGGGCAGACAGAGCTGTGGATACCCCACGCTGGGATGAGAAAGCCAAAAGCCCACGAGGGTCTAATATTGAGAACTTTGTGGACTAAGAGGCTAATATCTTGAATTGCCTGCACCAGGGTGAAAATCCCCAGACCCCACACCTTGGTGAGATACCGGAAAGCCAATGAGGGGCTGGCATAGAGAATATGCCACAAGGGCGTGAAAGCAACCTGAGACTCGGACAGCCTGGGAGGCCGGAAAGCCCACGAGGGGCTGGCACTCCGAGTACCCCATGAGGGGAGATGGACACTATCCAGTACAGAGATGGCCTTGAAGGCTAGACTGCCCACCAGGGGCTAAACAAACAACCAGAAGAAAGTTTGCACAACCAAATACAAGACACAGTTTGGGACTTGATATGAACACTTATCAAGGGCCCGAGCTACAGACTCCAGGAAAAAAGACAAACTAAATGGACTCAGATTTTGAACTCTATCCGCAGGCTGGGGAGAAAACCAAAGACACAAGGGTTTGGGGGTCAGAAACCTGCCATCCTAAGTGGGGCATAGTGGGAATCAACCTATTGAGGCAGATGTTTGTTAGTTATCTTATTAGTGCTAGGGATAGAACATTGGATAGCATAGGTTTGGGCAGAGGAAGGAATTTCTGTGAGGCATCCTGATTAGCACCCTTTTATTATTTTGTTTTGAAGTTAGGGAAACCAATCACCATAGCTATAGGGTTAGTTGAGATTTGTGTCATCTCTTGATACCATGCCTGTCTCACATAAGTCAGACATAGGAGACAGACAATAAAAGAAAAGAAGACAACAGATTTCAAATTCAATGATAGAATCTTTATTAAGAATCAGGATGGTGTAACACCTAACTTGCCCTATAACTGTGGTGGGAATTTCCCTTCCTAAAGAAAATGAAGGGAAGTTTGTGTCTGTAAGTCCACATCAAAAGGTCTCTCTGTGTCAAAACCTATGCTTGCCCTCACATCTAATACTAAACATGGTGTGGGGTTCTTCGAAGCCTACAAAACAGTGTTCAAAGTAAAAGTCTCAGCTGCTCTGAGCTTAAGTTTTTTCACAAGTTCAATAAAGCTCCAATCTATGCTGGTTTTACCAATGTTCTGGCAAGTCTGAGAGGTTCCCTTCGCCAAGTTCAATCTAGCACAGTTCACAAAAAGGGATGTCTTGTGACTCCCTCCCCAGAGACAGTGTTTCTCAGTTCTTTCAGTTCTCAGGATTCTCTTTCCCAAGATTGCACTGTAGTAGTTATACAGCTTGCACTTGCTCAATGTTCATCGTGGAAAAACAATAGGTCCACTTGACCCTCCTTCTAGCTTGCTTTAGCATCCAATTCACACTTTTCCATGGCTCATTCACAACGTTGTTTTGCTTGTCACCATTTAGGGTCCCCTGGTCTAGGTGCAGTTGTCAAACCGATCTCAACAATAGAATGGAGTTCGGCTATCATACCGACGCCAAACCTGACTTTTCTTTCTCATCCTAAGCTAAGATGCTTACAGACGCATAAACTGTACCTGCATAGCCGCAAGGAACAAAAGTGGAATTCAATTACAGTAATCTTGTAGCAACCCTAAGAACTATATTTTCACATAAGCTCAAACCACCAACTGAGCAAATAAGGATATCAAGCTACTTATAACCCTCCTGAGGAACCAATACTACACTATTGGAGAAACACATGTTGAGGTAATTAGGTACACCAAGAACCTTATTATGAAGTAATAACTAAGGACCTTGAGGACACAAGCAACAATCTAGGATTCTACCAGTTTAAACAATAGAGTTTAGCAATACGTAGGTTTCAATCTGTAGAAAAAATTCTAAAAAGCTATTATCTGACAAACCAATGGATCCTGAAAGAAACAAGTGCCAAAACCTGACTATGAGGAAACAATAAGAACTTCAAAGACATAAGCAATAAAAAAAGGGCTCATACTGTGCAAACAACACTAAGGGAAACCAATTATATAAATTTCACTTGACACTTACTTTTACTTTCCCCTATTGTGAACAGAACATTAGGGCTCAGGACACTTTTTCTATTCAAAATCTACCAAGATTGGATCACCAATAAATACCAATACCTATTAACTTTCATGCTTCTGCCTGTTATTTCCTGAACTACTCCAGTCTGTAGGCGCTAAGTTAAAGGTAATACAATCCTCTTTTGCAGTTGTCAGACCACATGGTCCACCCATCACAGGTCACGCAACCACAAGCCATGTGCTTCTCCTTGACTCCATTTGCAATGTCCATGATCTTCACAGTGGGGAACTCTCTGGTCTAGGCGCAGTTGTCAGACCACGTGGACCACACGTTACAGGTTGCACAACCATAAATTCCCGTTGGCCTCGTTTAACTTTTTTACAGCCTCTTCTGCGTCAGGCCTTTTTACTTCTCTCTTTAGTTAAGGCCACACTAGTGTGCATCAGTCTTTTGCTTTTGAATAAACTTACAAGTCTTTTTCATATTGGTTCATTTACCTTTTCAAGTGGTGTCCAATTTTCGATATGCTTTTGTTCTGCTCACCGTGCTGCTCACATACAGTCTGATCATCAGTTTCACTTCAAATGTTTGTTCAGTATTGCATATGCCTTGTTTTTATTCAAACAGTACTTTCCAGTCAGATCGATATTCAATATAGTTCATATGTATTCAGTTTCATGAACCACTCCTTGCCTGTGGTTCCATGGGCGCGCCCCAGTTTTTCTGTGTCCTCTGACCCTCACAAGCTCTTAGTTTCTCTACTAAGGCGGTCCCTGCTGCTCCCGCTCACCTTCTCTGCATCCGGGAAGCAGACCGTCCGTTTGCGTCTGTTCTCTTGTTCAGCTGTTTGGCAGCTCCAGCTGCCGCCTTCTTTTTCAAAGTCTCCCGCTCCTGCACCCTCCACACGACACGCTCACTGCGGGTCCTGAAGGTCCTCAGGGATAGTTGCCAGCATTCAGACCTCCTGGTCTCATTCCTCCATGGCAGCTCTCTCTCTCTCTCTCCTGCTGGCTTGGGCCTTCTCCCTTTATACGCCCTCAGGTGTGCATTGTTGGCTTGTATTGCCTGACCATAATAAACCCAATTACTGCAACCTGCATGACCTTTAATGGTGGAAACCTGTGTACCCCTGTTCTTCGTCCCAGTACTGGAGTGGTGTTTAATATAGGAACTGTTCATTACTCCTAGTCCTCTTTTCTTCGTCGCAGTACTAGGTAGGGGTGAATGGGGAAGTATGGGCTGGGATTCGATATAACCCATGAAGGCTGAGGAAGGGAAGGTCAGTGTTAGGAATGTGGGGATACCATGTCTCGCCCTCGGGCACTCTCTCCCCAATCCACAAGGACCCTCCACCCATGTGATCCTCCCTCGCTTGTCCGCCCCCAGGGTTGGTATCCAAAAACAATTACCCTTTCCTGAGAAGAAGCTCCCTGGGGAGTGGTTGTACCTGTAAAGTCTTGCCAATAGTTAAGCATGGCAACCAAGTGTCAATAGATCCAGTTTTCCTAATTACCCAATCCCAGACTATATTTAGCGAGTGATTATTATTCCCTTATACAAAGGCCAATCGGGAAAAGTGAAATAAAGTACAAAAAGAGCCCCTCCGGACACAGCTTACAAAAAAGCCCACAGCTAATTTGGATAACAGAGGCTGCAGGCATCCATTTCCTGTCTTGGAAACCAAAGGAGCCAGACATGTTTTTTACTGTGTACAGCCTGCAACAGGGATTGCTGCCTGATGTAAGACGGCAAGGAGAGTTTGCGGACCATGAGGAAGTGAAGGTGCCTTCCTCTGTGTGTGATGGGGCAGACCGTCGCAAAGAACCAAACTGACTTGGGCAGTAAGTCATAGGGTCTTTATTTATGACTTACAGATAGGTTGGCTGTATATTCTTAAAAAAAGGGTATTATGGGCCTACCGGGTTCTCTTGGGAGGTTTGGCGCTAGGGCCAGCCCTGTCGGTCTCATCTTCTCCAGTCTTTCCAACTTCCCTATCCCAGGCGTCCTTAACAGTCCTTAAATTAGTTCTTGCCAGCGGTAATACTTGGCTGTCTTTTGCTGCCTTACTGTAGTGGTGATTCCCCAAATAAGTCAGCTGCCTAACTTCCTGGGGATTTTCTAGGCTTTCCCTAACCTACTCCGCTTAGTAGTCTTAGGGAGTTAGGGATGGTGCCTTCTTCAGCCCAATGTCACGTTCACTTCTCTTACATGTGCCCATATCTCACCCTTCACCATACTGGTCTCTTCAGAAGTTCTCCTTCCACCATGTCACTGTCCCTCGGATCTCTCACTCTGCCTTCCCATCTCCACCCTTTGATTTCATTTCTTTTCTTACTCCTTTTCTTATTGTAATTGTAATTGTTTATTTATAATGCTCGAACCTCCAACTACCCCTCTACCTCTGTTACCTTCTCTTCCCGCCTTCCTCCAACTCTACTTCCTTGCTTCTTGCTATTCTTCATATTCTCTGCCCCGCTCTACTCTTACAAATAGGTACTTCTATTCCCCCTTCCCTGTCGCTCTTACTACTCTTACTCTAGTACTGTTCCTAACACTATCCATTTACTACCTTTACTTCCTCCTATTCCGACTATCAGTCTCTCACTAGCGCTTGCTACTGCCCTTTACTAGCAACTACCAGTTGACTGTCGGTTTCTATCACTCCCTACTCCTGCCACCTACTGTCTCTACTCCCAACTACTGCCTCCGCCACTAAAACTCTACCTTTACTCCTCACACTCGCCATTCTTCAACACAAACACTCCACTGACCCCCCTCCTTATAATAGCCGCTGAACTCCTTTCGCTCTCACATCCTCTGGTCTCTCGGATGTCGTCAACCACCTCCTGTGCTCACCCAACTAACCCACACACACTTTCTTAAATATCCCACCCCAGGATTGGATACTTACCCTAGCCAACAATGTACCTGTCTCAAGGGGGTGTGTCAGGGGAAGGCCATGGGAAGGCTTAAAATGGCTTGTAGGCCCACCCTCTTATTCATGCAGTTTAGCTGCACTTCTAACCTGGAGTCTGCAAGGGCTCCCAGGGACTCCAAGTCTTCCAGAAGGCCTTTCCTTAATATTAATATCCCTGGTGGTTTAGTGGGTTTGCCCGAAGGCCTCCATGAAATCTTCCTTTATCAAAAATATTCCCATGTGTGTTAGTGGAAGCTCCCTAATAGCACAGGCTCCAGCAGACATGGTGTGCCAGATCCACGCCAGTGTTGCGGTTAATGTGGCACCCCCAGTGCTGCATACACTCTTGCCATGTCCTCCAGCAGCCGATGTTGTGGTTGACGCGGCACCCCCTGGTGCCCCATCCATAATTGCTGTGCCCTGCAGCACTGTTTGCTGGGCCGTGCCAGCTGTCGCGACCCTGCCTCCTTGATGACGTTGTCCTCCCTGGTCCTGTTACGGCCTGGAGGCTACCATCTGTGCCGGTAAGGTGGGGTGCGGAGGGGGCTTGCCTGTACTCGGGCACTGTAGTCTGGTTGGGGCGGGCTCCCTCCTTCCCCTAACAGGGCCACAATGCTGGCCCTGTCACATTTGCCCCTGAGAGGAGGTAAAGTCCCTAACTGGTAGGCGGTGGTCCTATTTCTGGAGCCAGTGAAGCAGAGACTTTTGCACTTGAAGGTTGGAGAGGATGGCTCTAAGAGATGTGCATTCGGGGATTTTGAGTCTGGACTAAATCTACTGAAACGAAATGGAAGAACCTGGCGGCAATGAGGCCACGTGGGTCCCACGACTTGTGAAAGTGATATTTGATTAAAAGGACGCCAGTGGAACTTGACAGTTTGTGAAAGGGAAACCTCGCAGGAAGGAAGCAATAGGAGTCCTGAGATGTGTGAAATCTGGTAAAAAAAAGATGTTGGGAGAATCCTAAGATTTTTGAGAGTTCTACCTTGAGAACAGAAATCAAGAGAACTTTACGGGATCAAAAGTAAGACTCGGACACACTGGCATGTTAAGTGTTGATTATAAACAAGTATTTATCACAAAATAATTAGGGGGATGTGTGAGAAACCTGAAGGTGTCTCACCCACTAGTCCCCGGGGATCTGTCATCCTGGTGGCCAGGACATGGCCATCGCATTTTGGATCCAGACCTGGGGGTGGACTAGTGCGGGAGGATCACCTGGGTGAGGGGTCTTCGGGGAGAGGGAGTGGGACACTGGATGGCAAGACACGGTATCCCCTTCCCTGTAACACCTTTACCCCATCCTGCCAGGTAGGATATTTAGGAACTCAGCCCCTGCATCCCTTTCCTGATACAAACACTTCCTTATGGACAGCTTACTATGAGGGAAAATGGACTAACACCCGAGCCATATATCTGACATGTCCCAATACAATGGTCAGGCATGGTCAGGCAATTACTGACCATTACACACACCTGACTTCCATTACACTTCCCCACACAGATAAAAGGCATAGCACAAAAGCACACTCTGAGCAAGGCAAAGCACACGAGGAAGCAGCAGCTCTAAGATGGCAGTTTAATACAAGGCGAAAGAAGACAAAACCGAAGAGGATCGCAAGGAGGGAAGTGCCCTTGACCTTTTCAATGAGAGGCCGTTACTTTCTTGAACCTTCGAGAATAGGAAATGTAAGACCAGGAATCGAGGCTGAAGAATCCTGTATTGTTTGTCGGAGGTACCCGGGGATCTCCTGCGTCGATAGTCAAGGTGGGGAGAATCGCTCCATGCTGTGGTACTGTCATTGGCTCCTACAACAAAGCAGTGCCAGTGAAGTCTGCACAGTTAGTGAGTTGGGGAGACTGACACCAGACATGTCTGTGTTGAAGCCAATGTTGCAAGCGGCAACATTGTATAACGAAAGCTGAAGTGAACAGTGCATGAAGCGTATGTGGTATTGACATGAACAAGTGATTGAACTGTGAAGCCAAGATACAATACCTTAGACAGAGTGGTCCGGCACCACCTCTGTGCTCATTTGAAAGTCCCTCTTAGGTATCGAACTGAAAGGTGGCAAAAGTGAAAGAGTGATAAAAATTGTGAAATCGAAGTGGTCCTGCAACGGGGCAAGTTAAACCGTGTGCACATTCGAAAGTCTTCGATGTTAATAGCCTAAAGAAAGTTGATGACAAAGTAGATGAAGTTGGTCCGAGCCCAGCAGAGGGAGCTCAGCTAAGAGCATTTGGTTAAAGCAAGTTTGTGTTAAAAGTTAAAGTGGAAATTGAAATTGGTCTGAGCCCGGCAGAAGCAGACTGATTGAACAATGAGTTGAAAAGGATCTGAGCCCGGCTGGGGGGATCCGAGGTGAATAGTGAATTGCCTGAGAAATTGAGTATTTTTTAAACCTTAAGAGGAAAAGAAGGTACTGTTTGTCGCAGCAGGCTTTCTTAAAGAAGAGAGTTTGAAAGGCAAAGCAACTTGGGCACGGAAGGCCGTGATGCTAATGATTGAACTGTATCCTCGTGCTAGAGATGCCAGAGACTGTGCTAAACGTGGTGAAGGGAGGCCAATGGCCTGAACATCCTGACATCATTTTTTGCTATCCCTTTTTTCTGTAGGTAACTCGGTTTCCCACTCTATTTGTATTTAGAAGTAAGGATTGGCAATAGTATAGGCCCTTTTATTCTCACAAGACACCACCAGGAATGCTTTATTATTTTTTGATGTCGTAGCTTGCTCCCATCTATAGATTTAGGATTAGATAGGCGTTTTTCAAACCCTTTTTGAAGTTCAATAAACACCCTTGAACTGTGGACACTTGCGTCTGTCTTATTTTGATACCCTGTCACACCCAATGTTGCCAATCAAGTCAGTTCCATGAAAGCCTCATCCAACGAGTGGACCCTTGCCCCTCCAACACCATAAAGGACAACATTGACTCACTTGTCCCAATCTTGGCTGACCTTTGCAATCTCTCCTTTTACACTGGAGTTTCCCCAACGGCTCTCAAGCACTCCCTTGTGCAACCTGTGCTCAAGAAACCTGCTGCTGACCCCTCCATTTCGGCAAACTACCGCCCGATCTCTATCACTCCTCTCCTGGGCAAACTCCTGGAGAAGTTGGCGATCGCTCAGCAGAACCTCCAAACTGAATCAATTGGTTGTTTTCATGACCATCAGTCTGGCTTTAGAGCATCCAGAGGCACAGAAACTGCTCTTCTGAACACCTGTGAAGACTTGCTCTCAAATCTAGACACTAATGCTCCCTCTGTCCTCATTCTCCTTAATCTCTGACATCCTGATTTCACGTTTTTATGGCACCCTTGGAATCACAGGTCAGGCTCTGGCATGATGAACCTCTTTTTTCTCCGACCGCCCATCCGAGGTGTAACTTGGAGCCTTTCTATTGACTATCACTCTCTCAACCAGGGGGATCAAACCTATCCCCCTGGTTCTTCAACGTCTACCTTGGCACAGGTGATTGCCACTTAACTATCATTCAGGCTACCCTCAGCTGCTTTCTCCTCCTCACTTATACCTAACTGTCTGTCTGCTATTCAGTAATGGTGTGCTGCAAACAACCTATGCCTCAACACCAGTACAACTGAGATTGTTCGCATTGGGACCCCTGCTCCTGCTTTCACACTTTCACTCTGGCCGGGCCCACTTGGCCCTGTGCCCAAACCCACCTGCGAGGCCAAAAACCTTGGGGTCATCTTCGACTCCACTCTCTCCTTCTCTTCTCACATTTCTGACATTCAAAGAAATCTAACCATCAGCTACACCGTCTCAGAGGCACTTTGCCTTTTCTTACTTTCCCCCAGCGTATCACTGTCTCCAGAGCCCTGTTTCTCTCAAGGCTGGGTAAGTATTGTAGGGGTTTTACCAGGTAATGGGTGCTACGGATTCTAAAAATACACAAAGAAGTGTTTATATATTTCTGAAAACGTTGGTGCTGGAGAGATGTGACTGCTGCACCGCTGTACATATGCAGGAGAATCCCAACATGCACTAAATATAGGATGCATTGGGCATCCTTCTCTCAAGGCTGGACTACTGTAACAGCCTCTTCCTCCACCTCCCTCCTTCTCCCCTGCGCTCACTGCAACTCATGCAGAACAGAACCGCAAGAGTTATCCTTGGCCTCAAGCCCAGGGACTGCATCTCTCCTGCACTGAAATACCTTCACTGGCTCCCTGTGGCTGCATGAATCACGTTCAAGACCCTCTGCATTGTCCACAAGGCTTTCTGGGCCCTGGGACCTACTTACCTGCAATGTTGCCTACCTAAATACTGGCCCTCTCAAGTTCTCCGCTCATCTACCTCCAACCTTCTGCGAGTCAGCCGGATCACCAAGCAGAGATTTGGAGGGAGATCCTTAACCTCAGCAGGCACCTCCCTCTGACATAGCCTCCCAGCCACGCTCCATCTTGAGCCTGATCTTCTTAAGTTCCGGAAACTCCTCAAGACCTTCCTCTTCTCCTCCTACTCCTCTCCCCCCTACCCTGGACCCCACCCACCTCACTGCACTTGTAATAAATCCAAGAGAGCTTCTCTCTCCTTACCTAGTCTCTAATGACTGCGTGCACTTGGACCCCCACGTCTCACTTGCCCGCCCTGCACTTGCACGATCTGAATGCATCTCTGCCTGAAAATCGTCTGTCTGTTTTCTCTGTCTTCACCCCTTAATGTGCACTTGAAAAAAACACATAATCGCTGTCAGCCCTATTTTCTGTATCTAAACTGTTAAATGTATCATATTCACTTACTCTGCATGTGCAGACCATTATCGTCTCAGAAATTCAAGGGCTCTGAGCAACTGTTGTTTTTTCCCCGTGTTCCCACCCTCCTTGAGTGCTTTGAAGCACAGTGTGTATATGTTCTTTATAAATAAACATTACCATAACATGCCTTCCTTACAGTTGGGAGAAATCCTATATATCCCTAATCCTAAAAGGGTTTTCCCTGACACAACTAAACTAAGGAATGGCTGTGTCAGGATGTTAAACAAAAGAGCTTCCTCTGTCCTGTGTACAAAACTCTAAAATGACCCTTAACAGTAAATTAAATATAAGGTATACAATGGGGATTTCTATAAGCTAGGTATTTGTAGCTTTCTTTCAGAGTTCAAAACATAAAGTTGTAAGGTGTCAAAAACTAAGGAATAAAGTTTCACCAGGAAAGGGGTCTTCGCTTCCCTTAGATTTCTTCTGGTAGTTTGAATGTCACTTTATCACAGTTTCAGGAGGAAGACTCTTCCCTTGAGTCTCCTTTAAATACACAGTTCTCTTGAATCTTCAGTTTATCGCACTCAGTATCTCAATTAACTTTAGAAGGGGTATGGTTCTTCCCTTTTCCTACACTGTTCCTCTTTCTACCCCAAGAGTATTGCAACTTCAGCACTGATCCTTAAAAGGGGTATGGGTCTTCCCTTTTGTATCCGTTCTCACTGTTCAATGGTTTCTGGTATACTTCTCTTCTTACTCCTGGTTTACTCTCCTGCCATAATATCTGATTTCTGTTTTTTGGGTGTGAAACCCAGACTCGCACAGTGTCTAGTTTGCTCTCCTGACAGGATATCACAATTCTGTTCTTGGGTGCGGGTCCCCAACTCGCACAGGGCCTGGTTTACTCTCCTGCCAGGGCTTTATATCCTTTCATGGATGTGAGACCACTGTTTGCTGGTTAACTATTATAGATGAGGCATGGTATCACAAGTATGACACAGACACAAATGGTGCAATATGTAAAAACCTTTATTGAAATGGTTGGGATTGGAGAAACTCCTATTCTGCCCTATAACTAAGATGGGAGTAGACTCGACCATCAAATAATAAATATTGCAAGTCCTAGTGGAGTCTGTCAAATCAAAATGGCCCATGCTAACAAAACCTAATGTCTGCCCCTATCTCTTGTCCAGAAAAAGTGCAAAAAGGAGAATTGTATGCAAAAGAAGAAATCAGTGTTCAATGAATAAATGTGGTTGAACGAGCTCTCCTCCCCACGTTAGCCCTCACAGAGTAAGGCTGTTCCTGTAGGTAGGATGACACACTCCGGCACGGTTTCCAACACAATAAACAGTTCCAGAATGTGGTGCAAGGCCTGTTTGGCCTTTCACAATTAAGTCTCTTTTGTCAACTTCCAAAATTAATGTTTCAACCAAAGGTTCACAAAGGCCCCCCTCTGTCGGGCTCAGACCTTTCACCACACAGTTCTCATAGGTCCCCCTCTGCCGGGATTAGATCTATCACAATGAAGTTCAACACAAACTTTCAAGGGGGACTCCCTTCCCCAAGCTTACTTCACTTTGGGTCTCCCTGTCGGGCTCGGAGCACTTTCGATGTCGAACGGCTATCGAAAGGGTGTGGCTCACTTTTCAGACCACTGCAGGACCACTTCGACTCAAAAATGCACAGTTAAACTTTTACTTTCCCCTTCTCTAGGAGTTAAACTTCTTTATATCACTTTTGCTGTATATTTGCGTTCTCGCTTCGAACAATTTACCTTTCACAGAGACTTTCGAGTGGACTACTTTCCTTCGCTGGACTACTCCATTACTTAGTATCATCTGCCTTTCCTCACAACTCATTCACACGTGTGCAACTTTGACTTATGATAAATGTTGCTTTTTCAAACTTTAATACACACCGGCTTTCAGGTCCCTTGCCAACTCGTAGGCTGTGTGTGTCTCTTCTTTGCTTTACGATTTCCAATTCACAAGTCATGGTTAGTACCACAGACTTGGCCTCCCCTCTCCAACTCTGACGTTCACCCAGGAGGGTTGCTTGCGTTCTTGAAATCCAATGCAGTTTTCACTTGCGGGATCTGGCCTTCTCCACATGTCTCTCGCAGCCTGTAGGTGGAAACGACTCCAGTGGGGAACTCTGAGGTTTTCCAACCTGCTGCTCTTGTCCCTTGGTCCGTCGTTCTGCTCCAATAGTTTTGCCTTCATCCGAGAAGCCCTGCTCCTTCTCGTGTTCCGCTGTGCTCAGATTCTGTCTTTGGGTTCTGCCTTTTTTCGTATGAGGAAAGCTAATTGGTATCAGGTGTATGTACTTAGAATTAAGTGCCTGACTTTGCCTGACCCGATTAGCGGGACTTGGCCAGTACGATGTGTGAAAGTTAATGTTGTTACTCTGTCACCCTCTTCCTCGGCCTAGTGTTTGTGTAAAAAGGAGAGGGTGGGAGTTGGGACTTCGGAGCATCCTAAAAAATAGGATGGGTGGATGCACAAAAAAGGAGGGAATACCGCGTCTCACCATTGGTGGACTCGCACCCACTCTCTGAAGACACCTCACCCAGGTGATCCTCCCGTACGGGTCCACACCTAGGGTCTGGATCCAAAGGTGATGGCCGTGCCCTCGCCACCTGAGAGAGAGATCTCCGGGGACTAGCGGGTATGACACAGAGATCTCCGGGGACTAGCGGGTGCAACACACTCTGGTTTCTCACACTATCCTGCCATGGATTTTCCGTTCTCCATTCACTCTTTAATCCAAGAAATAATGCTTTTCCAGTATTGTCACTGACCATGTCTCAGCCTTACTTGATACTGGTCGTATTTGTATCAACCTCTCTGTCCAAGGTTTGGGTCACTGACCCTTTCTTAACACTGTCCGTATTTGTATTAATCTCTCTTTCCAAGATTTGGGTCTTTCTTAACACTGTTCCTATTTGTATCAGTTCCTCCAATAAATTTAATTGGGCTTTCTCGCTCTGTTAAAGTTATGCGACACCCGCTCTCAAGCGCTTCATGAATCCACTTGCTCTCTCGGGGCTTATTAGGCAGCGCTGGCATTCTTTGTGTCCTTCTGTCTTCTCCTTTGGTTCGCTCACAGGGGGTGCGTCCCGTTAGCCATTTGGTTTCCGCTTTATCTTCCTTTGCTTCTGACGATTCCAGCTTCCTATAGCAATAAAGCGGTTAGCTACTCCTGGCCCGGTCTCTATGCACGGTTCTATGTTCATTCATCCCCAGTATTTTTGTTCACCATTTTTTTTAGATGAAAATGTTTTACCGAACACAATGAATCTGTTTTTTCTTTTTTTGGGGGGCTACCCCCGAATTCCCCTCCCATATTATTTATTCCCTATATTTCAAAAAAGGTAGCAGGCGCTCCTCTCCAGAAAAAACATGGCATGATAACCTGTTCTGAGATGAGAGTTTGCAGCACACGCTTTTTTCTCACTGTACCTTTCACAGATGGGAAATATCCATTCCAATATTCCCTATATCCCACCTCACCCAATCCCTTATATGCCCTTACCCCCTCCATATTTTTCAATTATTTTTTCTGCAACATTTTTGGACAAAAAGTGCTGCAAAACAAAATGGGCGGTGGATGAACATCGTACCCTCTGCACGCCATTCTCCCCAGCCTCGAAACTGATTCCAGAGTTTGCTTGCCTCTGGCATTACAACCAGCGTCGGCACAAGCTGTGTTCCGCTGCAGTCTCTGCCTCTCCCTCCTATTCTGTTCTGCTGTGTGTGTCTTAAACTTCCCAGCATTAGTTAACACTTTCCAAAGCCTAGAAAGTGGTGTTTGCTTAATGCTTCTGGTCATTCTATTTGTTCCATCCCTCTTCCTCATCTCAGTACAAAAGAAAAGGGTAAATGAGATTGTTGGGTCAAGAAAACTTGGGAATTCTTTATCTGCGTCACAAGAAGCCATACAGGCATGTTGCAAAGGACATGGGTGTCATTAAGAATTACATCTGAAGGTTTATTTTGATTCAGTGTTTTCCTGACTCTCTTGGGTTGGGCCTCTCCTACGCAGTCCTCCCGCAGATAGGCCACGTCCAGCGTCAAAGCCAGGTAGCATCTGCTTTTTCCTGGCCATGTAAGAGAAGCTTTCTTCCAGAGAATCAGTGACAATGTTGCTAAATTCATCACAGAACCCAAAGACTGGCAAAGTGCAAGACTAG
Organism: Ambystoma mexicanum; assembly: GCF_040938575.1. NCBI lineage: Eukaryota > Metazoa > Chordata > Amphibia > Caudata > Ambystomatidae > Ambystoma > Ambystoma mexicanum. The sequence goes on from NC_090936.1 coordinate 260,503,409, forward strand.
TGAAAAGGATATAAGTGTGACATTGCTAACAGAAACTGTGAAACCTGCTGAGTGACTGCCAGGAGGAATCAGAGATTGGTTAAAAAAAAGAAAGGTTGACAAGTATGCCAGAAGAGATTTGAGGGCAGTGTGCGAAAGCTGAGGGTGTTACGACAACCAGTCTTCCATTCAGGTGGCCAGGGGAAGGCCATTGCTTTTGGATCCCAACCCTGGGGTGGACAAGCAAGGGAGAATCACCTGAGTGGAGAGTCTTTAGGGACTTGGAAGAGGACGCCCTCCCTTAGGTGAGACGCGGTACTCCCGAACTCCTAGACAAAACCTACCTCTCCCTTTTTGTGGGCTATTGCCACTCATCCAGTTCCAACGGTTCCCCCACCCAAAACCCTGATTAATGAGGGTTCCTATAAAACACTAACACCAAAGAAAGGGAGACACTGGAGAGGGTGGATGAAGAAAGACACCACCTCATATGGGAAAACAAAACTCTGAACCCATAAGAGGGGAATTAAAATCTGAAACACCATTCCTCTGCTAATAATAATAATCTCCCCTACACTCCCTCTGCCCTTGTGGGCTATTGTGACCCTAGCCCCATGCAAAAACATACACTTCCCCTGCAGGCCATTAAATGGAATAAGAAAAGACACACTACCCCTTTAAGATCCAACTCACTCAGAACTAAAGGACAGGCATGTTGAGATAATTGGGTAATGGAGGGTCATGCAGGCTTTACACTGACCACATACCTGCAGCCTGTTAATCTGCTGCAGCTGTATTAAAAGTGGGGCAGTCAGCAGTGCAGAGAGCAGCAGTGGGAGACACAGTGACAGGGAGGCTGCATGCCTAAATCCAGCAGGGGATGCCTGACTTGCAAAGAACTGCCGTTTTGGATGCGAGCAGCAATGTGGCGAAGAGTGAACTAGCTGGAGGAGACTGATGAGCTGGCCCGCTACCGTGGGGCAGAGCAGAGGCTGTGGGCTAAGGAGGCAAGGGAGCTGTTTCACCAGAAGTTGGCATGGTTAAAAAGGGAAGGCCGTTGACAGGGCCGACCTTCACTTATGTAAGCTGGGTATGCTCGTTCTCCGGCCGTGGCCAGGAGTGTCTGAGGAGGGGCAGCTGGTGAAACCCTGTCCACAGCTGCAGTGCTCAGAAAGCTGATAGCCTAAAAGTGCAAGCGAAATCTCTGCCGGGGATTCTGAAGTACAGGGAGACTCACAATGCGATATGCGCGGCTAAATACTACATATCAAGGGCAAGCTGTTGAAAGTTAGAAGGTATATATTTAGGGTTTGGCATGTTATTGTCTTAGGTACTTTAGAAAGTACACATATATATGAGAATGAGAAGCATTGGAAAGCAACAAGATACAAATTTAGGGTTTGGTATGTCGATGTATTGAGTACCTTGAAGCTTTGAAAATTGCATGGAGAGAATAGTGGCAGCTTCAGAATAAGAGACCCTAATACCTAAAAGATGGTTAAAAATATGGTTTGGGAATTGTAAAAGAATATGGCGTAAACTTGTGATTTTTTTCATTATTTCCAGAACTATATTATAAAAAATATCTCCATGAGAATAAAAATGAGAGATATAAAAATGAAAAAGTAATATTAAGAAATCAGAGAGATCATTGTTTATAAAAGAATCCAAATTTAGGTGAGTACACTTAACAGGCTATGTAATTATAGCTGCTCACCGCATTTCACCACCACAAAAACCTAACATTTATTTATGATTCTAATTCTTAAAAGATTATTTTATTTTTTCCTTCTTTCTTTCATATTCTTTGTCCTAGTATAGCTCCTGAAGAACCACGGGTATAAAACGTGGGGAAACACGTGTAGTGAGAAATAAATGTGTACACAAAGGAAATAAATATGAATATGTGAATCAATGAATGAAAATGGAAGTTGCATGTAATGCAAAGAATAAATACCACATAAGGAATAATTTCGGTGGTGTGATTTATACTGTTTTTACCAGAAGCGCAACCTACAAAAGTGTTTTCCAAAAAGAAAAACAGATTTAAATATTGCTGCAGTCTCAATATACACTTAAGGGTGCAGCATCTAGGTAAACCTACCAGTCAATTCTGGCACCTTGAAATTGCCGAAATAGGGAGTAAAAGCCGACAAGACTGCAATCAATAAAACATAAAGTTAGACATGAGGCTAACAGGACTGCTTAAGATTCGGTTTTTCAAACATTTTAGTTGACCATCCTGTTGAAACATTTCCTTTCAGGGATGCCCTAGGCTATTCAAATAAGAGGACTGACACAGCTTAAATGCAACTGTATTCTTCTTGCGTGAAAGTAGCACAAACTTCTATATCCCCTGAGGGAATTTGGCATTCATACTTAAAGATACACAAATGGCCTCATTACAAGTAAAAATCGGCGGTAATGCAGCAGTCATTTTGTTACTGCCGCATTACTGCACAGCCCAACTACGAATTTGGTGAAGAGGTGGAGGCTTCACCACCAGCTAAGAGCTGAAGGTAAATCTGCACCTTTCAGCCAAAAAAAACAGCAAAATCAGCGGATTTACCGCTGGCAGTAATTCCTCCAAAATCCCCCTCTGAATCCTATGGACTCTAATTAATGGGGACTAACACCGCCTACAACCACTTGTAATCCGGCAATAATTCAGCCAGACCAAGTGGCGTTAACGGTAATTCCGTTTGGTGGTTTCTCAGCGGGTTTACCGCCAGGAGTACAGAAAGATGCTTCTCACCTCCGAGGCAGCTTGTTGACCACTCACAGCCAAAATGATAGAAGTGTCTCATACACACTCACTCACTCATGTACACACTTGCAGCAAGGCATTGATTAATGTGTGGCTTTTCAATTGTGTGCCTGTGCTCTAAACAGTGCCAGAACATCACTTAAGCAAGTGCAATGCGGCATTACATTCTAGGATTAACAATGCATCTACAAAGGTTTAGTTGAACAACACACATTCTTTTGTGTGGTTAATATTAGTTAGTCTTTCAGCTCCAACCAAAGGAAATTAGCAGCTCTTTGCTTCCCCATCTTGGTCCATAGATAGTGTTGTTGACTTTACCCATAATCTGACTGTGCGTGTTACTTTCTATGGGTGAGCATGCATAATATGGTCACAAGTCAGAGCGCTATTACTTCAAAGTCCTCAGAGTTTGAACACCCAGATCCCAGAGCATGAGATGGAAGACCAGTAGGTACAATGCAGTAGACCCTACAGCAGGAAACCTTCCCCACGAAATCACCATAACCAAGGATAACAAAAACAAAGCTGTCAAGGGTTTGAGTTAAAAGGTCAATGAAACTACAAATGGTCCTCTCTGGCACTATAAAGGAAAGAAACAGCAGGTAAATATGGGAGTACAAATGCTTCACTTGCCCTGAGCATTACCTCCCCTGTAACCCTTCTCTTACCTGGGATCACAGGATCAGAACAGGAAACCTAATTGGTTCAGCTAGCCCAAAACAAAGTCCATAGGCCAGGAAACAGCCTGACAACTGATGACAAATGGAGCAAAATTCCTCTTTGAAACTCAAACAGCATGAGGGTCAGATACCTAGAACAGTTCAAAGTCCACCAGTAGACAGTCCGACGCAAGAAAGGGAAAGGGCGCAGGGACTCACTGTGGCGGCACAAGGGTGGAAACTAAGGGAGTACTACTGATGAAGATAAACAGAAAACAGATGACAAATCCTCCTGAGACGGTGCAATCCAAGAACAGTCACATAGATTCAGGATAGACTGGATGGAAGGTCTGAATATGTAAACAACTTCAACCCCTTAGGGCGAAAAAGGAGAACTTTCCAAGAAAGTACAAGCAAAATCAGTATCCAGAAGCATGTCCAAAAATAAGCCAAAGAACCAAAACGCCAAACCCAAAGGAAGTGTAAAAGCAGATCCAGGGAACAGCATAAAATGGTCAGGAATCCAAAATCAAGGCAATATAATGCAATGCATTCCTCGCAGGTACCACCATTTTGAGGAGCACCATTCCCCTCTGGTTGCCTGTTTTTCACTGAGGGGAATTGCGGGGTTCCGACCAGCTTGCATCCCGATTGTTTGAGACCAGGATGTCATAATGGCGCAGATGTGACGGCGCGAGACATCCTCGTTGAATGGATGCTGTCTCTCGGCAGTGTGAAGAATCTGATGAGATTCTCCCTAGAAACATGGTCTGGGACCCTCCTCATGTGGCCAGGGGAAGGCAAGCGCTTTCTTATTCCGACCCTGGGTGTGGTGTACTGCGGGAGGGTCACATGGGTGGGGGGGGGGCAATTAGACCAGAAAGACTGGGAGGAACCCCTTTTTAACTTTCCCAGTAATTCCTCAATTTTGATGGCTCTTTGCCAACTTAAAGAAGTAGAAAAATCTCACTTTATGAAAGTGAACTAGATGTACCAGAAACCCATAGGCACAGAGAGTTGAAGAAGAGGGCTGAAGAGGCATGTACAAGTAAAGGACAGGCGAGAAGCCCTAACAGCCTTTGATATGGTCAGGCAATTGACAATAATGACCTACACCTGAAATCAATTGCCTCACCTAAGGCTTGCAGTAGTAGCAGAAGGAGAAGAGCATGAGGCTGGCAGTTAATGAGGAAGTGTGTTCACTTAAGGGACACCTGAACAAGAGGAAAGCAGATTTCACCTGCAAGTTCTGAGAGGGTCCGGTGTTCACAAATCGTTGCTACACTGAGAGAGACATGCCGAGATTGAAGATCTTTGCAGGTACTCCTAGTGGCTCTAATTGCAGAGTAGTGATAATGCTGCAACCCGAGGCCTGTATAAAGAAGCAAGCCGAGGGACTGAGGAGGGAAGGAGACTCCCCATTGAAAAGGGTGCACCGGAGATACCCATGCTGTAGAGGGATGTAGGTCCCAAGTGTGCCTAAAGTAGTAGCAGAAGGAGAAATCGGGAAGTTGAAGAAGCCGCAACCGCAGTGTTCCTGGAGCCGGTGAGTGAAGCTCTGTGTTCAGGTTCACACTGACAATCTTGCCAGTAACTGTTACTTGCGTAAGAGTGGGAGCGAGTAGAAACTGTTCGTCATTGTGAAGAGTCCTACGAACAATGGAAATACATCATGCACACTTCTAATACAAATCAGAGTGCTTGCGTATAACAAAAAGCTTTCATTTTCTTCCATTGTCTAACTGCATAACGTTACTGGAGTGATCGCATGTCTCCCATTAAGAAGGGGAATGCTTTTCAAATAACTCGGAACCCTAAATCTCTGTGTGTTAAAAAGTCAGAATACAATTATTTACGGTTCTTTAAAGTTAAAGATCTTTCTTAAAGAGTGGTCAGGTGTACCTAAATCTGATTCTCTTTTGAATATTGGACCTTGTAACATCAAGAACAGGTATTTTAAAAATGTAGAAGTTACTGAAATGACGAGAAGAACAAGCACTACCCAAGCCAAGAGGCAAACCCCTTCTATAGTCAAACCAGCCCTGTTGAAATCTATCCACCTGAATTCTGAGGATGTTAAAGTTGTTAAAGGTCCAGTGTCCTCTGATGCAAGTTTGACATTGTTATTCCAAGCTGGAAGTGTGTCAGTACAGCTTCAGAGACGTTACTGGAACCAAGACGGTGTGAATAAAGCTGCGGAAGGGAGCAGGGTGCTTGTAAGAAGAATTTGTCGACAATCTGTAATGCTGAGACTGTTGAAGTTGAGAGAAAGGTGCTCTGGAAGCCAAAGCAGGTCACATTTTGGAGTCATTAATTTATTCTTTGAACTTTGGCAAAACAATCTTGGAAAGAGGATATCCTGGAATTCCTATTGATGCTGTTTTCTTGGATAGGATTGGAAGGAGAACTTTTCAACAGAAGGCTGAAGAACTGTTACCAGTGGATTTGTGTTGTTCTTTTGTTTCATTTAGAACTTTCAATGGCTGGTTCAAGACTTTACTTTTATTTTAATTTTATATTCATTTGCCAATGATATCGCTATGATTGGCAAATGAAAGTCATATGACACTGTCAGAATGGAAAAAGATCTGCCAAGCAATCCTATTCGACTTGGGCGAATCAGACTTGACACTCTGCGAGAACCCAGACAAAGTAAAAAACATAAACTGTACACGCAATACTGGATTGCAACCCAGGAAGAACGCCAATCTCTGTAATTGTATGGGAAACAATTCCAAGAGGTATGCAAGTTGAATACACTACCCAAATACTTGGTCCTATTTCCTAATTGGTATTACAGGGATCCATTTCTGAGATTTACACTGAATCTATTCTCAACTGGTCATCACCTCCTCCTGCCCTTTCTCGCTCCCTGATGTCACCTTCTCCCCCTTGACTCTCACCCTTACATCATATAACCACCTATTTGACTCTCTTAGCTCTCACCATCTCTTCCTTCTCTCCACTGCTGCTGCCATTCCTCCACTCTCCAGCGTCGTCTTGTTCTTCCACAATACAGTCTCTTCTCTACTCATACTACCCACACTACAAAAACTCCTAGCCTCAGTCAGACAGTGTGCTCCAAAATTTTCCTGTGTGGGTCTCATGGTAAGGATTTGCATGGGGGCTTGGAAAAAAGGTTAGTGCTGTGATTGTTGTCATCCATGGCACAAGAATCACTCTGAGCCTCAAGGACAGTTTAAGGCTTTTTTTTTAAATATTTGTATGATAGGGATGCCATTACAATTCAACCTTTCAATACAACATTTTTTTAAACTACTTCTTAATACAGTTTATACAATTTATACACAAATTCAATTATAACAAACAAATCAATCAAAATGTCCACTGTTATTGCTATTACAAAAGCTCCAAAGATAAAAACTTACACATTGCTAAAATCTCTGCAATACGGTGACCATTAAGAATCTTTTCCCATGAGATATCCCGGGTTAAGCATCTATAATCCTTAAAACATACAACTACTATGTGCTTCAAAGTTTCAAGCTCATTCACCTTTTCACAGAACTGACACCTTCTCTGGATGAAACCAGTACAGTCTAGATCCTATTCTATTTTATCCTATTCTAGATCTATTTTATATATAGTACATTGTTCCCCCATTACTCTCCAATCATGATACCATAACTTAGATTTATTTAATTCAGGGTTATTTAAAAGTAGGTCTAAATTGATGTCAGCCTCTAACATAGTACTTTGACAAGTTTTCTTCTACATTTGCATAGAAATGTCTGAGCTTGGACCTAATAATGAGGCTATTGTCAGGATGATTGTCAGTGTTTTATCCTGATTCCGATTACATTTTCTAAACATAGTCATCAGCCTCGATTTACACACAACACTTAATGATAAGAGTCCTAGCATGTGGCATATTATCTGAATTGGGAGGCTTAAAACTTTCTTCCAATAGCATCCCTCTATGATATTCCAGTCCGGGGTACACTCAATCATTTTCGTCTCTGCCCCATAGATTAAAATCGGTACCACCTTCTGTTTATGGAAGTTAACAACCACGAAGCATGAACATTTTCCATATTTCCCCTAGATGATCCTCCCCTGGGTTACCGCGGTTTGCACATTATGCCTAATTTCGGCTCTATACAGGGATTTTTATTTTATAATTTGTGGGGCCTAGCACCATCCCTCTCTCTCTCTTGTCTTCATTTGACCCCCCTCCCCAATGCAGACATCTGTACCCGTGGTTAGTTCTATCAAATGTGGGCCCCCTACTGTCTTAATCTAACTTGGACAACAGATGTTGAGCTATAGGTCAGGTGCTCTGACACCATCAGGGACTTGCTACCTCTCCCTACTGTCACAGATGGAACGGAATACACTCTTTGTCTCAGGAATGGTTCAAGGCTTTTTATTTTTATGGGTTCTAGGGACCTCCATCTCTCTCACCTTCATGGGATTTCAACCGAAACTAGGTGTCCATAAACCCAGTAAGTGCGAGCCTGCGGTAACACCTAATGTCTTGTATTTAGCTAGAAGTGTCTCCCTTAGATGCTGGTTATCTAAACTCCCTGAGGGCCACCTAACTGTCCCAACTGCAACCACATGTTAGTGTTCTAATAGGGAATTGAGATAGTGCTTTGCACTTAGTTGGATTTGACTAAATTCACTCACACCCACACTTACCACTTCCCTCTTACTCCTTCTACCTACAGCTCCTCTTACTTCTCCCTCCTACGCTCTGTTTCTTTGATGTTTTGCTCCTCCTACCCCTTGCCTCCACCCTTGGATGTTACTATTCCTCAGCTCCCCTACTACTCACCACAGTCCCACTACTACTCTCCTCCCCACACTACAACTCTCCTCCTCCCACTACCACGCTGCTCCTTCCACTACTACTTTCCTCCTCTCACTACTCCACACATCCCACTATTACTCTCCTGATCCCACTATTACTCTCCTTCTCCCACTCTTCTCCTCTCCACTATTATCCTCATCCCACTGCTACTCTCCTCACAGCCCTACTACTGAAACGCCCTCTTTTCGCCCCATACCATTCACTTCACATTCACTCCTTACGCTAAACTTTACTCACACAACACACAAGCACACACACTCACTGCAAAACCACTTTCACTCCTAAGCCAGTACCTTACCTTCTTCAACAATTTCTTCAATTCCTTCCTTCCACCTGCTGTTTTTTTGATGGTCCTCCACTGCTTATCCCATCTGAAAAACCCACACTTCCTGTTTCCTGCCCTCTGCTTAAATGTCCCCCTCTCTGTGCTGGTTGGACAGCTTTTCCCGGACAATTCATGCCTGCCTTGCCCTCCGAGGGTGTGTATGTGCATGGGAAATTCTTCAAAGGGGGGCTCAGCCCCACCCACTTTTTCCATGCAGGGTCACTGCATAATGGCACTAGCTGCATGGTAAATTCAATGTCCAGGGTTGTGTTTCACAGTCCGCTCCCCAGGACTGTCTTGGAAGGTTTGGGCAATAGTCTTTGATGATCTCGGGGATTTCTGCTTCCAGATGTGGACTAGTCGGCAGACTCTGCATGTGCTGTGCGGTGGGTTTCTGCAGCTATGTCTTTCACTTTCCCTTCCCAGGCTGCTTCTGTGATCGGGACTCTGCTGCGCTGGTCAACTGTTGCAGTCTTGTTCTGTTTATACGTCAGTTAAGCCGGTATTCTGGTTTTCTGGTTTGGCTCTCATCCTTCGACCTGCCACTATGTGCAACCAATAAAACACAATGGTAAGCATTTGTACTTGGATGGGAACAGGAATTGGGTATCCCTCTGGGGTTCCCATCTACCTCATGGTTAGGACTGGCACTTGCTGCCCTCCTGACAATGCCAGGGTACTGACCTTGCCAAGGTACTCTAACCAAAGGTTAGTGTTCTGATAGGAATTGGGATAGTGCCTTGCATTTATTCTGGTTGAATCTGGTTAGATCTGTCATGCCTGCTTTCACAATCCATTCTCTACACTTACTATTGTATCCCACAAACTTTGTCCTCCTGCCAACCTTTAGTCAATCTGATGTTTCACTCCTTGCCTGCACCCTTTGATGTTAATTCTCCTCCTACTCCACTTCACTACACAACACTTACACTACTCCTCTACTACATAACACTACTACTCCCTTTCTTCCTCCGCTACACTCCTCCTCTCACTACTATGCTCCTCCTCCTACTACTACTCTCTTCCACAATTACTCTCCTCTTCCCACTACTGCTCTCCTCTCTCACTAATCTCCTGCCACTCCAACTATTCCGCCCTCCTAGCAACTACTCCTTCCAACAACTACTCCACCCTCCAAACCACTAATCTGCCCTCCAACCATTATTCCTAATCAATTCCTCTTTTCACCATGTGAGAATATGCTTCACAAAACACTCCTTACATAATCTTCCTAACCACTCGCGACCACACAAACATGCATGCTCACACCATTATCCTTGCCCTCACTGAACCAGCACCTCACCTTTCTCCAATAAATGCCTCCGCACTCCACTGCTCCTTCCTCCTGTTGGTCTCTTGGTCATGCTCCACCTCCACTGCTGACCTTGACCGGAATAACCCACACTTCCCGTTTCCTGATTTGGGCTTAAATCCTCTTCCTCTCTGCCTGATTAGACAGCTCTCCCTGGCCAATCTGGTCATGTCTTTTCAAGCTGGTGTGTTTCTGTAGCAGTAACTCCTACGAAGAGGGCTAAACACTGGCCACTTTTCCCTTTTGGGACTGCCACAGAGTATTGATGGCAGCCTGGGAGGCCAATTGTATATGGAAGCCTGATACTGGGTCCCCATGAGGTAGGTTCCTAGGGGTCAGTGCCTCTTTCCTTTCAGTCCCTGGGGGTCTCAGTTTTGGACTGCCGACTGTGGTTTGGGTATGCGGCCGCCGGTGTGCTCTGTGTGACGGGGGTTGCTGATGCACAATGACTGTTTGGCTGGTGTCCTGCTTTTGTTTTGGTGTTGCTGGGACTTCTATGTAATGAACAGAAAATGTCTGGCAAGCATTGTGACATTGGAACTGTGCCATAGCATGAGGCAAAGGTGTTACTGCATCACATTACTCTGGCTTAAGGGTAGAGGTGAGGATTGGCTCCCCAGTTTCCTTCACCCTCAGGGCAAGGACTGGCTCAGGATTGCTTTTTAACAGGCCTCCCCCTTTTGACAAGGCTTAAATACAGGCCTTGTCACATTGGATGTCCCCCGTGTTCATCTTTGAAGGCTTTGGGTTTAGAGCGCTGTGCCAAGTCTCTAGATGGCACAGCCACTATTTCAGATGTTATTCTGTCTCCTCTGACTCTCCCGGTGTATCACTGTGCCGAACTTAACTCTTTTGTGTTTCTAGCAAGTTTAATTGGGTAGGATTGGGGGTTAGTTTGTCCCATGCTGATTTCATATGCATTGTATATGCGACTCTACAGAGTTCACTGCGTATTAAGTTGCTCTTCAGGGTCTCCCAAGGAGAATGTGTAGGAGCAGGGCTTTCAAGGGGAGTATGGAAAGTTTTGAGTCTCAGCACTGTCTTGATAGGTTACACAGTAATTGTCCTATGCCATCTAGCAAGGACGCAGGGGGGGAAGGGGTGACTCCTTGATTCTCCCCATTCTGTCCCTGTGTTCAACATCCACTGGCTCAGAATTTCACTCAGCCCCCTGAGACTCCACCTTGTTGGTCACAGAAACAGACAAAGGACATTATCACAGTGTGTAGGAAAGGAGCCTCACAAAGTTACAGGGAAGGTGTCTTAGGCTGTATTGGTAGAACAAGATGTATTGAAGTTCTTTTAAGCCTGATCCTGGGAAAATCTGAAAACCCAAAAGCTCTTGGATGTGAACAGTGCTGAGAACCTATCACTATAACGTGAGAGGGTCTGAGAACCAGAAAGCACATGAAGCTCAGAGGTGTTAGGACCATACAGTAATTAAACCTGAGAGGTGGCAAGAAACAGAGATATGTGGAAAATGTAAAGCAAACCGATGTTAAGATTAATGATTCAAGTACCCCATTTAAATGACTTGGGTATCTTTTTATGTACAGGCTGAGTTGACTTAAAGCAGGGTTTTGATAGCTAGAAATAGTCAACTATTACAAGAGGGAGAAAAATCCAGAACTCCAAAGTGGGCAACTCTTGCACAAGGAAAACGTAGATGAAAAGGTGAAATGTACATTTAATATAATGACCTTCTTTGAAAACGTCTATCCTCGGGAAGCCAACATTGAAACCATGATGACCAAGAATATTGACTCAGAGAATCATGAATTCAACATGAAAACAGAATGCTAAAATAAAATCATTTAAAATAAAGACTTCTTTGTGTGCTTAAAACACGCTTTGCCTCTATTAATAACGCTTTAAATCCTTACACTATTAAAACTAACTTTTAAAGAGTTACCTCTATATTTACTGAGGTTTCCAGCCCTCAGAAAATTTGAATTTGCTGTGTCTGGTGGCAACCAGCAAAAAACGACCATGCACTGTATGGCAAGGTCTGGTCACAATCTCCCTCCCAGGGCCATGTGGGCACGCTGTAGCCCAGGAGAGCCAGTCTACCAGGCCACTGCCAGAGATGTGAGCTGCCTACAGGTGGTACAGGACTCGAGCTACAGATGCCACCTCATCACCCATGGCTATATCCTGACCTGCGTGAGATAACCTCAGACATACAAAAGTGTGAAAGTAGAGCTAATCCTTAGCTGTATTCTCAGTATGTGATCTCTAATGTGGACATGATGGGGGAAGAAAATAACACCCCCTGCATTGACTTTATGCTCTGTGCAATTTATGCAGTATTACTCCAATTATGGTCCTGGTACTATCTCTGTAGACAAAGTCTAATGGTTTATTGTTGTTATGAGCTCATTGGCAGAGTGCTGCTGTCAAGCACACTCCGGGGGATGGCGTGTGGCAGAGGATCGGTGTAACTGAGATGGAGACAGAATATAGCAGTGATCAGCACTCATGGGTCCCTGCTCACAAACGAGGACGCCAGTAAATTCCATTACCTTCAACATGAAGAGTTGAGGCAGGAAAAACACACAAAATGGGATCAAAGCCATGGAGAGCCAATGCAACCGGCTACTGCTGAGGTGCAGTGAGTGCCAATAAAATACATTGTGAAAGCATTTAGTCATGACTTCTCACTGATGCCAAGATTGCTACCAATATTTTCAAACCAAAAGAAATGATAGATGCATTTCCCAAAAAGACTAATCCAATGTGACAGCAAGGGTGAGCTCCACGTATAAAGTGCAATCCACATGCATTTTCTCTCCTTCCCCCAGAAGCTCACTGTCTCTAGAGCTCTGGCTCTCTCTGGGATGGAGTACTGCAAGAGCCTCTTTCTAAATCTGCCTGCTTCTACTCTCCGCCCTCTGCAACTCATCCAAAACAGGACTGCGAGACTTGTCCTTGGCCTCAAGCCCAGGGATCGTATCTCTCCAGCACTGAAATCTCTGCATTGGCTCCCACTGGCTGATAGGATGAAGTTCCCGACCCATTGTCCACAAGGCCATCTGCAGCCAGGGTCCTCAATAGCTCCAACTGTCTCTTTGTTAATACCTTCCTACTCAAGCTCTTCGCTCCTCCATACTCAAGCTCTTCGCTCCTCCACCTTCAACTCCCTCAGTGTCAGTCGCTTCTCCAAGCAACGAGTTGTTGGTAGATCTCTTTCTTCGGCTCAGGCCTCCCTCTTGAACAGCCTCCCTACCTATGTGAAACTCGAGGAGAACCATCTCCGGTTCCGGAAGCACCTCCAGACCTTCCTCTTGGCTTCTGCCTTCTCTCTTTCTCCCCCCTGCTGATTTCCTGTCTGATACTGCACTGGTCACCTGGCTACCCTCTGATTTTGGGCCCAGGTCTGTACCCAACCAGTTGCACACCCACACTGCCTCCCGGTAACCCTTGCACTTGAGTCTGTATCTGTAACCCTACACTCCCCCTACCAGCACTTTTGGACACCGGCTGTCTGCAATTACCCTTGCAGCTGCCACCTGCTGGCTGCACTTCTTGTTTTTGTTTTGTGCCCATGTACAGCACTGCCCCCCCTTTCCCCTGGCACTTTTCCCCTCCATCTGCCCTGCACTTGCACGATCTTAATGTCACTTGACCTCTAAGATCGTTGTCTCTGTCCTCCCTCTGGTCCCCATTCCTTGCCTCGCCTCGCCTTGAAACACTTGTGTATAGGCACGTTACAAATGCCATATCATAAATCATTAACCATTGAAAGTCACACACAGAGCATTTGAAGGGAGTGGCTATGAAAGGCGAGGCAGGAGAGAAGATATGGGCGTCTCACACACCCAAGGACAAACCAGTAGAGTCTCAAACGTGGGAGAGTACGCTGGGGGGGATGGCAGGTGAGAAGCCAACAGGAGCAGAGCAAGATCTTCAGTGTTTTTCCAGAGAGTCAGACACATTTGAGGCTGCCAAAACCAGTCACACCATGAAGTGGCTTAATACTCTGTTCAATTGAGTTTGAACATAGAACCGTCTGAGGGCTGAATCACAGAGATTGAGTTATACTTGGGGAACATGGCAGAGACTGGTATAGCCAAAAGAGGAAGGGCCCAGAAAGGTTTTTGTTTATTCTAACTTGACTCTGTTCATTTAGGCCATTCCCAATGATGAATGGTTCCAAAAAATTGGGAAGCTCACTGCCAAGTAATGTTGTGCTACTGCTTTTTTGTTAATCTGTTATGTTCTGGCTTGTGTGCATAAATGAAAATGAATTGTTGAATGAAATATGTTTTTCATATTTCATTAAAGAAGGCTATTTCAAACGTATGACATTATACACCAACTGTTTGGCTTCATATTCAGCTTTGGCCAAATACTTGATAAACTATTTGGCCAAATATTAAAAATGTTATTTGTTAAAATATCAATCAATCAAACCCCGTGATCTTATGATCCCAATTACACAAACACAACGCTCATAAATCTAGATTTGCAGAGGGGGCGGAGGAGTGTTGGGAGTCTGAAGACTGCCCAAGAGCATGCAGAGGCAGGAGCAGGAAAAGAGGAGAGTCGCAGCAGTGGCCTGAGCGGAGCAAGGGATGATATGAGGAGAAGAGGAGTAGAGAGTAGGAAGAGGTGAGAGAGAGAGGAAAGGAGGAGAAGGCGAAACATCAATAGATAGCAGGGCAAAGGAATCAGAGGATGAACACCAAAGAGGGGAGGAAGGAGAGAAAAAGAAAATATGGTAAAACAGAGGTTGAAAAAGAAGGGCACACTCAGGCAGTAATGCACGTTGAAGACCAGGAGGACGAGGACATAGGATTCCAATGGATTATTAAAGGATGGTGTGGGGGATATAGCAGTCATTTCTGACCTTACATATGATATATCACAAATATCCTGGCCATCCAAGTTTTTTTTTTTTCTTTTTTCTTTTTTTTACAAAACATTATTTTGACACTAACTGTATCCTTTTTCACACTCAGTTTTCCAAGTGGAGCAAATATCGCTAATGCAGACCTAGACCACAAAAGAATGCAAGACCTAAATGTGTACTTGGATCAAATGTTTAGAGGACCATATGACCTTTCACGTGTAAGTAGGATGATTTCTATTCCTTTTTCATGTTTGCTTTACAAATAAAGATGTTCATAATGCAAAAACCACTTACATTGTTTTCTCCCAACCCTTTTAGATGTCAAAATCTTAACAAAAGTTCTGCAATCTAGCTCTCAATTAAAATGTTTTACTAGTTCTTTACACATACATTGTCAATGTCCTCACATAGATTGTCAATGTACTATGAGTGTTCCTGTGGGGAACCGCATATTGCTGAATTATTTATTATAAACAATAATACAACTCTACTCAGTATATTTTCTGCGGCCGCAGTCCATGTACATTTCTGGCAGTTAACTAACGGTATAACATGATATACATTCAAACTACGGTTATTTTGGTTTATAGTCAACAATATGCTTTGTATTCAAGTTAATAAATGAAAATGATTGCAAAAAAAGATATTTTCTACATAAACCCATAACTACATATTTGACAATATTACAAGGCTTTTATATTGCACCAAATATCTGTCCATGGCTTGTCTGGAGATTGGCGTATTGGGGCACAGCTCGGGCTCCAGACCTTAGTGTGCTCAGGAAAAGGAGTAAGGAGAAGATAAGAAGTTGGGAAAGTGGGTGAAATGTCACGCATGTAGCATCAAGCTGAAACCTGACATTTTGCATTGTGAAATACACATGTGAATAATCTTCACAGGCTAGAGCATCTGAACGATTTAAAATGTGGAAAAGGATAGATTTAACATAGATTGGCCCGAGCGTACACGACAAGAGACAATGTTCATAAGAGTCACACTAACAATCGCATACGTGGAACACTGTATGTGTTACCTCCAGATGCCCAGCCTCCAGAATCTGAAAGGGATCTAAATGGAGGATGTTGTGTAATTCTAAAGTGCATTAAAGTTAATCTATTAAATACCTCTGTGGCACAGCTGATCAAAAGAAGCAGGATTTGCACATGTATTTGTAGATTGTCAAAATACGACTCCAGGACGGAATTAAGTACTTTAAATTGTTATTGCATAACACATTCACTCTTTGAATATTTCTTGGATATGTTGAGTTTGAGAAATATAGACTATCAAGGAGTGATTGCTCACTACAATACTATCCAGTTAGTGTTTGTCAATGTTCTTATAGAATAAAGTGTGAGCTTGGGAAATTATTGCAGAGTTTGACATTGGTTTTGGTTTCCTTGGTAAGAAAGCTCTCTTTAGGATAGGGATGGAAGGGCCGTTATCCAACCCCTTTATTTTAATAAAGATTTCTGATGTTGAAAACATTACAACAGTCCTCCTGTAATGCTCACCTGACTCCCACGGAGGCGCTGGCCTGGTTCGCGCTGCTGTGACCTCTTCTAAGGTTATGCACAGGGTTCGGAAGACGGACTGGACCGGGCCCCCAAATCTGGCTTGTCTGGCTCGCAGAAGTATCCTTCTGTAGCCGAAAATAGGGGATTAATTGTCTGCGGGGTAATGCAATCAGCCTCCCACTTTCCCCTCTCACCCTCCTCGAAACCCTTCTGTGATTCCTCGTAGCGTCTCACCTTAGGGTCTGGAAGGACGAGCTCTCCATCCTGCTTCTGATGCAGGGGCGCGATGGTATCCAGTTACTTCACTGGATTTTCGGATTGGTGAGAACCAAACTTGCTTGGCTTCCAGGTAAGTTTTTTGATAAGAGGTTCCCCTTGTGTCCATGCATTAATGTACTAATGCTAGTGTCTTTTTCCCCCATAGGGGCCGGGGTACGGAATGCCGGGGAACAGGCACCGACCCGAGATGAGAGGTGAAATCCTTGTAGAAATCAGGTAAGTCTTTAATGAGCGTTTTTTGGTAATGTCTTTTAATTCGCTCATTAACGCTGATGCCTCTTTTTCCCCTTAGGGGCCGGGGTCCGGAAATGCCAGGATGCGGCGCGGACCCGAAATGAAGAGGGAATGAATCAACAGGTAAGTCTTAACATGGAGATTTAGCTTTCCTTATTCCCTTCTCTCTCTCACCTTTTGTTCTGGTCTTTTTCTCCCTAGGCGCTAGGGCGTGACTGCGAATCCGGATGATCGCTGCTGAACATGGAGGCGCCCTGTAAAGGTGAGTGGAATGCGGCACTGCAGCGATCGACGCGATGAGCTTTTAAATAAAAGTCTTCCTTTTCAGGATTGTCCGGGATGCGGATTTAGCAGGTAAGGACTATTCCTTCTTCTGTTCTCTTCTTCTCTTCCTTTACAGGTGATCCAGGATGCTGGCAGGCGTGGCAGAAGTCAGGATGCAGGAGCAGACACGGTGAGCGTCCAGCTGCTAGATGCAGAACAACGCGAAGCACGTGTGGATGTTCGGGTGCGGTTTAAATAGCCTTGGAAGAAGTTCCAGGTATGTATCCTTCCTCCAATAAGGTATGTATCCTTCTCCGACCACACCCGGATGGTAAATTAGTCCCACAGGTAAAGTAGTTCCTTTCAGGCCTCAAGGAGGCCGGGATCCTGCAGCATGGTCTGCATCAGGTAAGTGCACCCAAGCACTTCCATAATGAGCCTGGCGCCATAGGCGCCAGGACACTGTCCAAAGGGCCCCTATACGTGGTTGCTGGGTCCTTCCTTGGGGATTGGATGTCCGCTTTCGGGGACGCAGGGCTTGAACCGGCTCCCCGGGAGTGGGCATCATGACAGCGACACCTCCTTCAGTCTGCAAAGATCAGTCTGTGTCTTGTCGTCAAAATTATACTATCCGTCCTTGTGTCCAAAAGGTATCCAACCCTCACACTATAAGTGAACGATTAAAGGTGTGTGGTAAATGTTTCTGTTTTGAATTAGTAGAAAGTGTGAAAATGAAATGAAGAATTCCAACAAATAGTCGTTGAATCCGGGGTCTGGTTTCCCTTCCCGTGAATTATTTCAGGTAGAATAGCATGGGTTGTTTCTTTCAAACAATCAGCATTTAAGAATAGGTGAAATGTTTCCTTCTCTTTGTGTCTTTTGAAAGTAGATGAAATATCACTTCCTCAATGAGTCTTTTAAGAGTAGATGAAATGTCTTACAATACTTTGCTCAGGATGGCTATATGTATCTTCTCCAATGTGGATGAAGATCTCCTGGTGTATTCTCCTGCCAAGTATCTCTTCCATAAGGTTTATTCCTTTAACAGGGTCTAAAGGATTCATCTGGTATACTCCCCTGCCAGGAATCCTCCTTTCTGGTTCACACAGATACCCTAGTGTACTCTCCTACCAGGTATCTTTCTCCAGAACAACCAATTGCCTGATGATTTCCCCAAAGGACTTCTCACAATGTTCTTGTCCCCCTCTGGGTCTTTCAGTTCCCCTGGTATACTCTCATGACAGGTATCCTTTTCCCAGAAAGGACCAGCCACCTGATTGCCCCTTCCACCCGGACCTCCTACAATGTTCACAATAGTTCTCTCCCTCTTCTGGGTCTCACAGGTCCCTGGTAAACTCTCTTGCCAGGTATATTTTTCCCCAAAAAAGTATCAACTGCTGGATGCCTTCTTTCTCCAGGACTTCACACAATGTTGCTTTTACTTTTAGTATAACACAGTTGTATCTCTGCACAAAAAAGTCTGGGAGCCCCTCTATTGAGAACACACACGGCCAAATAACCTGCTCTATGGGAAGGTGCCCACTCGTGAGTGTCTACAACCATGTTTTAGCTCACTGTACCTTTCCCATAGAAGAAATATCCATTTGAATATCAAATGTTGTCCCACCCACAAAGCATTCCAGCACCGAAATGCTGGGCAATTCTCCTCTGAGCAGTACCAACTGCAACCCCAGACACGTGTTTCGGCTTAGTGGAGCCTCATCAGTGAGGTGAAGCCGTGCCATTGTAAGCACAATGAGCAAGGGGTCCACGTCTGGATTACCCTGGGTAACTTAAGGTGAAACCCAAAGTTCCTGAAATGCACAAAAAGGTCTGGTTGCAGTGAGCTAAATCGTGGTTGTCGACCCTGCTGAGTGGAAGAAATTCAATAGAACAGGGTATTTGACCAATGTTCATTCTCAGTAGAGGGGCATCCACACTCTTTTGTTACAGTTGAATCTCTGCAGTGTTTATGCTCCTTTGCCTTCAGGTACTACTTGTTTTACTTCCCCCACATTGACATCTCAAAATATGGGTATTGGCTTCCTTCATTAGTACGCTTTTGCTTGTGGCAATGCTGGTTCTAACTTTCCCCAAATTGACTTCTAGGATAAGGGGACTAGTACAAATTGTGCCTTTCAGCTTCTTCCTTAATGTTTGTTTCCTGAGAATACTCTTTTTGCTTGTGGCAATGCTTGTTCCAACATTCCCAAAATGGACTTCTCCGATAAGGAGACTTGTACAAGAGTTGCCTTTCAAGTTTACTTGGTCAGTATTCAAATGACTTATTGAATTGTCCAAATGCCTGTCAGCAAGCCCCAGGTTCCCGAATGTTCAATGGTAGACTCACCAGTGTCTTCTGGCGTCTTGGGACCGTGGCATGCTGCTGCAGTGAAGCTGCGGCTTCGGGAAGGTTTCTCCGGCTTTGCTGACCCTCAGTTGGCTCCAGCTTCAGCTTCGCTCTCGTGGGCTGGTGCGACATCAGGACTCCAGCTGAACCGCTCTCCCAACAGCGTCGCAGTGACTGCTGATCCTCCGATGGGCCCTGCAGTATTTTTCTCGGTTTCCCTTCTTCCCGGGTAGGTGTGCCTGCAAGCAAATGCTTGTAGGCATTGTGAGGGAGGCATGGTATCACAAGTAGACACTGAACCTAGAGCTGCAAGTTCAAAAAGTCATTAATGGTTTAAAAGGGGTTGGAAAACTCCTATTGTGTAAAGGGAACATATAATGCAAAAAGGAAAATCAGTGTTCAAAAGAAATGTTATTATGGCTGAGTAAACTCCCTTCCCCACTTTTTGTAGCACGGGGTAAGGTGGCACACTTGGACCTTGCACCACACTCCGGCTTCGGACACAAGGATGTAGTTCATTTTGTGGACCACGGCCCACTTGTCCTTCCATGAAAAATCACTAGTTTATCCGCTGGACCTCTCTGCTTTTTCTCGCTCCAGCCCAGGTGACATGTTAGCTTGTAATACAGTTCAACAAAAGTTTGTTTCCTGTTACCACAATTCAGTATAGGTTTCCCTCCACCATGATCAAACCTTTCTATCACAATTTGTGGGGGTTCCCTTCCCCAAGCTTCGATCACACCTTCATAGGCTTCCCTCCGTCAGGCTCAAGCCTCCTTTCAGTTTCCTTCTGCTGTCAAAGACTTTTAAAACTGCAAGGCTTTTGCTCTTACCTCGGCATGACCACTTCGACCTTCTTTCCTCAAATGTCACTTTTTCTCTCCTACACCAAGGCCTCTGGGGAAAGGTAGTTTCGAGTACAGTACTTATTTCACATCTCTCACATTTAGGTTTCCCTCTGCTGGGATCAAACCTAACAGCTGTTGAAATCTTGCATCTCAATTTCCTTCTCTACCCGCCATTTCTGTTGCATCAGGCATTTCACAGAGACTTTCAATTGGTCAATCTTCTTTTGTCGTACCACTCTGTTACTTTGTATCTTTAATGTACAGTTCTTAACAATGCTTTGCTTTCTCTTGCGTTTTATCGGCACACACGCAACCTTCATTCGTCGGATACTGTTGCCATCAAGTTTCATTTAACTCAGACTGGATTTTCATTGCTTTCATCAACTCACCGGCTTTGTTGATTCATTTTCGTCTTTCGCTGCTTTGATCCTGAAGTTAAGGCTGATACCGTAACTGCTGCTACACCTCGACGTAACAATCTCTCGCCAGGCTGTCCAAGGTTTCTCCATAACTCGGTTCCGTCCCTCGGCCTGTCGCTCTGCTCAGCCTGGTTTGCCATCGCCCTCAAAGAACTGCTCCTTCTCGTGTATCGCCTTGCCCTGAGTGTGTCTCAGTGTTCCACCTTTTAAACATGTGTGTAGATCTAATAGGTACCAGGTGTTTGTAATTAAGGTTAAGTGCCTGACCCTGCCTGATCTTATTAGTGGGACATACGCAGTGTATTGCATGGGTGGTACTCCTTCCAGTCTCAGACCTCCTCTTCTTTGGGACAGTGTTTGTGTATGAAGGGGGGTCTGGGAAGTTAGAACATCCTATAAAATAGGATGGTAAAGGGGTATTTGGAAAGGGGGGATATCATGTATCGCCATCAGGCATTCCTTCGCCACTCCCCGAGGACCCCTCACCCAAGTGATCTTCCCGCACTTGTCCACCCCCAGGGTCTGGATCCAAAGGATATTGCCATGGCCTGGCCACCTGAGTAAGGGATCCTCAGGGTCTAGGCAGTGAAACACCCTCAGGTTTTTCACAGCATCTACTTTGCCCAGCACAGCTCACCTCCTCATGTTCACTTCTGCCGCCAGTGCTGCTTCCTGCTCCGCTTGCTATGCAGCTTCCTTCTCCCTTCTCCCTTTCTGAATAATAACTTTCCAACTGATTTAAAGGTCCCGATCTTTGTTTTTTTAAATGTATTTATCATTTTCTTAACAATACAACAGACAAGTCATTGCAGGATGATTGTCGCATCACAAGTAACTCCCCCTTACCCTCCCTCCCAACTTTCCAAGACCATACAGTACTGCAGCGCAAACTGTGCACCCCAAAGATTCTCATGGGCTATTCGTGTCCTTGTAGGAGGAACTATCCACCTTCAGGCAGAACAGAGTCAATGTGAGCGCCACCCATTGTAGAAGGTCGTTAAAAGTGTCTATTTTTTGTTGACGTTGGGCGGTCTCCCAAGCCCCTGTTTCGGCTGCCGACCATCTCCGGAGGTCTTCCCACCATAGTGTTACGCTTGGGGCTTTGGGGCATTTCTAGCCCATGGCGATACGTCTTTTCGCAAGGATGTACATTAGGTCCTTGAGTTTATTTAAAGGCTTGTTCTTTTTGTTTCTAGGGTATCTCCCCAGGATGCACGCTTTAGGTGTCTGTACCTCTAAGGTGATGTCCGCCTCGGCCACCTTGGCTTTGATTTGTGTCCAGAAGGTTTGTATTGCAGGGCATCCCCAGAACATGAGGGTCATCCCAGCACAGGGTTCTTTGCATTTGGGGCACACCCTGGTTCCGGCTCCACTGAATCTGGAGATGATTTCTGGAGTAAAATATGCTCTATTGATTATGTAGAATTGTATAAGCTGTAGTGGGACATTTCTGGATATCTTTTTATGGTAGTGTATTATGGCTTCCTATTCTGTGTCTTCAAACTGCAGTTTGAGTTCCTGTTCCCAATTCTCCTTGCACTCGAGATCATGCTGGGTGAGGCAGTCGAGCAGTGTTTCATAGATTCTGGAGGTTTCATGGCCCCCCTCTGCGGTGCTCAGCAAGCTCTCGATGCGCTCATGACCTGTGTTGAGGTTCTCTTTTGTAGGCCAGCAGCCTGCTAATTTCTTTACTACAGCGTTGTGTAGTAGGAACCAGGGTCGGACTGGAACAAGAAATAGGCCCGGATACCCAAAAAAAAAGTGGCCCTCCCTCGCCTCAAAAAAGTGGCCCAGCCTTCAAGGTCACCTCAAAAAGTGGCCCACCCCTTGCATCAAGAAAGGTGGCCCTCAAACCATCATCAATGCAAGCAGACGTCCAAGGCCAAATGATAATATGTTATTGTATAGCACCTACTTTTAAGCTCTTTTTTATAGAACAAATATGCATACAATATCACCCAACTTGTGTTGGTACTCATTTATCAACCTCAGAAGGATGAAAGTCTGAGATGGCCTTGCTGGGATTCGAACTTGCAACCTGCAGATCACACACACATCGCAGTAGCAAGCGCTCAACCCACTGAGCTATCAAATCAGCAATAGTAAACTGAGCAATTGTTATGTAGTGGATACCATTAAACTGGTAACTGAGATGTAACAGCAGACCAGTTAAGTTCATCTGCAAGTCTGTGCAAATTTGGCCGCATTTCAAGACTGCGTGCATCTACTTTTCGGGCTTCAGATCAGAGGTTGGCAAAATAGGGAAAGCAGCACACTCACAGGACATTCCATACTCTGAGCACTCGTTACCTCATACATGCAAACAAACATCCTGAAGAGCATGCTATGCAGATAGGAAAGATAGACACATTACGACAAGGCATTCATTGCGGCACAATGAAGACTAGTTAATGGCCACTTGATGTGCATGGTCAAATATTTCTACACTGAGCACAAGCTTTTAGGCACAAGGATTTCCACATTTCCAAGAGGCAGGCAGCATTTAAAGAAGGTGCATCCGTTGCACCTTTTTTTTTTATTCTTTCAGCAATGGGGCAATGGAAGCAAAGTGTTTTGCATAGGTTCAATCACACTGACATGTAAGCTGGAGTATGAACTCAGGCATCCTGGCTTCACGGGACTACAGCTAAAGAGGCAGTGCTTTCTTGTTACTGACTGCTTGATTACCAAGCATCAGGTATTCCCCTCATAGGCTATTGCGGGGAATATGGTTTGCGGTAATACTGCATTACAAATCTGACTGTGCATTATTCTAAATAGTACGATGTGCTACTTCCATTCCCATCCCCCACACTGACTGGGATGGAACTTTTTTTTGGTTAGTTAATAGCTACACATGGCATGATTTCTGAAAAATCGGCACATTTTAGCAGTGGCAGTTGGGCAGCAATCCGTAACACTGCAGCAGGCCCTCATGTAGTCCGTATGGTGTATACTGTATGCCGTCAGTTATCATTACATTCACTAATTTAAAATATTATGTAAAATGCCTGTTTTTTGCAAAAATGTGAGCTCTTTTTCAAAAGGTATGTTTCTTGCTTGGGCCCAATTATACTGGAGTGTGTTTACTATTTATAGTTCACAAACCACATACATGAAGAGCTCATCTGTTGGACACATGTGTGCCCTCAATGATGCATTCAGCAACTCCTCTCTGCATCTCGTGTTAGTGTTAAGTGGATGTAAAAATCAGGAAACTGGAGCTTGTCTGTGGAAGCAACAGGGAGGAGAAAGGGAGAGGACTCAGGAGCCTTTTTAATAAATCACATTTTTTATGGATGACACACACAGAAACCCACTGACCGTCCACCCCGGCGAGCGAACGAACACCAAAGAAGGCAGAGCTGCCAGGGTGTTGCAAAAAATAACAATGAAGGGCACCTTAGGCTTCGAACACAACAACCCCCAGTAATGAAAATCCAGGAGTGTCTCCTAATGTTACACTCAGACTAGAGCGTAGGTAACCCCCTCCCTCCGCCCAACAGCAACACACTGGCCCCCTTTGTGCCTGCGCGGTGCAAATCCACCCCGTCAAACAACAAACATGAATGTATGTGACCGCAGTGGTCCTGTCAGCTTTGCCCTTTTATGGGACAGCCTGACAGCCAATGACCCAAAACATTTTCTGGAAATGAGTTCACACACAGGAGCTTTCCAAGTACAGCGAAATTTGTGATAAGAGTATTTTTTAAATAAACTACTAAACAGTCAACATGAGCAAGCAAAGGTGTGCCAAAGCAACGTGGAACATTTGCTTTGAGATGTAAATGGCCCCACCCCCAGTCCACTGCTAATTATCCAAAGCATTCCCTCGTGTGTATGATGTAGACCACGCTAGATGTTTTTCCATTGCAGGCCATCATCAATTGGAGGGGTCTGCGAAGTTTATGAGCCAACTCGTAGACCGGCAGCTACTGCCATCCAGCACTGCAGATACATGGGGCTCGAGTCTGAGCATAAAAAAAAAGAAGTGCCCGTCTCCACAATCATGCAGAGTGCAGTGTGGAATGCAGTGTGGAAAACATGCCACAGTCTGTCGCTCTACTTATCACGCAGAGTTGCGATGCCCTGTGGTGCATACCTCCATTCCCTCTCTTTGGGTGGGTGTCACCAGCCCTGGACAATGTACACCCTCACGTCAAACTCAAGACCCCTCCATAGACTTCAATGTGCCTAAATCATCAAAAACAAAAACATCCGATTTCATCTGCATTGTCCATTAACCAGATTTAGAGGCCAACCATAGTAGTCTTTCCTTGCTCCTAGCTGCCAGTCACAACTCTCCACAGCAACGCCCAATCAAGGCAAGCAGTGAGTAGGAGCATGCCCTGCGGGTCGCTATCTCATGTTTTTGCCCCACATGCATGGCAGGAATGTTCCTCTTTCACCCCAACAGCATAGCTTGCTGCTCCTTGAATCTAATGATGCTGTGGTGGGCACTGGTGGAGAGACAGTTGTAAGAGTAGTGATCAAAAAGGGTGAAGGGGAGGCAGTGGGAGAAAATGAAAGGGCAACAAAGAATGGAGCTTTGGTTATCAGGGTGTGGAGCTAAGAGAAACAAAGTGATACAGGTGGGGGGGACATTAATGATAATGATGTGTTATTTATATAGTGCTTTACATACTTACATACAATATCACCCAACCAAAACTGGTACTCATTTATCGACCTCGGAAGGTTGAAAGGCTGTGTTGGCCTTGCCGGATTCAAACCTGCGACCTGCAGATCACGCTCAGATTGCAGCAGTGAGCGCTCAACCCGCTGAGCTATTTTACCGCCCATAACCGCATTCACGGCCGGTGACTCTTACCTCCTCAGCTCAGCCAGGGGTGTCTCTCCATCTCCGCTGACGCTGTGGGGTGGTGACTGTGTGGGCAGGGAGGATCGGGGGGGTCGCCCGTGCCAGAGTGCCTGTGTGCCCTCCTGGGCTGGCCTCTGCTGCACTGCTGGAGACAAGTCGAGGGACTCTTGCTGTGGTGTGGAGACAGGGGCCTCGACCTCGCCCATGGCACTGGTAAGGTCCTCATTTGTGCGCAGCTTCCTGCAGGCTACAGCTCCAATCCTGATCTGGGCTGGGAGTGAGGGGTGGTGGCGGCACAGAGTCTCGCCGCATTTTCATTGGCCATGGCCAATATTAGTTGCTTCCAAATTTGCAAAGTGGCATGCAACAAATGTGTTGCTTGCTTCCTGCAAAGTTGAAAGCAATTTATCGTGCCTCTGGCCAAGCCCAGCCCTGCAGGCGGCCTCCAGGCTCCTCCATCAGACTGCCTGCTGCTGCCCCAGGTCCTTCAAGGACGAGCAGTTGCAGGAATCTGTTACTTTTTTTACAAAACACTGGTAGCGGGCCAGGCTGAGGCCACTTCCTTCACAATCACCTAGCAGCAGCGCCATGGTGTCAGTCTCGCACCGACTTCCTGCCCGCAGGCCCTGATCATGCAGAGCAGATCAGCACCGCAGGCAGCCCTGAGCCAGCGCGAGTCCGGCCCAGGCATGGACTTGAAACCGGTCCCTCGCCAGCCTCTAAGGATTTCATATCGGCCACGGGCCGATCGGCTGACGGGCCAATCCGACACTGGTAGGAACTGTCCTGTTGGTATCCCTGAGGACTCCTATAGGTCAGTGAACGTTTGGATACACTGGTCATCCACCAGATCTCCTAGGGTAGCAACGCCAAATGACTCCCATATATCTCTGATCGTCTTTTGGTCCCCTGTTCTGGTTGACATGATTGTCGCGATTGGGATCTGCGGAGAGTAGGGATCGGATAATTTAACAGTTTTGCAGGCTCGTTTCCACATCTGGGTTCCAAGTTGAATTAGGTGTGTGTATTGTTGTTTTGTTCCTGGCGTGTTCCAAAGCAGATCCCTAAGTAGCGTTTGGGGGATTGCGAGCTGCAGTAGGCGAGTGTCAGATGAGGTGTCATCGGCCATCCACTGGATCATGTGTTTCAATTGGCCAGCCAAGTTTCAAAATTGAGGACATTGAGGCCACCTTTGTCGTAAGGTCTCTGCAGTGTTCCAAGGCGACTCTGTGTCTTCCATCTTGCCACAGGAATTTCCTGCAGAGCTTATTCAGGTCCTTAAAGAAATGTTGCGCAATATTGTATGGGACATTAGTGAAAAAATATAGAAATCTAGGTAGCGCCACCGCAGCTGATCTTTGTTATGATAGCTAGACCGCTCACTCATCTTGATGTCCCTTCCATTTCTTATTAACTCCTTCATCTTCCTTGTCTCAGGACTTGAAGTACATAGATGTTTTGAACTTTTCAAAGTTGTTTTGTTTTGAATCTTTATACAAATAAAAGCCAAAACAGGAGATATTGAAGGTGTTATATGTATGTATGAGGTGTGAATGGTGCCTGCCCTGGGGTGATGGATGAGAAAGGGTTTCAAAGTTTTACCACTGTGAGGATCTGTAAAATGACAACATGCTGCTAAAAACCTGGGAATCATAGGGTCTTCTTCATCTGAGAGGGATGAATACTGCGCCTCTCCTAACAGAGTCACCACATCTCCCCGACAGCTGACTCCTCCCATGTGATCCTCCCTCTGAATACCACTCAAAGGGTCAGGATCAGGTAGCAGCTGCCTTGCCCTGGTCACATGGAAGGAGACTTTAGGCGGGGGATCAGTGATGACTCCACAGGCTTCATCACAGCTGTAACAGGTGTTTTTGGCTTACACCTGAGTTATAGGCCACAGGCGAAACTCAGGGTGCATAAGGAGGTAAGCAATCAAAACACCTTTTACAGTATTCTATCACAGTGCTG
The DNA here is from genome assembly GCF_040938575.1 of Ambystoma mexicanum. Classification (NCBI taxonomy): domain Eukaryota; kingdom Metazoa; phylum Chordata; class Amphibia; order Caudata; family Ambystomatidae; genus Ambystoma; species Ambystoma mexicanum. The sequence continues at coordinate 260,530,841 of NC_090936.1, forward strand.
TTGCACCATTGTAGTAATGCAAAGTCCCCCAAACTGGTGAAAAACAAAAGAAAACAGTTTCAGAAAGCACTTGGAATCCTGTAGTAAGCATTATCAAACTACAATCTTGTCCATTGGCGACATTGAGCATTGATGCGTAGTTAAGTCCCTCTTCTTACCAATCTGTTTCCCATAGCCGCCAAAGCCCTGCATTGCCAGATGGCTGATAGACTGGCATACCCACCCCAATCCAGGTGCTAATGAGGTGCCAATGACACCATAGTGCTCAATTCTGAGGGTCATATTGACCAGTATTGTCCTGCTATCCTGAGGGCTAATGGCTATTAGCAGCCAGCAAGGACCACAGAGCATTGCATTATCACAATTATACCAACAGGCAAACAGCTTGTGGTGCTAAGGGCCTTTTTTGACAAAATAAATGCCATGTGTAAAAAGCACAAACCTTTTCTTGTGTCAAAACGAAAACTTTAAAGAGCATGGCTGCCATTGTGGGGTCGCTTGCCCATTTCCATGGTTGTCCTAGAGCTCAGTTAGGCACGGTATGTGGGGGCGAGGGGGACAGTCAGTGAGGGCAATGGCGAGCAAGAGGCAGAGGTCGTCTAGTAATGAGTGGTACTGCTGGTGGCTTACTGGCCAACACACCCCCACTGACTTTTAATGAAGGGAAATTCAAAACCGTTGCAAAAGCAGACGTTTAACCAGGGGACATCCAACATCGCCTCATTATTTATTTATTTATTTATTTATTTATGTTTTCATTGTATTTAATCCCAACGGATTTACTAACAAAAAAGGTGAAGGCAAACTTGAAGCCTCATTATAATTAAATATAGGTACATTTCCACACAGCCTTCTCTTTCACATACCTCCCTTCTTTAGCCAATGTATCCTTGAATTTTCACTCCGACAGCAAACTCAGCAGAAAATAGAGACATATGGTAAACCTCACTGTTACGCATACTTCTACATTTCAATTGCAGCAAACGCTTCTATGAAAGTGTGCCATCTATGCATTCACAAAGGTAGGCTGGACTCTCTGGAGAACGGTACGGTCCCTTCAGGTAAGCAAGGCAGCGTTTACTTCCCCACGCACCAGTTTTTATTTTTTTGTTTTTATCAAGCATAATTATAGGGAATTAGCAGGAAAATATATTTTATCCCCTTTAAGAAAACAAGAACCACATCAGGGTTTAGTGCTTTGCAATTGTGTTGTCGGTGTAACGGAGGATGTCTATTTAACTTTCTTCTAGACCTGGGAGAAAGTATATTGCTTTAGATAGGCTGGCAGTCTAAATCGAAATATACAAATTGAATAAATACGGCTAAAATAAACCCCTGCGGCAGGCCACATGGTTTCCACAATTTTCTGAGAGAGTCCAACTGTTCGCCAAACAAACTATTTTCCAAGGATCAGTATGAAGAGCAAAGGGCAAATTCAGGCCCCCAATACATGGGATACACCACCTGCTAGGTTTATCCCATATAAGAGAGTGGCATACCTACTATCAAAAGCTGAACAAAAAAGTCAATAAAACTAGATCATTGCGTTTTGCTTTGCCTAACTAAACCGTTGATCTGGATTGTGAAAGGAAAAACTAGGCCACATTTTAACTAAATTGCTAATTGCAAAGAGAAGAGGGAACTGCCAAACTGTGCACTTACGTGCAGTTAGGAACACCTTTGAAATGTTCGGCAATGTAGTGTAAAATCTTAAAACTTTTCTTGCACTACATTTTGGAAAAAATGTAAATGCCTCCTGCAATTAACGATTGCGGGAGACATCCACAATGGATTGCAATGAAATATGTCCGCTTGCAGCAGGTGATAAAAACAAGCAGCTCCCATAGAATCCTTGGTTTTTCCCCAGCATGAAGATGTAATTCAGCGTATATTTAAAAGAATGCAAGGCGTATAACTTAAGTCTGTTCAATTCTCCCACTAGTCAACATGCAAAAACAATGAAAATCCACTGGGGGCATTAATAAAGTGTGAATGCAGTCATACCACATAAGCCAAGCTCTTAGAAAATGTGTCCCTTAATAGTAAGAGAACAATTCTGCACAAAGACCTCCATAAGTAATCCCCGCCAGTCAAGTTAGCCCTTTGGGTCTTAAAAAGCAACCTCTAGCCATGTTCTCCTCAATGTTTCGAAACACGGTATATTCCTCCTCCACCACCATCCTTGTCTCTCTTTCTCTAAGTCGTTCCTCTCATGGTTGGCAGCATCTTCTCTCCCCTCTGGTCTGATCCCGTCCTCCTCCTTTCAACTCTTCTCCTTCAGTTTCTTCCAGTCTCATGAATCAGCCTCTTTCTCATGAATCAGCCTCTGTCTCATGAATCAGCCTCTGTCTCCTGAATCAGCTCACCTCCTTTTATGTTCTCTCTCTAGCTCTTCTGCCATCATCTGTCTCCTCACTGATCCTCCCCTTCGTCACCTCCTCGCACTCTCTGCTGCTTTCCACCTCACTGCTTCGCCACTCACTGCTCTCTTCACACCCCCCCCAACTCCTGACTACAGCACTCCCCCTTTCCTCCTGCCCTTCTTTGTTCCCTCCCATGGAATGGTTGTGAGCCATACATTTCAACTGTTTGCCACTAGGAGGAGGGCACTAGGATTTGTGCTCACTGCAGGGAACTACAATGCTCTTTGAACTGCCAGCAGCTCCCGACACAGGGCTACTCAGCGATGGCTTAATGGGTTTGGGTGCCATCTTGGAACCAGATGGCCAGTAGTTGCAATTTCTAGCATCTGGAATTGTTCTGACTTTCTTCTGTTTTAAATCGGGTAAGCACACCTGCGTGTCTTCCATCCTGAGGCTTGCATGCAGGCGTCAAAGGACAGCTGCTTTGTTGACACTCAGAAGCAGATCCATAGTTTGCTGATGACATTGCTGCACTCTTGCTTTGTGACACAGCACAGTGGCTGAGAATATTAAAAATGTTACTTTTACCTTCTTGGATGTTGATCACATTCTCTCTTCTATAATTTCTGAGGGTTGAGCTCTGCCTTTTTTTGCAACTTCTGAAAGGGTCACTTTCCCTACCAAGCAGGGTTTTTTCCTGTTTGGTATATCTTTCTGCATGTTTTAGTCAGAGGACCATCTTGATGATTTATATTAGGTCAGATGGAGCATCCCAAGTGCCAGCTTCCCTGATTCATAGTTTAAGATGTATGTTTTCAAGTAGGCCGCTCTCTGCTTTCTCAGGCAGATTATTATGGGTTGACATGAAACTGCTGTGTCGAACCTCAGATGTAGTCACTTCTCCCCTAGGGAAGCCCCTTCCCATGAGGCCAAGGAGGTGAGGCCGCTATCCGATGGTCCACCTGGGGGTGGTACTGAGTGGGTGGATCTCATGGGGAGGGAAGCCCCCTATGGAATTCGTGATGACCTGGGGAGAACATGGTGGAAGGGGGGGTGGGAAGGTGTGTTAGGGTTAGGTGGGTTATGGGAATGCCAACACTTTCCCTAGTGTTCCTATATGTTTTGGCCATACCAGTGATATGGGAAGTACTGATGAGGAAGAGTGTGGATACCTCAAGGGACAGGTATTTCTAAAGTACTGAGATGAGGGAAAGACCAATTGACTCACTGGAAGAGCTTAAGATCAGTACTGGAACGAGGAAGAAGTACAGAAGCATATAGGGCACTAATGAGAACATGAATTAACAGTCTAGTTTTTCCTGCAACCTGATTCGGCAGAACCCATTTAAAACTAAAGTGGGAAACCAGGAAGGAGAGAGAGGTCCTCCCTGGAGGAACCACGAGCAGCTACAGGAAAGCTTCCCATCCCCAAGCTTTGATCCTTACAGTTCCAAACAAAAAGACACAGTTCCTTTCAGGGCTCCCCCTCCCCAATTCTCGGCCTGGCTTCACAAAGTTCAACAATGTCTTTGGTGGGCCTCTTAGGGTTCCCTTCCCCAAGCCCAGGCACCTCTTTACAAAGTTTAATAAACAAACAAACAAAATGCTCCTCTTGTCAGGATGTACCTTTCACTGACAGTTCTGTCATGGGGGTAGTATCAGAGACTTTCGAGAACGCTTGGTTCTTTGCGCCTGCCAGGCGTGATGACTCTGACCTCTGACCCCTCCCCTTATTCTCGGGCACCTTTCCCTCTTCTGTGCCTCTTTCACTCTGTCCTTTTCCACTTTACTGTGCTTCCCGCACCCCTTCTTTTTCTGTTGTGTACACTTGCACCTTCATTACACCTTTCTGTGCCTCTTGCACACTTCTCTTTGCTTTTCACCTTGCTGTCTTGCACCTTCAATTTCTCACCATGCTCACTTGCACCTTCATTTACCCTTTATTGTGCCTCTTGCATCTTCTATATTTCGTTTTCTTACTTTCGGGTTGCATGCTCCCTCTCTTGACTGTCCGTTTTCCTTGTCACTGTCTCTATGCTGTGTCTCTCACCCACTCTTGGCTGTTTTCGCGCCGCCGGCACACTTTGCTGTCATTCATTTCTTCCGCGCCTCTAGCGCACCTTTTCTGTCATTCCACTTTGCTATCTTTTTTACCGCTTTCCAGCTTTCACTTGCTTCGCTTTGCTTTTACCTTTCTCTTGCTTCGCTTTGCTTTCTTTCAATGCTTTCCAGATTTCGCTTGCTTTTATTCCGCTTTTGCTCACCGGGCTCTTCTCTCAACAACGCTCCTGCTCCCGCTCCAGCCACCCGCAAGCTACTGAGTTTCTCTCTGTCTCATGAAACTCACCAACAGTAGCGCCGCGCCGGCGAGCAGGTCAAATGGGTTTGGGTTGAGGTGAGGGTCTCACCACCTGCCCCTCCGAAACTTGGCAGCGGCACACATCACAAGGGAAAAAGCAATTCACTGAACCCCGCCTGCAGGATACAGGTGCCTCGCTCCGGCTCCCTGGAGACACAGCTCCCAAGCCACGCTGCAGCCCCTCATGAACCCCGGGCCAGCATTGTGGCACACTGTTCTCCTCTGGATCCTCCAGGCTTCTCTTCCTAGAGCTCCTTGCTCCTTGCTCCTTGACACCTCTGGTCCAGTCAGAATCCCCAGCCTCCTCTCTGATTCTGGCAGAAACACCCTTTTTATACTGCAGGTGAGAGTCAATTGGAGTCGGGTGTGCACAGTTGGTAAAATGTGCCTGACTCTATTAGTGGGACTATTCAAAGGTGTTAGATGGTAGGCGTAGATGGTAGATGTATCCCTATGTTGTTTCTATGGGTAATCTGCTCCTGTTCTTCTCTTCCTCATCCCAGTACTTATTGGAAATGGGGAGCGGGAGAATGGGGTGAGAGTGGAAATACCCCATAAAGGCTAAGGGAGAGTGGGTTGGTCTACAATTAGGAAAGGGGGAATACCATGTCTCGCTTTTGAGTATTCTCCTCCCAATCCCCCGTGATCCTCCACTCACTTGTCAAAAGGGATGGCCCTTCCCATGCCACCTGAATGCAAGATCCCAGGGGAGTAGGTGGGAGAATACCATCAAGTTTCTTACAACACCTTGAAATACTCAGCCCAAAGTTATCAAGTGTCTAGGATGATTAAAAGTAACTGGAATCTGGTCAAATTAGACCCTACACTTCATGTACTTTTTCCAGATCCGCCAATGATGGCTTATAACAGAGGTAAGAACCTGAGGGACACAGTGATTCGAGCTGAAAAAAATCAAGAAACCAACGCAGAGGTAATTCCAGAAAACTAAACCAGGCACTTTTCTGTGTCTGAACTGTCAACATTGTTCGAACATCATTAAAGGAGACCACATCAGACATCCAAAAAAAGCCAAAAAGAGAATACTGACGGACTTCGCCCCATGCGACAGCAAAAATGCAATATATTCTTTGAAATGCCCATGCGGGAACTATTATGTTGGTCAAAATACTCAAGGAGCGATGGACGGAACATAAATGAAAAATAAGGACTCCAAACAACAAATCACTGATGCTCAGACACTTTCATGAGAATAGGCACACAATCACACAAATTAAATGTGTCGTTTTAGAGATCGTACACCCCCTTCCGAGAGGTGGGCACATATACGAAAAACGGGTTCAATCTTTCTCCCCCTGAGTCTCATCATGACCACTCTCAGGGAATAATAGCCTGTAAATTCTCATGTACATACATTTAATGTGGAATTCATCAGATACTTAGAGGAGATGTGATACCTAAACTATTTAAATGTCATCCTGCCTAGATCATTAGGATGTGGACCCTAGAATAACATCATTGTCAACCCGATTGATCTAGACTGTGGATTGAAGGATTACCAGATCATAAAACTCCTACGAGTAAGATTATGAATAGCAATGAATATGTAATACAAGTAAGATAGTTTGAAAATGTATTAGGCTGTACATTCTTAGGAGTAAGAACATATTAATAATTGTGGTGTACAACATAGGATAAACAATTACTGTGGTACAGTCCTACACACAATTTTGACACAGCAAGTATTGTGTAATAACAAGATCGGTATAGATAGTCCATAATGTGAGAAATATGTATGTTGGAAATAGAATGTATAGTCCCGGAAAGAAATAGAGCACTAACTATGGCAAAACAACATTATGTTGAACATAGGCATGTCATGTTATGGGAATGAACGCATCCCCTTTGTCCATGAATATATTGGGGAGACTATGCCATTTATTTTATTTCAATTTCCATTTTATTTTACTTTATCTATGAACAACTTACAATATCAAGTTATAGTACACAATCCATAACGGATTTCCTATATAGATTCCACCTTATTTCCATATAAACAACCTTATATGGGACAATGGCCCATCACGCTATGGCAAAATGGGATTATTTACAATCTTGACGTTGACAGCATCACTTCGCAATGATGTCACGATGGCATCCGAGCACGCCAGTATATCTGGTGGCCATTTTGCAGCGGCCTCGAGTTATTACACTTGGGAGCAGCGGCAAATACTGTATAAACATTCCTGATAAGTAAAGTTAAGTGCATATAAAATGGGGACAGCATTTCATAGCCCACTGTGTATATAGTATAACTAAATCGAGAATATTTATCTTCAGACCAAGTTACCCTCCCTATGGAGTAAAGAGGGGCTGATCTACACTTATATGAACCACTGAATTTACATTGGGCGACCTCACACGGAGCTGAGTGTTTTACTTAAATCTTCTTTTTGAAAAAAACATAGAATGTATAAGCAACAATAGACAACAGCTGCAGTGGAGTTAGACATCATTCCTAAGACTTCTGCTTTATTATTCTTAGAACAGAAGTTGAACACAGTTTAACAGATTATCCAGGAAATTATCAAGGTTCTCACTGCAAGTTGGCGCGCAATAATCATCTTGAAGTGAGGTGAGTCTAAATTGGGATAATGTTCTAAAGTAAAGCCATAAACTACATAGGACTTAGCCATTTAGCAGGTTATTTGTCTCTACAGGCCAAGACCTGGACAAGATTTTTAATGCAGGATCTTCACTCCATTAGGGACAAAGGTGAGATAGTGGAAGACTGTTGTCCTTCGCTTTTTCATATACATTGATATGTGTTGAAGTCCCCTTTACAATTGCTTTGATGATTATTATTGTTTTGATTTACAATAGGAACAACAACAGTTTTACCAAGCACCTGGAAAGTCAACATGTGTGTACATTAGAATACTTGGGACACCAAGAGGTACTTGTCACAGAATTATTGATGCTCTGCAATGATTAGACTATATTTTTTGATTGTTTAAGGGACTTTAGGGACTTAGATTTAGTCACCCTAAGTTTTCTAGGGTCATCCAGACGTTGACCCCTTGCTCACTGTACTCAGGGAGGCAGAGCTCCACCTCACTGATGAGGCCCAACAAGGCTGAAACACGTGTCTGGGGTTGCCGTTGGTACTCTTGTTCAGAAGAGAATTGCCATAGCATTTCGGTGCTGGACTGCCCATGTGGGCGGGACAAATACTGATATGAAAATGGATATTTCCCTTCTGTGAAAGGTACAGTGAGCTAAAGTGTGGCTGCGGACTCTCGAGTAGGTACCTTCCCAAAGAACAGGTCATTTAGCAGTGTTCGTTCTCACAGAGGGGCTTCAATGGACTACTTTTTCATTGTTTAAGGGACTTATGTTTAGTCATCCTAAGTTTCCTAGGGTCATCCAGACGTAGACCCCTTGCTCACTGTGCTCAGCGAGGCACAGCTCCACCTCACCGAGGAGGCCCAACAAGGCTAAAACACCTGTGTGGGGTTGCTGTTGGTACTCTTGTTCAGAATAGAATTGCCATAGCATTTCGGTGCTGGACCGCCCATGTGAGCGGGACAAAGACTGATATTCAAATTGTTATTTCTCATCAGCTGAGTGAATTCAGTAATATAATGCAAAGCAACGGAGAATGTATAATGAAATGGTTGTAAGAGATGATGCCACTCGTTTGCGGATGATGTGTAAGAGATATACAATGTCGTTATACCTGTAACCCAATGCAAACAAGTTAAATAAAGTTTTTAAAAAAAAGTTATTTCCCTTCTGTGAAAGGTACAGTGAGCTAAAGTGCGGCTGCGGACTCTCGAGCGGATACCTTCCCAAAGAACAGGTGATTTAGCCGTGTTCGTTCTCACAGAGGGGCCTCTATGGACTATTTTTGTTGTTTTTTTTGGGGGGGGGGTTGTATATAATTATGTGAGTGTTTTGATAAGAAGAAATGAACACCTACTTATAAAACATTTTGAGGATTATTTTTACACAAATCTATTGAAAACTACCCCTGATGAAGAGAGAATCTCGCGACACGCATTGGGCCGTTCTGACCTTTTTTTTTTAAATGGCGTATTAATAAACATGAATTAATGCATTTATATATATATTACACAGCCACGTAGTGGCTGTGCTTTGTAGTTATGGCTAAGTTGCTAATCCCATAGAAAGACCACTTTTTGGGCGGCTTATAACTTCGCTCTCCCTGGACGAATCCAAACCAAACTTTGCAAAAAAAGTATAAGGCCACTCTGAATTTTTTTGCAGAGTTTGTTGAGGTTTGGTCCGGGGGGGAAAAGTTAGAGGGGGGGGGGTCCCAAAATTTCTTTTTTTCCCATAGACTGAATGGGGGAAAAACTTTGCGCACGCCTACAGCCCAAACCGCTGGACGGATTTTCACCAAATTTGCGACAGGAGTAGCGGCTTGGTCCCGAAAGCGTGCTTATGTAAATATGGTGAAAATCCGTCCAGTAGTTTTCTTTAAAACGATCAAAAAGTAGGTCTCGAAAAATTACAAAAAATTAGTGATATCTATGTCCGCTCCGCGGAGACACTTCCCTGTTCGCTCCGCGGGCAGGACACCGATTGGCTAATCGGCTCGCGTCATGTCCATGGACACGCAACGTGTCCACCAATTGGCTTGAGTGAGGCATGATGTGCGTCAGATTGCTCCGATGCGCCCGCCATCTTGGATCCGCCGACAGCGCGGCGACGAACAGAGGCGAAATGCAGTTTTGGGGAGTCTTTTGGTATGAAAGAGTGGTTGGGGAGGTTTGGGGAGTAAGAGATGGGTGAAATACTGTATTTGTTTAGGAGGCAGGTGCTACTGATGTATTCGCCATGCCCATGCTTTCCGGGATGTTCGTAATTAGTAAAAATGAGGGGTGTCCTAAGGATATTATTCCCGTCCGTGCTGTGCGCAGGCAAGTTGAAACTGTTCTAAGGACATGCGCGGTGTCAGCGGACATTAAAATTGACTATATGCGGCAGTTAAAATGTTTGATTCTATGGTTGTGATACTGAGTTATAAGCCACCATGGGTGTGATATGCTGCAGTGGTTGTGGCAAGGGCCTAGAGTCTTGGGTGCATGGCCGCAGGCTGTAGGCCATACACCCAAAACAAAATACACCAATGAATAGGTTCAAGGGTACTCATACACGAAGGGCTCCTACAATTGGTTTGAAAAAATGACTCTTCAAAATTGTTATCATAGAGAAAGATCTCTAGAGGACTTTTTATGTTGTAATTGCATGAGTCAAAAACACAACAACCCAATTTACAGAGAGAGAATAGACATCATCAATGGTTTGTTGGACCATAACAGAACATACACGTAAATGCTTTAAAACACCATTTACCACCAATGCTCGGGACAAAGTTGAAAATGGCGTGTGTGCAACAAACCCAACCTCTGTGGAGGTTTGTCAAAACAGACACAGTTCAATTGTGAAACAATTCGAAGCGGAATTCTAAAGACAACGTAAAACAACTAAGAGGCAACAGATAAGATGTTTCATGTGTGAACAGCAATCAATGTGCTGTGAATTCGGTGAGTAGTATGACATACTACTCAGAAGAGTCATTTTTTCAAACCAATTGTGGGAGCCCTTCGTGTATGAGTACCATTGAACCTATTCATTGGTGTATTTTGTTTCTGATTTAACCCTCCTGGGTAGAATAGGTTCCATACCAGGAGCCCAAAGTTTTTGGCCATACACCCAAGACTCTAGGCCCTGGTCGCAACCACCACAGCATATCACACCCATAGATTACACCCATAGAATTGAATATCTATCAGGTGGTTGTGGGCGGGCCTAGAGTCTTGGGTGCATGGGCAAAGGCCATACACCCAAGACCGAAGTTATAAGCACTGAAGTTATAAGGCAGCATCGGTGTGATATGGTGCGGTGGTTGTGGTTGTGATATGCTGCAGTGGTTGTGGCAGGACCTAGAGTCTTGGGTGCATGGGCAAAGGCCGTAGGCCATACACCCAAGACTCTAGGCCCTGGCCGCGACCACCACAGCATATCACACCCATAGATTACACCCATAGAATTGAATATCTATCAGGTGGTTGTGGGCGGGCCTAGAGTCTTGGGTGCATGGGCAAAGGCCATACACCCAAGACCGAAGTTATAAGCACTGAAGTTATAAGCCAGCATGGGTGTGATATGGTGCGTTGGTTGTGGCCAGGACCTAGAGTCTTGGGTGCATGGCTGAAGGCCATGCACCCAAGAACAAAGTTATAAGCACTGAAGTTATAAGCCAGCATGGGTGTGATATGGTGCGTTGGTTGTGGCCAGGACCTAGAGTCTTGGGTGCATGGCTGAAGGCCATGCACCCAAGAACAAAGTTATAAGCACTGCAGTTATAAGTCAGCATGAGTGTGATATGCTGTGGTGGTTGTGGGTGTGATAAGCTGCGGTGGTTGTGGCCAGGGCCTAGAGTCTTGGGTGCATGGCCGCAGGCCATACACCCAAGACTCTAGACCCTGGTCACAACCACCGCAGCATATCACCCCCATAGATCACACCCATAGAATTAAATATCTATCAAATGTTTGAAATCTACAGTTTCTGTACTTAATGTTTGATTTGTATAGTTTGTATGTGAAGTTTTGGCTATGTCATGGTATTAAGATTGTAGAGTTTCGTAACAAGCACTGTAATATAACATATCCATGGAAGTGAACATTTTGTATTGTGGTGTATGGTTAGATGTTTGCTTCAATGGTTCTGTTATGCAGCAGTATTTATGTGTTCTATTAGAATATACATACTGTTTGATTTGTTGAGATTGGATATATTTTTTTCATGAGTTTGGTAACTGGAGTACATATTCTTTTTCAATTTCTGTGATAAAAGAAAAGAGCATGTTAGTGTATGTATTTTATAAAGACTTATTACATTGCATAATAGGCATTTCAGCTTTTTTTACCCTCTTATTTAGTTTACAAGCCAGTGTACTGTGCAATTTGCTCAGTTTCTGTGTTTGTTTTTCAAATCATTGGGTCTGTGGGAAAAAAAATCCACGTCGGATTTAAACAAAACCTTTTTTGTTATGCTACAGTCTATTTGTTTATTTGTTTGTTTTCAGTGTTCACTTGTTGTTTCTGGCTAATGTTCTATCTGTTGGCTTGTTGCAGATTTTTGGAGCAGTGAGATACCTGTTGGCGTATTCTAACTGTCTATTCTTTCTTATAATTTAGTGGTATTCCTTTATCTGTTTGGTTGTTATAGAATCTTGGGGCAGTTAGATACCTGTTGGCGTATTCTAACAGTTTTAGTTTTTTAATTGAATTTTTGTTAACGTTTAAGTACAGATTAGTTATTACATTTTGGTTTTAAGAAGATTAGATAAGCGTTTGTAAGATTTGCTGGTAATCTCTGCTTCAGAGTAATGGTTCTATCATTACATTCGAACCATCAACATTTCCTTTTTATATATGCTGTCTAGTGACCTGCATTGGTTGTGGCTCCTGCGTGGTAGATTATACCTATTGTTGTGAAGGTTTTCTGACCAAGTGATACTTGACTGTGTGAATCCAGTCAGCTTGCAGTTGTTTTTGGTACCATCTGCATTGTAACGTCAAAGCATTAGTTTTACGTAGTTACTATGTGTTTGTATTAGTAAGGTGGAGCGATTATCTGAATTGCAGGTAGTACATAATCTACCATGATTTGCATTTTGTACAAGTTGCTGAAATGGAATGGATTCACAATTAGGTATGGATACATACATGAAGCGCTCATTAGGGATTTGTTCCTGTGTCCCATTGTTGCAGAGAGTGTGTGTGTATGTTTCCAAATGTATGAAATCTCGAAGATTTCATTTATAGGTATTTTTTTGTTTTCCAGTACTTGTAATAAGTACATTACACATTCTTGTGGATCTTCTTGTGAGTTTATAGTGAATTTCACCATTCTAGCACAGTAGTCCAATTCTTGTCTTATTCCATGTACACTATACGTGTTGTCAGGAATGTTTATTGCATTTCTATGAAGGACTAACATTTGCAAACACAATTGGTCTGTACTATGTAAGTAAATGTTGTCAACCAACAATTGGTGGCAATTGAAATAGAATATTCATTGCTACATTTACGTAGCAACTTACACCACTTATATTTGAAAATTTGAATGGACCAGATAGTTCTGTTCCAAGTCATTTTTTCGGAGTGCGTGTTGCTTCTTTGAAGAAGTACCTGAGTTACTTTGAGTAATAGGTTCTTCTTTGGTTGTAGTAATTGATGAAGTATTAGCTTTTTTTACTCTCTTTGGAGGATTTGCAGTCATATCCTGTTGCATTTCTGTTTGAATTAGTTTTTTTACGTTTTCCTTTTTGTCGAACAGGATATGTTTTTAGATAGGGGTGTATATTGAACGTACTCTATTGTATTCTAAAATGCAAGGAATATCAGCGTTTACTTTACTTGCATCAAAGTTGATTAGAAATAGACCGTCAAATGTACGTAAGCGTGATAGTGCTACATAGCTCATGCCTTCTTTAAATACTGTGTTACAAATATCTATCACTGCTTTGTCTAGGGTAAGACCTTGTGATTTATGAATGGTGAGTGCATATGCTAGAGCTAGAGAAAATTGTTCTCTGCGTACATACATGTCTTTGAAGAGAAGGAATCGAGCTGTTGAGTGCCCTATCCTTTTTACTTCTGAAAGTTTGTCAAAGAGAATATTGACAAAGTGAATGTTGTTGTCACATGGGTATGTTTGAAAGCCAACAACTGTACCCAGTGCTCCATTACCTAGTCCTTGCTCCACGTCAAGGTTATGTTCAAGCATTACTCTACAGTTTAAGGATAATTTTAATATTTTCTCCAAACCAGCTGTATGTAGTCTTGTTGTGGCTTGTTGACACATGGGTAGTGTCATACCATGTACGTCCAGTTTGTCTGTGGAGCAAACTTCAATTATTGGTTGCATTTCTTTTTTCAACATTGTTTCATTGAATTTGGAACAGCTTGCAAGAGTTGGCATTAAGGACATACAATTTACTTTGTTTGCGCTAATTGTTCCATAACATCTTTAGCACATAAGTTATCGCCATAAAGTGCATGGATGTGCCGGGTTTGTAATATTGCTTGTGCTTCTTGAGATAGTACACCAACTCTAATACTTTTTAAAATGTTTGTATAAGTGAGGTCTGCAGATTGGCGCATGTTTTCTGTTAATTCTTTGTATTGGAAATGTTGCCAAAGGTTGACATTTCCTATACTGCCAACAGTTTTACGGCAGAGTTTGTGTCCTAAGGTTTTAAAAATAGGTTCACCTTTCACTGGTGTCAATTGAAGAAGATCTCCGAAAACAATAATGTGTTTTCCTCCAAAGAACTCTTCGTAGTTTGTTATAAGTACTTCTTGCAATCTGAAGTGAATCAATGCTAACATTAGGTTGGAGAACATGCTCACCTCTTATATTAGTAGCATTTTCATTTGTTTTAACACTCTACGTAGTTCCATTGCAGCTTCTGTAGAAAGTTTGTAATATTCTAATTTGTTTTGGTGTTCTACTGCAAGTAGTAGTAATCAGTGTAAAGTGACACCGCCTATGTTGTAGGCAGCTAAATCTGTGGGGGCAGTTACAACAGCTGAAAGTTTGTTGTTTGTCAATTGTTGAAGGAACTTGCTGATGATTTTGATTAAGAATATTTTGCCTGAACCAGCTTCACCACTGACGTATAGTAGTATAGGTTTGTAATTTTGGCAGGCACATTCTTTATTTTCATGTTGCACACCATGTGCAATTTCTTTTGTTCTTCAAAAATGGTGCGCTGCTCTTTGTTTAGTTTTGATTGTAGTACAGTTAAGTCTTTTGTATCTTCTTCATAGTGACACATGGTGTTTTCTACTTCTGTCATAGCTAATTCTGCCTCATTTGCTATTAGTGGCTGTCCCAGTGGTTCTTGGCTTCCTGTTACAGAAGGTTGACTACTGTCGGGAGTGTCCTTATCTAATTGGGCCTGGAGTTCTTCTCCGTGTTGATGTTCATTGTGCAGCATTGTTTTGTATTGTGTAAAGTTTACATCAGTGATTTCATTTGCTTTGAAAGCGTCTCCATGGGAGTCATAGTTATCTAGTATCTCTTCTACTTTTCTCCATGGTTTAAAAAGTTGTAGCAGGGACATGTAATATATCTCTTTCTGTTGAGGAGTTTTTACTGAAAATTTGATATGATTAATTAAGCTTTGTTTGGTAAGTTTCACTAAGCTGCCTTCACAATCTGTCACTCTATATATACCTTTTTGTTCATCAGGTTTTAAATTATTTTTGAATACACAGTTTTGGGCTATGTGGTATAGACACATTGTTTCCAAAGTGGTACTCCTGTTCGGGTAGTATGTGTCTAGTAAATTGTTTTTCAAAATGTCTTGGCTGTTGGGATCATTTTTGGCTATTGTTTCTATGTCCTCATATGATTTGAGAACTCTTTTTCTACATTTAGCTGGACCAAGACTTAGCCATACTATATTTTCAGATTTTCCATACAAAGCACTACCGGTTAAACGATCTGCAGCTTCATAGGAGCCACATTCTCTATGAGAGAGCATTTTTATGCCTAAACTGTACAATTTCAGAGATAGTGTTTTGTCTGATCATAGGTCATTCCAGAGGTCTTGAAGCTCTGTTTTTTCTGCTTTTGTTAAGTAGGCTGTAACATATCGTGCAACTGCAGTGGAATTGTCTGCAATGTACTGCATATCTATGTTTGCATTGCATAAGAGGGCAATGATTGCATTGCTATAATTGATATATTTTGATTCTTCTGTTCTTTTATGTAATACGTGTTCTTAGGTGATTTACCTTTAACACTATGCTAACTGAAGACATGAAGTTGTTCACTTCACCTGTTTCTGTAACTGGTCTAGTGAAACCAAAGCAGCATTTGGTGTAGCATTTCCCTTTGTTTTTGTATTTGCGACGACAATATATGCCACATTTGTGTCTTTGAAATTGTACAATTTGGGCACAAATGTCACTATGTCTCGTTTGTGAAGGGAATTCACAAGTGACATATTTTTGGATAAACTGCAGAGCAGCGGCATCACTGTCCTGACCAAATTTAGGAGCATCTTTAATCCATAAAAGCATGTGGATATGTGGTGCTCCTCTGGCTTGGTATTCTTTTCTCCAAAAGAAGTGTTGCACTTCTCCGAGAAGGAGGAACAGTTTTATTATAAATAAAGTGTAGCATAGCAATGAAACGATGGTGGAAATATCTTGAAACATTAACAGGATCTAGAGAGCAAAGTTCTCCAGGTGTTAGTATATCTATGTTTGTTTTGTTTTTGTTTGATATGCATAGGAAATCATGTAAATCATCCCATGCATATTCTGCACAACTTAATGTAAGGAACCAAGTGGGTGGGCCAAGGTTGTTTATCATACAACTTACATCTCTGTAACGTCAGAACCAGTACTCTTTCGTACCACGCATGTTTGCAAACAGATTTGTAATGCTTGATTGTAAAATCTCATCTTTTTCTTGCACTTTTTGTATTAATTGCATAGCTGACATATTTTGAAAGTGGGTTCCTGATTTCAGTATGTGTGCAACTCTGTAACATAGAGTTGCTAGTTCACTTTGAAAGAGTAGGTGGAATATGTATTGCACATTTTGTCTAAATCTGGGATCTTCAGAATACATTCATAATGAGCAGTATTCTGATGCTGTTATCTGAGAGGGTCTATCATCGTACTTTCCTCCTTTGCCAGTAGGAAATAATAGAAGAAAAGCACGTGCTTCTATACTTTTTTCACATATGCTCATTGGTGATCCCTTGGTTTGTCGCATTTGGTACGTTTCTAGTGCATCATCTAAGGTGTCATTAGAGTGTAATGGATGAATTGTATAATGGTCTAAAATATTGGATACTGTAGCAGGATCTAGAAGTTCAAATAGACCAGTTTCTGGTGACTCTTGAATTATTTCAGTTGTTTCCTTTAAGTTTTCTTCAATATTTATATCTTTGTAGTATTCATTATTGTCCTTTAGATATTGCAAGGCTTGTCTAACTTTATGTAAGTCCACAAGTTGTTGGCAAATATTTTTGTCTTTTGTTGGTACACCATTTACTAAGACAATTAAAGATTGCTCTATTGGACATTGCACTCCTAGAGTGTGCACATTTTCTTTCAGATCTAATGGTAAATTAACTACTTTGCCACAAGTGCCTTTCACCAATTCAGAGGGAGGTAATTTTGCTGTTTTTGGTTGAAGGCGTATTATTGCTTGAAATGGGTGCACTGTTTGAATAATGATGCTCTCATATAAATTGAGTTGTTGCAGGGGTTTTGGTAGGTAGTGGGAATAATTCCAAGTTATTTGTGATAGCACGTGAAGGAGTTTGGTTGTTATCATGTTTTGTAGTGCAGTAACTGCAAAGTATTAAGGGGTCAGTTATTTCCTATTTGTTTTGTGCTACAAGGTAGAGAGCTAATTCAAACCATTTGGAATCTTCATTGTCTTCTATTTTGTATGGTACATCTATAGTTTTTGTGTTACTTTTTAAAAAGTTCTGCGGCAACACACACACACATGGTTTGGTACTTCAGCGGATCTACTTTTAAATGTTAGTATTCCTTTTTTGTATGTGTGTAGTAGAAGGTTGCCATGTGCAGAATTGTTGCTAGTCTGTTGCAAAGCTATTGCATTTTGTAAGTGGCTTTCACTTCCAAAATATTTTCTCTGGATACGGTCGATTTCTTCTTGTAGGTCTTTGGGTGTACCTTATAGAAGAGTGTTATTGAAATTGGCTAGTTCTAAAGCAGGACTTTTAGCATAGTAAAGTTTATAGACTAGATTTCTTATAGTTGAATGATGTGTTGATATCATTTTGATATCATGGAAGGTGCTTTTGCAAATCGGTCCTGAAATGCAAGCTAATGAATGTCCTTGTAGTCCTGTGTATTTGTGCACTGGACAGGTATCCATATTTTGCAGCACTTTCATTTTGATTTTGTCTTTACCTTTCACATTCTGATTGAGGAAATGGCATAAAGATTTGAAAGATTTTTTGGGAATGTTACACATTGACGTGCATGGCCTTTTTTATACTGGACGTTCTGGTTCAGTTGAATGGAGAGGTAATTCTGAGTTTTCTGGGGATATTTTTGTAAGCACTATTTCTTGTTCCATTATGGTATTATTAATTTTTTCATAACCTCGTCCTCTGCTATGGATGGCAATTGTGTTTGTTTGGTTTTGTTTGTATGCTTCTTCATTAAAATATGGTTCTGTGGTCATGGTGTTAAGTTTTTTTTGTAGTTTAGTAGTTAGTTTTGTTAGTGGTTTCATCCTGTTTAAAACTGAAATAAATAACTTCGTTTTGAGAAGGATTGCACTGTCTACGAGAGCTTCTAGGAATAATTTTCTCTGGTACGTTTTAAGGGTTGTGCATGATTTCTCTCCTGTTTTTATAAGATTCTGAAGGACTCTGTGGCGGAACATTTTTGCTAAAATACTTATTTTGGTATGGTAACTTGCTAGTATATCAAGATTTATAGGAGCAGTTTTAGCAGTAGTGGTAGCCAAATTCTTGTTAAGCATTTTGTGTTTCGTTTTACATTTTGTTAGAGGAAGCAAAGTTTCTGTACTAGAAGCTTGTTTTGTTTCGCTAAATGACTGTATTAGCTGTTTTGTTTGAACGTTTTGTACAAACTCTGGTAGAGATGGATGCTTATTTTGGACACTTTTATTTTCATTTGCTCTATTTCTGCGTTGCTTTCTACAGACTTGCTTTTTGGTAGGTATTCTTTGGGGTCTGTTGAAAAAAAAAGAAAGTATGGGTTGGGCCGTTTTGCAATGTATGTGTGCATGAGTGTCTGAGTATGATGGGAAAGATGTATGTGGTGGTGTGTGATTGTGCATTGGGCAGTTACAATGAGTTGGGAAGGCTATTCTTCTATTTGTGTGTTACTAAACTGTGGTTCAGATGAGAGTAGAAAGTGAGCTAGTGGTGAGGAGAAGCATTAATACTAAACGTAATGGTATAAAAATAAAACAGTTCTTTGTTTTGTAGTACTAACATTCGAAGGGCCGAGTATGTTATTTGTGTTCCAAAAAAAACGGGGATTTGTGTGCCATTTTGCCTGCTAATCTCTGTTTAATAAATGGGGATTAGTGGGCAGAATGGTTCAGAAATCGCTGTTTGTTTTTGGTGCGCAAATTACATGAATGAAGCACACAGTGTCTTTGAGGAACAGTAAGAATATTAAGGTATTATTGTACTTACTCTTTTTTTGTGGAATGAGCAGATTTCTTTGGATATGTTGTTTGTAGTTTAGATGCTGCTGATTTTCAGGAGGGTGGTCTTCACTGCAATTGTAAAAGAAAGAAGTTAGTAATTTTGTGTGTTTATAGCACTGATGTTAATGTAGACGTTAATTTTTATGTTTTTGTGGTAGTATTCTTGTTTGATATCTGAACATAGTGTAGGCATGCATTTCATTTGACTATGTGCAGCATTTATATTTTATTTACAATATGTTAGTTCAACATGCTTTGCAAATGAGTAGAATTTTAAGTGCATGAAATTCACTTGGTTTTTTAAAGCTGTTTTGTAGATAGCAGACAGGTTTGGAAGTGATAGTTGATTATAGTAGATGGGAAAAATTTCAATAAGTTCATTTTATAGGTAGAAATGCCAAGAATCGGGAGCCCCAGAGAGGTGGATTTCAGCACAGCAATCGGGAACATTTATTTTTCTCATAGGATTGCACTGGGATTAGCATTAATTTAGGCGGGAGACAGTAAATAATTGTGCGATTTTTCAATGAAAAATCGTGAGTCTCGCGCCTAAATAGGGAGGGTTGGCATGTATCTAGAGGTTATGCGGGAGACAGTAAAAAAAGTGTGATTTTTCTATGAAAAATCAGGAGTCTCACGCTTAAATCGGGAGCGTTGGCATGTATGTATAGGCTATGCAGGTTTAGTGGCATTACTCTGTTTATATGGATTCATAAGTGTTGTACATGTACTCTGAATCAAATACGCATACCTGTAGTTTGTAATCATGCATGTGGATATGCATGGAGCTGTAAGTAGAAATGTTCGAGACTTTACAGTAGTTTTTGTTGTAGGTGCTTTCCAATGATATGAGACTTGTACTCAGAGTGATCGACAGTACATTTGAAGTGCGAAACTCTGATGATGGAGTTAGATGTAGAGGTCTTGGATGTGATTGGTGGATGGTTGTGTGACTGCTTAGCTGTATCCAATGAGGAAATGGCACCGAGAGTGATGTGGAAAGGGTAGAAGGGCTGGCTAAGAGTTACGTGCCGTGCGGACACCGCAGCTGTCCGCGGGTAGGGCGTGCCACATCTGGGTTTTTCCAGCAAATCTAGCATGGAAAGGGGACTGTAGGAATCAGCCAATCAGATGTTGACGTTGTGGATTTGTGTAGAAAGAGTGTGTGTGTAGTGAAGATGGCAGAGGTGGCGAAAGTCAGAGTGTTGGTGCTCGGAGATATGTTTGTCTATGGTTTACAGCAGTATTCTCAATGTAGGCATGCAGCAAACAATTTTGATGTTAAAGGGGTGGAGGTGGAGTGGAACGCTGTGCCTGATTACAATGTAGAGGCAATTCTCCAAGTTTGTGAAGATATGCGTAGGATGAACAGTCCTCATCTGGTAGTTTTGCACTATGGTGCTTTCCATTTGGGCTACGTGAGTACCCCTACTTTGTTGGCCGATCTGGAACAGTTGGTTCAAGCAGTAAGGAACATCCTTCCAAATGCGAAAGTATTTTTTTCTGGATTACTACCTAGGACAATATGGGACAATAGTTCTGTTTTTTTGTCCTCAGCAAAACATTTCTAGGTGTGTAATCAATCGAGACATGCGTGCTTTCATGCTTAGAGCTGGTAGGTAGCAGGTCTGCTGGTGGTCCGTGACCGTAGTCTCGAAAGCACTTCAAAGACTCTCCCCCCTGAAGAGTACAGCGTCGCAGTACATACACAATATTCTGACCCTCGAAAGGTAACGGTCAACAGCATCGCAAATGGCCTGTGAAGTAGCTGGAGGTATGCGCTCTCCCACTGGAGTGTCTCTTGTGGTGAGAGGAGCAGAAATGGAGGATGCTGTAGAGGAACTCAACCTACTACCTTTATCACAAGGTACAACCTTGCGAATATCCACACTGTGGAACGACGTTAAGTGTCGCTTCATGGATGTTGTACCAAAGCTGTACGAACCACGTCTCCCACAACTCCGCACCAATTTGCACTGGTTACAGGTGACCTTGTTCACACGTGCTTTTGGTACGTTACCATAAACGGTAACAATCGCCATACCCAAGACTCACGGCAAGTGCTGGTAGTAGGGAGTTCCTCAACCTCATTCTCTTCATCCTCTTCATCCTCGTTCTCTACATCCTCACGCTTGTTCCTCTCTGCAGGCCCTTGGGGAGGTGGTGGTGGTGGAGGGTTTGTGGGTGGTGCTGAGGCAGATGTAGCAACAGCAGCCACGGATGCCATTAGGGTTGATGAGATTATCTCAGCAAGAGCAGCAAAGGCAGCAAAATTCAATCTGCAATTAGCAGAAGTACAATGATCAGCTCTGGGGTGTGGCCTGTTATAGGGGTGGAGGGGTGCGTCACGCGACCATATCGAACACTCAAAAGTGTTCAAAAAGTTACAAAAAGTATGTGGAAAGCCAGGGCCATTGTCTGGGACATGTGAAATGATGAATTTGTACTGTAAAATAATTTGGATTGTCTGAATAAGTTCTTTTAAAATGTTGGGGAACCGGACAGAGTCTGCAAATTAGGACACATGCTCAGCGTGGGTGCGGTCACATGATGATATTGGGAACACGTCCGCGAAGGGAACGGGTGTCCGCAGAAAACCAAATGCACAGAAACGGTCATGCGCATGCGTGCGGGTGTTCTACGGACAGTGTTCGGGTCCTGAAACTAATTAAAAGTGTGACACAAGTGAGACAGACAGTTACAGACAGGCGCGATGTTCACAGGATTTACGGGTGTGGTGCGCATGTGCGTAGATGTTCTGTAGACTGTACGGCCAGGTATAGTGTCCTTAGGACACCTCCATTTTCTTTGACTACGGACTTCCCGGACACCGCGCGTGTTCTATGAACAGTTCCATCTTGGTTGCGAACGGTACGGACAGGCATAGTGTCCTTAGGACACCGCCATTTTGTTCATTTACGGACATCCCCGACACCTGCTGTGTTCTAAGAACAGTTCCATCTTGGTTGCGAATGGTACGGAGAGGTATAGTGCCCTTAGGACACCCCCATTTTGTTCATTTACGGACATACCAGACAGCTGGTGTGTTCTAAGAACAGTTCCATCTTGGTTGCGAATGGTACGGACAGGTGTAGTGTCCTTAGGACATCCACATTTTGTTAATTACGGACAGGCTGGACAGGGACACTGTCCGCTGACATTTTAGCAGCTTTTTACAAAAAAAAATAAGACACAGAGAATTTCATTAAAAGAAACATAACATTTTTTTTATTATATACATATACACAATTTATGAAAGAGAGGTGAAGCAGAAACTGATACAAATACAGGGGAATTAGGGGTTTGGAGAGGATGGATGGGAGGGGATGAAGGAATGAAAGTCTCATCAAAACATTTATCTTGGTGTTCAGGGTTTGGGGATAGTTCACTGGGACATGGAGAGAGGCACAGGTACAGGTGGGACAATGGTACTTAATTTTTTCTTTTATGTGGTCCTCCACTAACTGTTTCAAACCATTGACATGTTCCTTGAGCATGTCTATTTTCTGTTGCATGCGTTCCAGAGTCTTTTCCAATGTGTCTTTTAAAGTAATGATTATTAATTAGCTTATATAGAGAAGTGTCTACCACTATTATCACTGTATCACTACCATTATTATGGCTGTAACTGACTGTTACTGGCCTAGATATATCAGTAAAGGAAAAAAGAGAGAGCCAGACATGTGATGTCATCAGTGATGTCATCAATGACATTTGTGATGTCATCTTTGATGTCCTGTGTGTTAGTTTTAGCAGTGAACGGTGGTGGCGTGGGTTATGGTTGCTTACCTTAGCATAACTGGCGAATTTCAGGGGGTTTTCGGTTTTACTTGGTACCATAACGTTCCAATTATGGAAAAAAGGCCAGGTGAGTGGAAGACCCTAGGACCGCTTTGGGCCCTTTTTTAAATAATTATCAACCCCCAGCGGCCTGCGTGCAGCCTTGTCCCTTCTCCCCCTCCCGACCAGCTTCCCGTGTTTTCTCCCGCCTCCTCCCGCCTCCCAGCTCCCTGTGATTGGCCACCTGTTAGACAAATCTGAAATCCCCAGGGCAGCCCTCTGCCCGGCAGCCCCTTCAGGTAAGGGCCTCAAGGCAAAAGGCCGCTCCTATACTGGCGGCTCCAAGAGGTGTCGGACAGGTGTCAGCAGGGGAAGCCAAGGAAGCCAGCATCTAACAGACAACAACAAAAACTGTAAGTATGGCATGGGTGGGGTGTAGAGCAGTTACTCTATACCAGAAAGCCCCCGCCACTATACATTACCTTCCCATAACATAGACTGCCATAGACTTATCCCATGCATACTTAGAAAGTTGTGTGACCACCAACCGAACATCAACCATGACAGTGTTTGAAATGTTGCCTTACACTGCATCCTAACATAATAATCAATGATTTCCATCGAAGGCACCACTTGGTTTCGGGAAGGGGTCGAGGGCGCGAATCCAGCAACCAGGGCCGAGTGGCATCCCCGTGGATACCAGGTGAGCATAACAGAACGCGAAGCCTCTATAACAAATCCACCTGGGCGCCATGGAGACGTCAAAAATTGACCAACTGGCTCAGTTATTTAGACAATTACGCGCCAAAGTTCATTCAGCCAGGCAAGAGACTAATGCCCTACGGAGGGATCTAGTCGTAACCAAGGATCGCACCGAAGAAATCATTAGGCAGTTACTACAATCACAGGCCAGACAAACTTCACTGCCTGGAAATAACCCAGAGTCACAAGCACCCGCATTAACCACCTCTCCAGTGCAGATTACACTACCTGGAGCAGTTCCTTTAGCACCACCGGAACGGTTTTCAGGAGAACCCAGGAAGTATGCTGCATTCATGGATCAATGTCGTCTACATTTCCTCTGCAGACCAGGTGCATTCCCCAATGATCAGGCACGGGTAGCCTTTGTTCTGTCATACCTGAGCGGAAGTGCAGCAGACTGGTCGGTGCTGCTTTTGACCTGATGATCCATTACTACATGACTTTGGGGGATTCGAATGGAATGGAAAAGCTCTTTGCTCATCATACCCAAGAACAAGCTGTAGACAATGAACTCTTGTCACTCCGGCAGGGGAATCAAGACTTATTAACATACATTCCAACCTTCAATAGGTTAGTTGCTGAAACTAGGTGGCCTGAGGACAAAAGAACCACATTGTTTCACACATTGTTTCACCGAGGCCTACGAGGAGAATTGAAGGACGTTCTGGCCCAGGTGGTTGATCTGCCTAGAGACTGTAGTGAATTCATCAACCTGGTGGTGCAACTAGATCACCGATTACAAGACCGTAAGGCAGATTGGTCTAGGTCAGACACTCGGGCCGTGTATGTGCGGACTAAGGATGCTGCTCCATGCATGTCTGAGAACATTGCAGAACCCATGCAAATCGGAGGCATACGACCACCGTTGACAAAAGCAAAAAGGGACAAGAGAAGCAACAGCAGTTATGTTTGTACTGCAGAAAACCAGGGAACTTCCTAAAAGACTGTTCAGTAAAACCTCCTAGGAGAACCATAGGAGCCACGGAAAGGGATGAAAGTAAGGAGTCGCAAAACTACCCAGCTCGACAAATGTAGAGGTCAGTTTGTCGAGTGAGAAGAATGAGCCACCGACCTCACATTTTGCAATACCAGTGATCCTAATCAATCACCAACAACCGTCTAGGATGCACGCCGTTGAGGCTTACATAGACAGCAGAGCAGTTGGGAACTATATTGATCAACAGCCGCATCTACACTTGGCACAACTAGTACTCTCATGAAAGAATACCAAGACTTCCAGGACATGTTCCAGAAGGAGCAAGCTAACACACTACCACCGCACAGGCCCTATGATTGTCAGATTGACCTCATACCTGCTGCGCAAATCTCTTGTGGCAGAATCTATGCACTCACAGAACCAGAAAACCAGCATCTAAAATCCTATCTGGACCAGTACTTGTCAAACGGGTTTATCCGCCCATCTAAATCACCGGAAACCAGTCCCCTATTCTTCGTACCGAAGAAGGAAGGGGACTTGAGGACCTGCTTCGACTATCGCGCATTAAACCGGATCACCGTAAAGAATCGTTACCCCCTGCCATTCATTCCCGAAATGCTGGACCAAGTCAAGGATGCCCAGATTTATACCAAGCTAGACCTCAGAGGAGCATACCACCTAGTCCGAGTTAAAAAAGGAGATGAATGGAAAATGGCTTTCCGTACCAAATATGGGTTGTTTGAGTACCAGGTAATGCCTTATGGACTCTGCAACGCCCCGCAGCGTTCCAATACTTCATGAACAATGTCCTGAGGGAATTGATCAATGTTTGCACCCGGGTCTACATAGATGACATCCTAGTGTATTCAGCCTCGAAACAAGTCCATGTCAAGCACGTCTGCTCCGTTCTCACTAAACTCTGCCAACGTCGACTATATGCAAAATTGGAAAAATGCTTTTTTCACGTAACCGAAGTGGAATTCCTTGGTTTCATCCTCACTCCGAAAGGCATCAGAATGGATGTGCACAAAGTGGATGCCATTCTTAAGTGGCCTTGTCCAACTTCGTTAAAAGGGGTCCAGAGCATGCTGGGCTTTGCGAACTTCTACCCACGGTTCATCCCAGACTTCTCTCAGATTGTGCATCCAATTACGTTAGTCCTACGAAACAACTATAAAAAATTCATGTGGACCGAAGAGGCTGAAAGGGCTTTCAAGAGCTTAAGAGAAGGTTCACTTCCGCTCCGATCTTACAACACCCTCGTCCAGACCTCCCTTACATCGTGGAAACCGATGCCTCCAGCATGGCTATGGGGGCTGTTCTTTCCCAAAAGGACCCTGAAACTGGCCAGTTACACCCCGTGGCCTTCTGGTCGTGAACATGTTCACCTCCTGAACTTAATTATGCCATCACTGCAAGGAGCTTCTGGCTATTAAATCCACTTTCAAAGCATGGCGACATTATCTCTTGGGGGCCAAACATATGGTCACAGTAATCACGGACCATTGGAACATACAATATTTGAAAACAGCTAAGGCTCAATCCTCACGTCAACTATGATGGGCCCTTTTCTTTGCTGAATATGATTATGTGATCACTTATCGACCAGGTGTAAGGAATGGGAAAGCTGATGCATTATCTCGCATGGGCATTGACGAAAAGGTATATGCAACTCCAGATCTGGTAGCCATCATTCCTGAAGACAAGCTCTTAGGCCTCACCACAGCTTTAACACAAAACGAGCTAAGAAATGAGATCCGATGTGAAATGACTCCTAAAACCCTACTGGAATGGCATACTAGAGGAAAACAATATACCATTAAGGACCAATTGTCATATTTTGGTGAATGTCTGTACGTGCCTAAAAAGGAGCTACAACAGAAAATAGTTTCAGATTATCATGATTCCCTGATGGAGGGTACCCCCGGAATTGTCAAAACCCTAGCCAAAGTGAAACGCAACTATTGGTGGCCTACTTGGCGTCACATCGTCATCCAATATGTCCAGTTGTGTGGTGTGTGTGCACAAAACAAGTCGCTAAAACAGAAACCAGCTGGCCTTCTGCAGCCATTGTAAATTCCTCCTGCACCATGGCGCAAGCTTTCTCTCGACTTTATCACAGACTTGCCTCCCAGCCAAGGATTCAACACTATTTTAGTAGAAGTAGACCTATTCTCAAAAATGGCACACTTTATCCCTTTCAAGGGCCTCCCGGATGCATCCAGTTTAGCAAAGACGTTCCTGGAAAATATTATTAAACTACATGGTTTCCCATCAGTCCTGGTCTCCACATGCCAGGTAGGGTCAGGATTCGGGGTTCCATTGGGGCCTCAGGAGCCTTGCACTACCTTCCAGGACTCTCTTGGAGTCAGTCCTGGCGCCAGGCTCATGTTCGGAATGGAAAGCATCCTTGAAGGGACTACTTTTCTTTGGGGCCTACAGCCAATATGGAGGCACCCACACAGTCTAGTTCCTAGAACCAGACTGTGCTGTACAGTGTTTTGGGGTGTGGTAGCCGGGGACTACTTTACCTGGACTACCTGAACTACTTTTCCATAAGGCTATTTAAACCACACCCAAGTTATTCTGCAGCCAGCAGCGTGACGCTCACCGTGTCCAGTGTCCTGATACCGGCGATCATTGAAACAAAGGACCTACAGAGGAAACAAAGAACATCATTATTAGACTCTTACTTACCTGCGAATTCCATCCCGCGTCTGCCCGACGCTCGTCCATGCTTCTGCTGCTCGCGGTCATCCATCCAGCCATCAGCATCTTTGGGACACCGCAAATGCACCGGAACAAAGCAACCTGAAGGGAGAGAGAGAAAGACAACGTTAGAACAGGTTACTTATGGTGTAAGCCTCAGTCATCACGAGAACCTCACCTGGTTGGACATCTCAGGGCCGGCATCATTCCGGAACACCTCGCACACCAGAGAAGACCATTGCGACCTGAAAAGGAAGAAAGAGTACAGGTTAGCAAGTAAAAGACGAAACAGTGCGTTACCTTCCAAATTGTAGTACGCTTCTTGTGCCCTCCATTCCGGCAGGAGCTCGATCCAAGCAGCTCACAGGCCGAACCTCCGCTCACCTAAGGGGGTAAAGAAAAGACATTAACCACAAGAAAGGAAGGCAAGGACAGTAACATATAAATACTGCTACAATAAGACCTACCTTTAAAGACACTTGAATGGGCTTGCACCAGTTTAGTAACTCGGTCGCTCAAGTCCGCAGAAGACTACGCACCCCTGCAAAAAAGGCAGGACGGAGAGCACGCCAGACATCACAACAAGGTGAGGAGAGGGCCATCGGGTCGAACCCAGGGCAGGTGGGAGAAGACTGTACCTGATCTTAAATCCAATCCTCCTGTGCTTTCAGGCCCGACTTCCATTGAAGGCACCACCAGGTTGGGGAAGGGGTTCAGGGCGCGAATCCAGCAACCAGGGCTGAGTGGCGTCCCCGTGGATACCAGATGAGCATAACAATAACAAGAGAAGAGAGGCTTTCACCTGGTCCCAAAAGTTGACTGGTGCAAAGGTTTATTGGAACCACAAGCCAGGGCAACAGTTATTCTCCCCTGGCATCCTTTTGGTAAAGAAAATTTCTGGGAAAACCACCCAAAGACCAGGAGAAGGGAGACATTCTCCTGGCGAAGAAACTTTTTGTTGACTTAATCTGTAGTTGTAGTGTAAAGGATAGAAGTAGGTTGTGACACAGAACGCTGGAGTTTGATTTTGACTGACAAGCTTACAGATCCTTTATTATTAGTTTGAGGCAGGGAAACCCCTAATAGAAGATAGGAATAGTGAGGGTTTCTTATTTTTTGATAAACGTTTTTACCAAACCAAAATGCCACCCTTGTGTCAGCATCCTCCTTTGACACCCTTACAGTGCATAATTAGTAACCAGAAACACTTCACCCTGTGCAACAAACTATTTCTCTTTCCCTGCCATTCAGCTCGATTTGGAAAATGTGCATATTGATCCCTGTGACGAATCCCAGGGTGTGGTCCCTTCCCTATGGGGAGCCCCTTCCCCTGAGGCCAGGGAATTGGGGCTGCTACCCGATAGCCCCCCTGTGGGTGTTACTCAGCAGGAGGAGCTCATGGGAAGAGATCCCCCTACGGGACCAGGGACGAATATCGGGGGGAAAATGCGATATATACACCCTTCACCCCGACCTCCCTCATACCCTACACAGACCTCTGTGATTCCAGACACCTCCATATGTTTTTGGAGAACAGGAAACCCCATTTATGTCTAACATATTGAAATGAGGAAGATTCCAGCTAGCCCAGTAGAGAGTGCTCATATCGGGACTGGGACGAAGAGGCACTGTGGAGGTATGAGGAACATATCATGGAACCAAGCTACGTGTTCCATTCAATACAATCGTCCTGAGTATACAACAAGAGAAGGAGGACTGCAAAAGGAGTCAAATCCTCCTTAAAGGAACCCCAAAAGCCAACACGGTTCAGGAAGGAAGATAAGAGACTGGGACACAGAGAATGGAGCGAATTAGTCCAGAGCTGGTCCAGGCTGGCTAGACCCTCGACAAACCCAGATAGAGAAGCTATGGGCATTGCTGAGGACTGGAGAGCGCGAGCATGGAGAACCACACTGTTGTACGGAAGCTTGCAACTGCGGAGCTGCCGCAGACCGCCAGAGTCTGGGAAGTCCCATGATTGGTCACAGGCGCCAACGAAGATCAGGACGATCGTGAACCACAAAAAAGGTATACCCGTTGCTGGGAAGGTGCAGGGGCCCCGAGGAAGTGGTGGGAAGCCCAGAACGGAGAAGGAAACTCAGAATACAGGGTTTGGAACCCTGACACATGGAAAGAGACTTTGGCATACCATGGGTCATATAATAGTTCTTCGCAGGATAGTAAAGCAAGTCTACAAAGAAGAAGGGACCAGCAAGGAAGGTAAGTCTGGGACTCACACCCATAAAAGGAAGAGCAATCATAGTAATTTGTCATTGTCACATTACCTGGCAGGGCAGTGAACCAGGGTGGCTGTAATTAACGAAAAGCCTGAGCAAGGCCCGGGGAAGGGAGATATTCCCCCATTGTTGTGTTGTCTGAAAAGCCTGAGAGAGAACCAACAGAAGGGACTCATTCCCCTTGGTGTGTTTGTGTACATTGTGATGAGCCAATAGAAGGAAGCCGTTCTCTTGATACTGGAACCTGGTGTTGGAACTTTTGTTTCTTTCTGAACCAGACACCAAGATTTCGACCTGGGCAGAGGGATCCATTCCCACAGGAACCGGTTCCCATGATACATGGAACTGTGCCTGTCCAGAAGAAGGCAGTCATTCTTCTAGACTAAGAAGACATCAAACCCCTTTAACGTTTAGTTGTAAGTGTAAGGGTTGGAAATAGGTTTTGACACCGGACGGTGGACTCTTTTAGTTTTTGGACATTTTCACTGAACCTTTAGTTTTAGTTGAGGCAGGGGACTCCCCTCTTAGAAAGAGAGCTAGATAGGGTTTTTTTCTTTACTTTTCTAAAGCAATAAAAGTCTTCACCATTCTGTCAGACTCGTACTTCTGCACCCTGACAATTGCACACATTACAGATGCAGTGCGACTGCCCCTCCAGGCAGAAGGCAACACATTGATACACTTGCAGCACTGTCTGGGTTTAGCTGATCTGATATGGATATATGGGTGCTGGCGCCTGAAAGATTGTCGGCCTGTGCACAGGATGATGACATATTATGATTGAGAGTGAAATGTTCACAATTCACATCCACTGACACAGCACACTGTCATGGACAACCACAGCTGTGTAGGGCTGGTGCCACCCTGCTTGCATTTGCAGTATAAACTGTGAAATGTACATCATTGCACATGGCTGTACAAGAAGAAATTGTGGAGATGTATTGAACTAATGCTACTGTCTCCCTATTCACTTTCATGCACTTTCATTCAGTGCATTGGTGAGGGTTTTTTGATGATAAAATGTGCAACTACGGCTGGGCCCAGGGTTTCTAAAGTAACCATTTTACATGTGTTTTGAATGTCATTTTCTGAATGTTTTTGTTTTTCAAAATGAAAAGAAAACGAGTCTCATACTGCTTGCACACTGTTTCACATGTTTGTTTCAGTGTTAAGTCTGTATGCTAATACAATAACTTTACATATATACCTTTGTGCCCGATCACTCCTTCATTCTTAAAGTGTGTGTTATTATTCAAACTCTCAAATGGTCATTTGAGATGCAGTGGAGTTCATAAGTGAGGTGTGCAAGCAAGACGTCTGCCATGTATGCCTTACTTTTACATTCCAGGACATGTTTGTGCCCTTCCAAGGAGGGATCAAAGCAAAGTTTGCAACTCTCCTTTGTTTTCCTCCTCCCTATTGGAAAAGCGCCAGGTTTCATCCTGCGTGAGATGTTCTTACAGGTGTAAAACAAATGGATTCCTATGGAATCCGCTTTGCATTTGCACCTGCTAATGAGAAGGAGGATTCCATGGAAATCCATTAATAAATACTGCCTGCTGCAAAACTGAGCATGAAGGGGAGGATTAAAGGCAATTTCATCTGCATTTACTCTTCACATTTGCAATGCACTTTGTAAATGTTATAAATTGCATGCAGGAGACGCAAGAACAAATAAGCGCTAATGTTGCTGGTCCTCTGCTGCAATTTGCATTGATTGAAAATGCTTTACGTTGCTCAACTTATAAACCTGGTAAGGGTCATTCAAGACTCACACCAGTTTGCCTTATATCATTTGTTGGAGCGAGAGAATATTCAGTTAAAAAAACCACATGATTGTAATTTTTCAGCGTGAAAGTGGCAGCAGCATGAAAAGTAAATAGCTTCCTGATCATATTTGTACATAATCCTGATTAAAGGTAGAACAATACACACAGGAGTAGTGCAATATGAGCACAAGTGAAATAATTTCTAGCATATCATTTTTGATTGTGTATGTCCAGCGCATACAAAGCGGTGAAAACTCTTTGTTAAGGCTGAAAATGCTAGGGGTTATATCTCACTATTTTGCGTCTTTCAATCAAAGGTTCCTATATTAGTGTAACATAACAATGAAGATAGCCAAAACGCATAGCGCAGGAAGTCTTGATTCTATTAAATACACGGAGGCGAGCATTATGCTTTTCTTCTTTAATTCTGCTTAACAACAGCTTTTCAAATCTTTACTTTTCATCATATTTTTTTTTTGTTTATTTTTTTGTGTGTGGCCAACTGGCACTAAAGTATAAAGAAAAACAAAATACATTGAAAATACACAGAGGTGTATCTACTACATTTCCCATGAGTCTTTGGCTCCCTGGTATTCCTAGCCTCCATCCTATCCTCCAATGAGATGCACTCCCTTGGTATAAATGTCCCTCTGACTAGGTGCCTTCCTCTTCTTTGCTTGTTTTCAAACTAACTTTAATAACCGTCTGGTAACAGTCTCACAATTGAACTCGCTGTATTTCCTATTCTGCCTCGAACCTCACAGTTGGTGCTTTAGCTGGTTACTCTCGAGGATTCTTCTGGTCCTCTCCTATTTGGAAAGAGATCACAGTTGTAAGGGGGGGAAGAGGAATTTACTGTAAACCACGTAACACAATTATACTTTCATCATTGCTAGAGTCTGCTCCATTGTTCATTCAGTCAAAATCTCTGCATGATTCCCTCGCTGGCTGCATTGCCAACTCTTGCTGCCCTCAAATTCCTCCAGGGAGGGATAATGCTCGCCTCTGTGTCTTTAATAGAATCAAGACTTCCTGCGCTATGCGCTTTGGCAATCTTCATTCTATGACAAGACCGGAGGCAAGCATTATGCTTGTTCAAAGCTTTGTATCACTGCTCCTGCAATATTGTGTACTGGCTTAAAGTAGAAAGTTCTGAAGACAGAATCACTGGAGCAGTCTGCTGCCTTCATGATCTCCCGCAGCGGAACTCCTGCTGCAAAAGCTCCTGAAGCCATAGTTCCTTTGGTCGAGTGAGCTCCAAACACAGAAATGCCTATACCTGCGCTGTTCATCACTTCTTTTACCCATCTTGAAATGGTAGCTGGGGCAACCGCTTTATATGGACTTCTGCGCGCTATCAGTAGTCGCGTCACATTTCTAGGCCTTATGTCTGCTGTCGCTGCTTCATACGCCTTTATGCATTGCACTACGAAGAGTTTGCTATTGCCTGGAAAGTAGGGGTAGGTAATAATTTCGGAGTTGGTCTTAGTACGCTGCGCTATATTAAACGCTACCCCCTCCGGATAGAAAATCATTCTAGCTATCTCTAGCGCTCTGACGTCTGAAACTCTCCTGCAGGATACCCGACATAGAAGTGTAGCTAGCTTCCCCAAGAGTTGTATCTTCGATAGTAGGTCATTTGTGGGCCATTGTTCAAAAAGTTAGAGTATCTTATTAACATCCCATAGGAAGGAATACTTTGGTCTCGGTGGCTTGCTAACCTTTATCCCCTTTAACAGTCTAGTTACTGCTGGGTGTTCTCCTATCAGTACTCCGTCCACTAACTCGTGTCCTGCTGATATAGCCGACCTGTACACTCCTACCGTTCTGAAGGCCCTCCCCCCAGAGGTCAGAGATGCCAAGAAGTTCACTACCTGTACTATAGGGGCTGAAATGGGATAAAGACTCCTTTCTCTGCACCATAAATCCCAGGTCTGCCATGCGGAATTATAGCTCCTGATGGTGGAGGAAGCCCATGATACCTTGATGAGCTCTGTACCCTCTTCTGAAAGTCCCGGCAAGCACCATCTGCGCCTGAAACTCTGCAGGCTATGAGGGTTAGTGTCTGGTTCAGAATCAGTGGATGAGACATTCCTGTCGGATCTAATAGCAGATCCTGCCTGTGAGAAATCCTCTGGGGGAAATCGTGGAAAGTTCCATCAGAACTGGAAACTACACTTGCGATCTCCATTCGGGTGTCACTATGACCACTTACGCTCTGACTCTGCGCACCTTGGCTAGTGCCCTCACCAGCATCGCGAATGGGGGAAATCCGTAATGTGTGTGACCTCCCCAGTGGTGAAGGAAAGCGTCCATACCTATCGCTCCCGGAACCAGCCGCCAGCTGAAGTAACTGGGTAGTCGAGCATTCAGCCTGGAGGTGAAAAGATCCGTATGCAGGGGCCCCCACTTTTGTTGTAGCTTGCTGAAGACTGAACTGTGTAGCGTCCAGTCGCTGGCATCTACTAAATATCGGGAGTTCCAGTCTGCCACTGTGTTCCTCACTCCCGGAAGATATTCGGCTCTGACTTCTACTTCCCTCTCCAATCAGGAGTGCCAGAAATCCTGGGCTAATTCTGCTAGCATTTTGGATTGCGTGTCCCCTAGCTTGTTGATATACCTCACGGCCGATATGTTGTCCATTCTTAATAGGATGCAACATCTCGCTCTGTCCTTCGTGAAAGCTCTGACCGCGAAGGAACCCGCTAGTAGTTCCAGGTAATTGATGTGTAGAACTAACTCCTCCTGGGACCATTTTCCTCCTGTCTCTGTGCTTCTGCACCTGGCTCCCCATCCTGATCTGCTGGCGTCGGATTCTATTATGAGCTCTGGAAGGTCTCCAAAAATTGCACGGCCGTTCCAGGCTTCCATATTGTGAAGCCACCATCTGAGCTCTGTCCTGCTGTCCTCGTCCAGTGGCACTAGCCGATGCTATCTCCAACCCCTCTGTAGATATTTGATTTTGAGTCTCTGTAGAGCTCGGTAATGCAAGGGACCGGGAAAGATCACTTGGATAGAGGCTGCAATCCAATTATCCTGGCTAGATTCCAAAGCGATGTAACCGTTTTCCTCAGAGCTGCTCTCAAGTCCTTCTTTATCGCCCTTATCTTGGCAGGCGGAAGTTCCAATGTGGCCTTCCTGGTGTCTATAGTGAAGCCTAGGAATTCTATTCTCCTGGAGGGCGTCAATACTGATTTCTCGTTGCTGACCAGAAATCCTAGACTTGCAATGAGGGATGTTGCATATTGCACCTGACTCTGCAATCTCTCCCTGTCCTCTGCCATGAGTAGGATGTTGTCTAGGTAGATGATCATCCGAATACCCTGATTCCTCAGGGGCGTCGCTAGAGGCCTCAAGAGTTTCGTAAAGGCCCAGGGGGCTGAGGCTAGTCCGAACAGAAGAGTTTTGAACTGCCAGATCTCTCCCTCCCACTCGTACTGCAGGTATGTTCGGAACGGTGGGGCTATAGGTATTGTGAGGTAGGCGTCCTTTAAATCTAGGCGGGCCAACCAATCGTCTTTTCTGAGGAGGTCCGCGAGTAGATGGATTCCCTCCATCTTGAAATGTCTGTAAACGAGCCAGCTGTTTAGCTCCTTTAGATTGATAACTGGATGCACCTTCCCTTTCCGATGGACTAGGAATATGTTGCTGAGGAAACTGGAATGACGGGGCTGGCGTCTCTCTATGGCTTATTTGCGTGCTAAATCGCAAATCTCTGCCTCTAGAAGTTGCTTTTCTGCTAAGGAAGTTTGTATGCGCTGTTTGGAGTACTCAAGCGTCTGACGAAAGTTTGCGCCAATTGTGTATAAGAAGCAGAGTTCTCCCACCTACTGGGGGGTGTATAACTGAACTTTCTCTCACCTGTGGGATTGTTCTGCCTGTAGTATCCTCTGCCTCGGCGTCCCCTGAATCCTCTACCTCGATTGGGGAAGAAGAAGTCTTGTTGCTGGGATTCCCAGTACTGGGCCCTCGGGCCCTGAGGTCTTCTGTTTGCGTTATAGCGGCCGGACGAGCGACCTCTAAAACGGCCGGCCCCTGCAAAAACTCGACTGGGAAAGACTTTCCTTATAGAGGATTGCGCTTTCTCAAGCGCCGTGTAGGTCCCCACAAATGTATTAATTTCCTTGACGAACGTGTCGCCAAAGAGTAGACTTAGGGCACCTTCGCCCGACTCATAGGAAGCTAGGTCCCCCAGCTTGTTATCGATCTTCAATAACATAGATCTTCTCCTCTCCACCGATATTGCACTATTCGCGTTCCCGAGCAAGCAGACGGCTCTCTGGGCCCATCCTGCGAGTATTAATGGATCTACAGGATCGCTGGTGTCTTTGGACCTCTCGTCCAGGTCCATGATTTTAGCGATGGGACCTGCCAGGTCAAGAATCTTGTCTTGACAAGACCTCCATGACCTATCCATGCCTCGCCGAGCATCTTTGTTAGTCTTTGTAATGAAGGTTAGCATTTTAGGATCCATCTCAGGCGTCTCAGCTTCTTTGCTTGAGAGTTCGGGTCTTGGACATTCTGCTCTAAGGTGGAACCTGGTCTCCTTGTCTAAAGGTCTCCGGATTCTCTGAGCCATATAAATCGCCACTCTGGGTGACGGGGTCCACTCCGTGGATCTGGGGTGTCTTATCGCCTCTGGCTCAAACATGTCTGATGTGTCCTCCGGGGTACCCTCCACTGAGCTGGCATCTATAACTGGCTCTCTACTCTCCTCCTTGTCGAGGCTGTCGCCTTCGTCTTGACCCTCCTCCTGGCCATATTCTTCTGAGGAAGAGAGAGCGTCCCCTGGATTAACAGCCCCTGGGGTAGGGGGTACGAGGCTGGGCACCGCTGAAGTCTTTGATAAGAAAGTGTCCTTTAGTCTCTTGAACGCATCAGCTGCCTCTTGGGGCTTTTCATCCTTCCCCATGTCCTTGCCCGGGGGGGGGGGGGGTAGAAGAGTGCTTCCTCTTCCAGGCCCCTTTACTCCCCCTTGATGTATCTTCTAGAGGCTGTCTAGTGGAGGTCCCCTCACCTGGGTCATCCTGTGTGCCAGCTCTGGTGCCCAAAATCTCCTCTAGGACTTGTAGTCTGTCCTATATAGGCTGCATTCCCTGTGCGACTGCTTTAATTAGAGAGTCACCCAACACTCTCTTGAAGCTCTGTGAGAGGTCGAATTCCTCTTCCAGGGGTTCTGGCTCCTGGTCGCTGTAGTCGCACCAGTATTCCTCTGGTCTATCAGAGGCCATGTCTGTGGCTTACAGATAGGGGAAGAGCAGCTGCAGGCTCTATAAGTCTGATGTGTTGACCTGCGTGTACTTTTAAAGCAGATGAGCGTTTCCGAAAATGATTTCTCTTTTTATTTTTTTATTTTTATTATCCTAGATCGTGTTCAGACTCATTAGAATAGTGGAAACGCTGCCAAAACGTGAGGAGATGTGTTTAATTGGCCGTGTAATGCTCTCCAGAGCGTTTGTTTTCCTGCACGATAGCGAAACGTATGGAAGGAGATCGCAATGCCCATGCGCAAACTCCTTCAGTACGCGGAGGTATTCCTGTCAGGCTGTAGTAATCGCTACAGGCCGCGGGAACGTCCACTCTCACGTGATGTCCCTTGAGGCCCTGAAGAAAGCGAGATCGCCCGCGGGCCCAAAAAATCACCTATAAACAATCCGCGACCGCATTGTTAACATGTACGCACCGTATTCGTAAATTGAATATAAGTAAATATAAGTAAATCTAATGAGATATAATTAAATATACTCAAATATATTTAAATAATACATCCTGTCATAAGGCTGGAGTAAGCACAGTGGTGGATACGCTGCGCTCAAGACAATTACTCATAAATATCCTCTATGAGATTAGCAAGTAAGTAAATGGGGTACTTAGCTGTCGAAAGCAGCAAAAAAGAAGAGGAAGGTACCTAGTCAGAGGGACATTTATACCAAGGGAGTGCATCTCATTGGAGGATAGGATGGAGCTAGGACTACCAGGGAGCCAAAGACTCATGGGAAATGTAGTAGATAAACCTCTGTGTTTTTTCAATGTATTTTGTTTTTCTTTATACTTTAGTGCCAGTTGGGCGCACACAAAAAAAAATGTGATGAAAAGTAAAGATTTGAAAAGCTGTTGTTAAGCAGAATTAAAGAAGATAAAGCATAATGCTCGCCTCCGGTCTTGTCATAGAATACAACATTGGTGATTAAGTGTCTGAGCAGCACGATACAAAAGGTATTTGTGTGGTAGAAAGGGCTTTCACTTGACTTAAATATAACTCGCCACAGAAGGTTCGTAGGCGGTGATCCCACTTACAGCGAGCCCAGTGAAAATAAGACACATTGATATTGTGATTTGCCCAGGATCACATTATCTTGTTAGGTTGCAAAGCTGAGATTTGATCCCAGATTTCATAGTCCATCTGTTTGCATTTAAGCATTTAACACTGGGCATAACGCAGAGACAAGTTTTACTATTTTATATAGCACCTCCTAGTTGTCACTGTTGGATGCACTCCCTATTTTGGTACATAAGGAGGCTGATGCACAAAAGAGAGAATGTTAATTGCCCAGAATCACAAGATTTAATGAGGCAAGTGAAGGCATGTCCCTGAACTCTCACACCAGAGAGAATACAACCCACTAGGCAATAAATGCCCAAGTCGCTCTTGTAAGGATAACAATTCTTAATTTCCCACACGGATGAGAGCAACAGCAAAGAACTCTGCTGCCAAGAACGTTCTGCTGAAAAAGGGTACAAGCATAGGCTTAAGAAGAGACGCATCATCATAGTGACGCAATACGTACAGTAAAAACCTGCACGGCTGGTTGGTGTGCGCCTCTACAAGATGTGCATGCCCAATAAGGGATGCCAGGTCATTGGTTCTAGCCCAGTCTGTCCGTCTTCCATCACGTGAGTGCAGCAGAGATCATCTTCTTCTCACCAACGAAGGTCAACGAACAAATTAACTACATTCCTACAATACTACTTTATCATTATATTGTGCACCTGGCAGGCCTTAAGACCAACACAAAGGAGGTTCTGGGGCACTCTAACCTTCACACACACATTTCACTCACTCCCTTCCACGCCATCTGGCTCCAAGGTCTCCACCCTCATTTTGAACTATAATTTATCCCTCCAAGCACTTCGCAATACAAATCATATAATTTTAGCTCAAAGATGTGCAATGTCCGTTCTCTTTGAACATTTCAAGACTTGTCACTTTGGGGTTGGTGGTCAGGGGGTACCTGGTGCCATGGAATTCTGGGATCTTGAGGTTTAGTCCGTAATATGGGCTATAACTCGTGGTAGCCTGGGGATGGGCAGGGTCCCCTTTGGCCAGTGTGAGATAACATGCACACCAGGCGCCGTTCTATGATCGCGGCCTTGTAGGGCACATTCCTTATGGATAGAAAAACATCTTTGCAACACTGTTAGAACAATTAATTAACTCTGGCGGTCGGGGTGTGGGTTGTCCTCATGGGAGCTTGGGCATGGGTGGAGATTTCCCTTGTCTCGCAGGCCTTGTCTTCAACTATGGTTACTAACATCTACACAGAATGCTCTTCTATACAAAATGGCAGCCTTGCTCACGCCTTGGGCTATACTATGTGGGTTCATTATATTGGGGTGGGTCATACCCCTGTCCCCCCTCGCCCCTGGCCCCTCATAGAGTTCTGAATGCTGCTCGCCTCACTCTAAAGCACTTAGGGGGGTGGGACGGGACAGCCCCCTTCCCAACACAAGTAAGCTAATATTGGAATACATGTCTCTTCCTGGTTGCAAATTCGAATTCTCCACCTACATCAGTTTCATGTAATCATACACTTCTACAGGCGTAGAAAGCACACTTAATACTAGCACACCCACACAAATATATTTGTTGTGCATGGTTAAAGATTGACAATATGTTCTTAGTTTAAACCTAGGACTGGGTGCAATATATCATTACTTGTTGTTCCATTTATTAGCAGAGAGTCATTGAAAATATGTGCATGTAATGGTTTGTACTAGACAGGACAAACAAGTACATTGTTAAAATGGGAGCGTGTTTGGTCACGTAATTGCACTGCACTTTATTCACAAATGGGGCAAGTGACTTTTGTGTCTGACTAGTAGCTTTCAACTTGATATGTTGCACCATGCACTATATATTAATTCTCCCATTGACTAGAATACAGCTTTTAATGTAATAACATCATCTTTACTTATGCCATTCACATTGCAAAATCCAATTTTAAGCTTTAATTAAATGCCTTGTTTACTCCACAGTGCATATTCAAAAAAGATATTTGTGGACATCTATTTCTGATATATTTTCAGTGGTTTGCACAATGGTTGAAAAAAAACACGTCACTGTACATTGGTATTTTGAAATCTGGCTTTGAAAATAACTGAAGCTTTTGAGTTTGCCGAATTGTGTGCCACAATGGGCCATTAGGTATGAATTGTATATGATATCCCTGAGAGTTCAGTGGAACCAATTGAGAAAGTTTCGAAAGATCGTGAGACCCCATTTTCCTCCTTGTGAATGTGATTACGTTATATCTTTATGTATGGTAGCTGATGTCATGCTGAAGATGGGCAAGCAAGAATGATAACTTTGCTTGATACCCTGAATTTGAATGGGGAGATTCTGATCAACAACTCCAGTCTGATGTACTGGTGTAGTATCTGTTGAATAATCTCTGAATTTAAATTTTACAAACAGATTTATATGCAGCCGAAGGAATTTGGGGCTCTCCACCCTTACTTAATAAAATTCCCAAATGGGAATTTGAGATTTCACTTCCTGAGATTTAGACAAAATTTGTTAGGAAATTATGCATATTCATTCAAGGGTTCTGGTTCCATCTCCTGTTTGCAACCTCTGTAAGCTACAAAGTAAGATAGAAACCTTGAAAAACCTTATTATAGAATGTGCAGCCTTATATGGTCCTTGTGCATTGAATTTTTAAAGTTTTATTCAAGACCACGTAGATCCAGACTTCTATCAGGAATATCTGTTGCACTATCAATTGTGGTTATTAAATATTTCTTGTAATTAAATCTAATAGTATTTTAGCTTGATGGATATTAATAGCAGTTGTAAAATGTATTGTATTATACGTATTGTTTTGATTTTGAGTTTTTCTCTTTTCCTTTTTCTTTCTTTTGGGATGTTTCTTTTAATTGAATTTGTGATCTTTCCAATGTGTGTTTCTATTTGTGAAAGGTTTTTAATAAACCAACACACAATATAAAAAACTAAAAAAACATACTTTAACATTCATTTTGCAACATTTGGGCATGCACCGCAACCAGACAGCTATTCCTTTTTTAACGTGGCAAGCAAGAAGCAGATATCCCTAATAAGCTGCAAAGTTAGTACGTTTTATTTCTTTTGCTCTCGCCAGTCCTTTAACATTGTAATCACTTTAGGCCTCATCTTTATCATAACATACACAATAGTGTATTATGAAGAGCCTGCATTCCAACATAATGTGATTTCTCAGTAATTTGGTAAATATATTAGCATTGTATGTAATGGGGATACATATTTTTGAAAATAGTTTTGCCTTTTTATTTAGTGCTCGAGTATTTGTATCCAGTTGGTTTGAAAATGTAGGATATTTTCATGGCGTATGGACTAAGTCGACACAAATCCACTGTAATAATTTTGTAATAACCTACACGGTTGAGCTCATGAGTTTCTGGTATTTTGTATATTAGTGGGTTTTTTAATACTTTGGTGAATTGCTCAATATCAAAAGTGTTGGTAAATAGTTTGTTTCCTCAGAAAAGCATCACTAAATGCAGGAAGCATATATCCATTTTGCTCCCATGTTTGTTATTAATTTTGTTAGTGTATATTTGCCCACTTGTTTTTGTGGCTTCATTTTTCTTAAGAGGGTAGTGCTTAGTGCATAAACAATATCATCTGCGCTTCAAATCCATTGTTGACTCCAACATGAGTATCCTTTTTCTTTTTCATTTACCTGAATGTCGAATGATCTCATTATATTATGTATTATTTTTGGGTGTAAATTGTGTGTGTGTGTGTTTTCACATAACTAGGGATGTCTGATTTGAATGGTTTGATGAGTTTATATTTTATTTTCACGGATGGTCGGGTTACCTTTTGTCCACCTGATACTTCCTCATTTTTTCTGTAATGTCACATCTGGTCTAGGTATACTCTGTAGGAAAACAAATTAAGAAATATCTTATTTCTTTATTATTAAGGACACCATTATGAAACCCGCCCTAGTCCTGCAT
The DNA here is from genome assembly GCF_040938575.1 of Ambystoma mexicanum. NCBI lineage: Eukaryota > Metazoa > Chordata > Amphibia > Caudata > Ambystomatidae > Ambystoma > Ambystoma mexicanum. The sequence goes on from NC_090936.1 coordinate 260,572,246, forward strand.
CACTTCCTTTACTTCTCACACCAATGTGGCCACTCAAACAAAGGTGGTGAGCTGTGTCCCAATGTAAAACATTACATCTCCCCCTTTTTATACCATTAGATAGACAATTTACCCCATCTCATCTATCAGTCTGCAGGGTTTTATGCAAGACTGTGGAGGGCATTTCTCTTGCCCTGGCACTGCTTTGTCAGAATAATCAGCTGGTGCAACAGCCTCCTCTTCTTCCTTAGATGGTTCTCCGTCCTCTGGATGGGAGTCGTCTGAGTCTGAGCCATTCCGATGAGCTCGGGAGGGATACGAAAGTTGTACTTCTCTGCTTGGGCATTTCCTGAAGTGTGAGGTGTTGCTGGTGATTGCCTTGTGGAGACCCTTTTGTGCTATCAGCATTGTTCCTCTTTTGTCAGTTATGACCAGCCATTCTGGAGCAAAAGTGGGGTCATCCTTTCTGCATCCTGGTTGACAACTACAACCTGGTGTCCCACATCTATATTGCTTTCCTTGGCTCCCCAGCGGGTATCAGCTCTGTCCTTCATTTTCTTCTTTGCCTCCTGATAATGAGCCTGGGTCTGTTCTATTGAGCTCCTGGGGTGAACGATCGGGCCTTTTGGCAGTGGGGTGCATACTGCCCTCCCAAACATGAGATCAGCAGGACATACTCCTGTGGTGCTGTGCGGTGTATGTCTGTATTCTCTCAGTAACTAGTACAAGGTTTGTTCAAATGGACTGTTGTTGACATTGGCCACTTGCAGCAATAGTTTGATGTTTGCCATGAATCATTCAGCGATTGCGTTGGCTTGCAGCCATAATGGTGTGATCCTCTGGGGTTGGAAACCCATAAATCTTGCAAAGTTTGCAAAATCCTGACTCTTCAATGGGAGTCCATTGTCTGATTTGATGACTTTGGGAATTCCATATGTCGAGAGCATTCAATCCAGTACTGGTATGACACAGATGGCAGATGTGGATTCAATCACCTGTGCCTCTGGGAAACAAGAATTTTCATTGATCAGGACCAGTACATAAGACCTGCTCTACAGCGTGCCAAAGAGGTCCATGGCCAGCTCCTCCCACATTCCCTCAGGAAGAGGAGACATGTGTAGGGGGCTGGGGTGAGGTGGCAGAGCCACAGCATGACAGGTGAATATAGTTCTGTATTGTCCTCTACCATGGCATCCAGCTTGGGGAACCAGACTGTGAAAAACCAGAGGGTGTTTCACAACGTAGTCCCTGGGGATCTCATACTTAGCTGGCCAGGAAAGGCCATCGCTTTTGGATCCTGACCCTGGGGGTGGACAAGCGAGGGAGGATGACCTGGGTGGGGTTTCTTTAGGGAATGGGGGAGAAGCACCCGATAGTGAGACATGGTATCCCCCTTTTTCCACAAACCATCTAACCCATATCCCTGCTTATTTTATGGGAAACTACAGCTTCCATAATTCCTCCCCATTTTACATTGACAACACTACCAAGCTAAGGAAGATGAGGAATGAGGCCAGAAAGATTACCTCTACTGACTTACAATGGCTCTGTCCTATAATGAGGCCAGGCAAAGTCAGACGCATAATCCTAACTATACACACCTGCCACTTGTTAACATTCCCTATCAGGATAAATGGTGCAGCGCATAGGCACACTCTGAGCAAGGCTGGGTATGAGAACCAGGCTATGGAAGTTGGAAGGCCAAGAGGCTGATCGGCATTTGCGAAGAGAGAGAGTCAGATTTAAGTTTAGATTAGGCATTTTTCTCACCCATTATACAGTTTAATAAACACCCTTGAACTGTGATCACTTGTGTCTGTCTTTACTGTTGCCAGCATGAGTTGCTTTACAGCACCTTGAAGGTTTCTCTCTTCCGCTCACTCAGTTTCAGACTTAGAACGCTTACGGCTTCAAGAAAGGGCGGAATTCTCATCTAAAATGGAAGCAAGCTACGAGCATCAAATAATAATCAGGCAGTCCTAGTTGTGTCTTGTCAAATAAAAACTCACTTTTCTGCAAAGTCTCTTGCCTTTGAAGGCCTACTGGACCAATAAACAAACAAAAGTTCCTTCGGTAATCTTTCAGGCGATTGCTCTTCACGCCTTGGATCCTCCTCAGCCGGGCTTTCATCCTTCTTGCAACGTTAGCCTCCCTCTGGTTCACTACGGCCTTTCACGCAGTCTCAAAAGTCCTAATGTCTTTTAAAATAACTATTCACTGTGGACATCCCTCAGCCGGGTTCATACTTGTTGCCACAATATTCTCAGGTGTTCACCCCGATTCCCAGGCATCCCTCACCCAGGTTCACATTTGCTAGGTACACAATTCACTTTGTTTTATCACAATACAGGATTTACTTCCCTTGGTTTCCCATTTGGCATCCCTTTGTCGGGTTCGCAAGCCATCCGAACACAGTTCATGATTTGCTCATCTCACCAGAAAGCAGGGTTTCCTTCCCCTACATTTCTCTTGGCATCCTTCCGTCGGGTTCACATTGCCATTTTAATACAGTTCAAAAGAAAATCATTCCAGACCCATTAGGTTCTTCCTTTACCCAAGTCTGGGTCTCAGCCCCCAGTCTGGCTTTCTCTTAAGCCCCTAGTCAGGCTAACCCTTATGCCCCTAGTCAGGCTTCACACAGTCCTATCATCACAACAAATTACTCCACGTGTCAAAGACTTTTGATTGTACAAGGGGTTTTACTCGACCCTTGTATGACCACTTTGACCTCTTGCGTTGGCTCTCGTAGGCCCTCAAGGGGTCTGTAGTTTTAACAAACGGGAATGGTCAGAGTCTTTCAAATGAGCGCCTTCGTGGCACCGGACCACTCTGCAGCTGGTCTCTTCTTAGATTGTTTCAACAGTTCCGTAACACACAAAGTCTTTGTTCTTTGATTCACATTATGCTGCCATTTGGAACATTCACTCAACACAGTTCCGTTTACTATCGGTTCTCCCTCTGACTTACCTCCTGTGATGAACCGCTTGGTATTTCTTGTCTCTGGAGTCCAGGGTGGTACCACAGTAGCAATCGTCTCTCCCTCACCTGGTTATCAGTGTAGGACGGCTCCTTGCACCATTGACATCTGCTACACCACACACTAGCTGTTGCTCCCAGCCTTATAATTCCTTACACGGAGGCTTCGCAGGTCTGGGTCGACAATGGGAAGGGCACTTCCGTCCTTTTGGCTATCAGCGTCTTTCTCCTCCTCTTTAACTGCTGTCCTGGAAGAGCTGCCTTGTCATGCGGTCTGCCTTACTGCCTGTGTGCCATCGTGCTCCGCTTTTTATCCCTGTGGGGAAGGGAAAGGGCCTTCAGGTGTGCAAAGTTATTGTCAATTGCTTGACTCTGCCTGGCCTTTGTGTTGGGACATGTCAGGTTAACAGCTCTGGTGTTAGTCCGCTGTCTTTCACAGTGTAAGAAAGTGTTTGTGTCGGAAAAAGGGGGAGCAGAACTTCTGAATATCCCACGGGGTAGGTGGGGGAAAAGGTATTATAAGGAAGGGGGTACAGCATCTCACCCATCAGTGTCCCACTTCCACTCCCCAAGAACCCCACATCCAGTTGATACTCCCACACTGGTCCAACCCCAGGAACTGGATCTAATAGCGATGGCCGTGTCCTGGCCACCTGGATGACAGATCCCTGGGGACTAATAAGTGAGACACATTCAGGTTTCTCACAACATCCCTCAGCCAGGTTCACACTTGTCGCCACAATGTTCATGGGTATATCACTGTTTAGCCCCAATTCGCACGAATCCCTCCGTCAGGTTCACATTTGCCAATTTCACAGTTCACTCATTTTTCTACAATGTGTCAAAGGCTTTCGAGTGTACGAAGAGTTTTGCTTGACCCTTGTAGAACCACTTTCTCGTAGTGTCAGAAAAACAACACAACCCAAAAAGGCTCCAGTCAGAGCCCTTTGAATGAGTGCTCTGTGGTGCCGGACCACTCTGCTTCTGTTCAAAACACACACACAGTTCAAACACACAAGTTCTTTGTTTAACAATGTTGCTGCCTGCAACCTTGGGCCCAGCACATTTCGGTTTACTCTCAGTCTTCTCCGACTCACTGGCTGTGCTGAACTGTTGGAGTTTCTTGTCTGGGGAGTCAAGGACAGCACAACGGCGGCAAGCACTTCTCCCCGCTTTGGCTAACAGTGCGGGAGAGCCCTGTGTTCCATTGACACTTGGCACATCGCACGCCAGCTGCACTTCCCGGTCTTAGGATTTCCCTCTGTAAGTCTTCACGTGTCTGAGTTGACAAGGGCAAGTACAATTCCCTCCTCATCGTCCCTCCAGGTCTCGCAGCCTTTCTCCTCCATTTAAACTGCCGGTCCGGAATGGCTGATTCGTCGTGCGTATGGCTTGTTCAAAATGTGCTTTCATGTTCTGCCTTTTATCCCTATGGGGAAGGGAAAGGGTGGTCCGGTGTGTAGTTATTGTCAAATGCCTGACTCTGCCTGACGCTTGGGTTCATGTAAATTGTCTATAAATGTTTTCTCTTCCATGTTTGAATGTTTTCAATTTTAATACAAACCACGTTTATTCACAACCATTGTTGTATGTGAGTTTTCTTGTTCAACCCTCTTCTTCTTTCTGGACAATCTCATGGGCAATAAACTTAGAGATGTCACACATTAGTACCAACAATACCAGGATTCCCATTACTATGATATAGTTGTTTCATTCATTGACAAACAGTGGGGATAGACCTGGCCAGTAGCAGTACTATTTTTCCTTGATTTTTGACGCTTGGGTTGGAACATGTCAGGTAAACGGCTATGGTGTTAGTCCGTTGTTTGTCACGGTGTAGGAAAGTGTGTTGGGAAAGGGGGGGTAGTACTTCTGAAAAGCCTACGGGTTAGGATGGAGAAAATGTGTTATAGGGAAGGGGTACCGCATCTCACCAGTCTGTGTCCTACTTCAACTCCCGAGGACCCCCAATCCAGGTGATCCTCCCGCACTGGTCCACAACCATGGACTGGATCCAATACCAATGGCCGTGCCCTGGCCACCTTGATGACCGATCCGCGGGGGACTAACCATTGAGACACCTTCAGGTTTCTCACAGTGCTTGAAAGCAGCCCCTGACCCTCCCAGGTGAACGGCAGAGTTGGGGAGGAGCAGAAGATGCGATAGTAATGGCCTGACTGCTGCATGAGGAGTGTTGATGAAAGAAGACCAATTACCACGATCAGTGAGTTATCGAAGGCAACAAAAGACTGGTTTGTGTTAAAAGCAAAAGTGACTGTAACCCAAAAGGTGAAGATTGCACGTGTGCCGATATAACGCATAATGGAAAGGACAATTACTGAAGTGTCAAATGTGAGAAACCTGCAGGAACTCCCCTTATGGCCTTTTAAGTACAGGGATTATGGCTATGTCTAGGTATGAGGGGACTCACCCTGCTATGACTTCTTCCAAGTTTGTATCTACCGCGATAGCTGAATTAGTTAATTTGTAATCATCAGCATCCCCCAGGCTGCGACTGCAACCATTTGAAAAGAGGTCTGTGATTTTTCTTTTGATTGTGGTTTGCAGACAGGGTGTATTCATTGTCTTTCTCACACACCTGTCTCAGTCTTTGTTTAGTGTGTATTGATCGGACTCAAGCATTTAGTTCTTGATCTGTTATTTGTCTAATTTCTTGCAATTATTATTAGGAAAATGGCTGTCTTGGGCTACCCCCTCCACAGACCACGCCATGTAGTCTATTTCAATTGCCCTGGGATCATTCCTGAGGCTGCCACTCTGTATGTTGTACACGTTATTCATTGACTGTGATGATAAGCTTGGGATTTTCTGCACTCTGTATGTCTTACCCAGCAAACATGGATATAAGAACTATCTTTTCACTTAATACAATGTTCACTAAATGCTGCAGTTAACGTAAATACTGTCTGCCTCGTGCTCACACTATACAATGTTAATTGAGATGGACTGTGAACAATGAGGTCCCCAATGTATTCACGCGAGCCGTGGTGGTACACTTATCTGAACTTTCAGACAGTGAGATGAAAGCAGAAGGTACCGTTACAAAGGGTGATAGTTTGCCCAGCTCGGTCGAATGATACAAAGTTGCCAGGACAAACAGTATTCAGACGTCAAATACAATGACAGCACGCCGTACGCTCAGCATTAAAATAGCAAAGTGTACTTTATCGAGTTTGGTCATGCAGCTTGTGGTTGCAAAACACTGGGCAATCACTTCTTTACATGAAGGTTTAAGTTGAAACCCTGGGGACTCCCAGCGGACCACTGCAGACCACCAATTCTGCATACGCTCCACGGTGAAAATGGGTTTTTGAAGCAAAGCCCTCCTCTTCATGAGACTGCTGCAGGAGGCAGTTAAAGGGCCAAAGCACTGCTATTGGATCCAGTTCCTAGGGGTGGACCAGTGCGGGAGGATCACCTGGATGGGGGGGTCTTCAGGGAATGGAAGTGGGACACCTAAGGGTGAGATGCGGTATCTTCTCCCTTATGACACCTTTTCCCCATCCTACCCTGTAGGATATTTAGACGCTCTACCCCTCCTCCGACACGAACACCTTTTTAAACTGTGATAGACAACAGACTAACACCAGAGCCACTTACCTGACATGTCCCAACACAAGAGTACGGCAATTTACAGTAACCACACACACCTGACGGCCCTTTACCTTCACCACAGGGATAAATGGCGGAGTACAAAAGCATACTACGAGCAAGGCCAACAGCACGAGGAAGCATTGATTCCAAGACGGCAGTTCAAACAGAGACAAAAGGTGTTGAAATGTGAAAGAACGACAAGAAGTGAAGTGCCCTTGCACTTTTCAACTCACACCCGCGAAACATCTGGAAAAGGGAACATAAGACCGGGATTTACAGCTGACATATTGAGTAACAGTTGTCAACAGTATACAGGGCCTCCTGCATTGATAGCACAGGCAGGGAGGCATGCTGGCTACTGTGGTGCCGTCCTTGACTCAGAAGCAAGACAAGCCAACGGGTTCAGCACAGCCGGTGAGTTGGAGAAAGCTGATAGCAAACCAAACTGTGTTGAGCCCAAGATTGCAATAGGCAACATTATGTGAATGCAAGAAACTTGTGAACAAAGAACTTGCGTATGTTTGAACTTTTGGGAAAGCCCAGGGAAGGGTCAGCTGCAGAGTGGTCAGGTGCCACAGGAGTGCTCATTCGAAGGACACTCGCTGGCCGCTTTTGTTTTGGTGTTGAAATTGCAAGTACCAAAAGGCCCTAGGAAGGATCGGTATGAGGTGTCAGAGTGGTCCTACAAGGGTCATGCCAAGTCCCTTGTACAAGCGAAAGTCTGGGACCCATTGCCAAAAGAAAGTTAGGGGAAGGGAACCCCGCTTTCTGAAGAGATTATGAACATTGAGATAAGGACGACAGAGGGATGCCGAAAGAAAGCTAGGGGAAGGGAGACCCCGCTTTCTAAAGAGATTGTGAACATTGTGAGCTGCGGCTCGTGTGAACCCAACAGACGGATGCGGAAAGAAAGCTAAAGGAAGGAAAACCAGGCTTTCTGATGAGATGAAGCAAATCGGGAACTGTGTCAGAAATTAATGAACTTTGTTAAAGATGGCTATGTGAACCCGACAAAGGGATGCCAGGGGAAGCTAAGAGAAGTAAATCCTGCAACGTGATAGTATTGATATTCTGAGTAAAAGGCCCTAGTGCCCCCGGCAGATGAGGTCCACGTTGCAAGAAGGATCCGAGCCCGGTGGAGAGAGATCCTAGGGGTGAAGAGCAATCGCCCAACATGCAAGATCACCGAAGGAACTTTTGTTTGTTTGTTGTTTTGATCCAGCAGGCCTTCTAAGGCAAGAGACTTTGCAGAAGAGAGACCTGGCCCTAAGGTCCTCGTATCATTAAATGGAATTGTGAACCTCGTGCTGGAGAGGCTCAGTAGTGTGCTGTGCTTGGAACTCCCGTATTGTCCCGTGCTTAAAACGTGGGGAAGGGAGACTCCAGCCATACCATCCTGACTTATCATTTTGTGAACACTTCTTTCTTTTCTGGTGAACATTATCCCACACTCTTTTGTAACTTAGTGTTAAGGATTGGCAGTAGTTTATTTTTAGTATAGGCCCTTTTATTTGACAAGACGACACTCAGACTGCCTTAGTATTATTTAATGATTGTAGTTTGCTCCCTTCTTAGCTTTAGGTTTAGATTTTCTCACCCATTCATACAATTTAATAAACACCCTTGAACTGTGATCACTTGTGTCTGTCCTTACTGTTGCCACCATGAGTTCCTTACGCAAAGGAAAGGATACAAAGTAACAGAGTGGTTCTGCGAGGGGAAATTGCACTTTCATGAATCTCTGTGAACATTTTCTGAGCTGAGGTGTATTACAACAGTAACCAAAGGCTAGAAAGTAACTGGGAATCCCAAATGAAAGTTGAATAAATGAAAAGCAAAGTATGTGAACTCTGAATACGCCAAGAGGGCAAAGTATATCAACTTTGAAAGAAGCCAAGAGGGAAATGTACATGAACTTTGAAAGAGGCCAAGAGGGCAAAACAAAGAGACAGAAATACCATGAAGTATTGGTGCTGCACATGAACTTTGAAAGATGCTAAGAGGGCAAAGTAAAGAGAATTAGAAACTACAAGTACCAAGAGGCATTGATTGCAAGATGAAGAAGATTGTGGATTGTAGAAAGATAGGTCAAAGTGATCATGCAGAGGTCTGCATAAAAACCTTGCAGTTTCGAACGTCTTCAACAATGAAAAGACACCTAACACAAAAGATTGGGGAAGAGAAAGACAGACTCGAGCCCGGCAGGTAGAAGCCTTTGCAGAACTGTGTGATAAAGTGAAAAGGTGAATAGACATGCTCGGACCTGGCAGAGGGAAGCCTGGGCAGAACTGTGTGATAAAGTAAAAAGGTGAATAGAGAGGCTTGAGCCCGGCAGAGGGAAGCCTATGCAGAACTGTGATAAGGTGAGAAAGTGTATGTGAAAAGAGGCAGGCTCGAGCCCGGCGGAGGGAAGCCTGTGTTGAATTGTGGGAAAGTAAAGTTCAGAAGTAAAACTGTGTATTTGTGACAAGGCAGATGAAGCCTAAGGAAGTGATTGAACTACCAGAACCTTGAAGTCCAATTCAACAGTCCTGAACTGTTGAATTGTACCAGTAAGCAAAATTGTGAAAGACTGATACAACTGTGCCATCCACCTATCATGTTTAATAATCTCTCTAGACCCTGTGGTACTGAATGTAGGGAAGGGAGTTGTTGCTTAAGCCATTCTGACATTTCTTTTGAGACACTATTTTCCTTTTGTATTCCCTTAACACGTTTGTTAATTTGAGAAGGAGGGCAAGGTTAGGTTTTTTAGTGTAGGCCTTTTTATTTTGACTAGACTGACTTGGACTTGTTTTATTTATTTATTTAAAGGTTGTGACTACTCCCATTCTAGTGCTACGGCCAGTTAAGAATTCTACAAACCCTACCAAAATACAAAATAAAGGTTTTTGAAACTTACATCTGTTGTGTCTTTGTCTACTGCTTGATTGTCCATTGATGATGCAGAGTCACTGCTTGATGGTGATCGTACTTCTATGTATCAGACATGTCGCCTGCAGTGCCACTGTCTGTGTTCTTTCCGTTGATCATCGTTCACTGCAGGGATATGATCTGGTGCCCTTGCGATAATCCTTTCTGTACCTTCTTGTCTCACTATTAGTTCCACTCTCGCATGGGCCTGTCTGTGCTGCTCTCCACCTCTCCTTCTGGGGTCTTTTCCCTTGGGTTGGTAAGGGTGTGTTCTTGCAAATGGCCTGGAAATGATCCCTGCCTGCAGAGGCTGCACATTTTTGTCCTAGGGCAGGGCACGTGCCCACATGGGGTTATTCATAGCCACATTTAAAACATGTGGCATCACTATGCCTAGAATGCATTGTTGGTGGCTAAATTGAGTTGGTTCACACTCTCCCCTTCTGCCAGCTGTGGCTGTATAGTCACCTTATTAATTGTGTCCATTTGTTGATCAATGGTGGATTTCATGCAGGCTAATGTGAGGATCTCCTAGAGCAGTGATCCCCAATGTGTAGCTTGCGAGCTACATGTTGCTCTCTTGACCCTAAAATGTTGCTCACCAGTCACTCCGGGCAATTGTGTTGAGGCTAAGAAGAAGGACATTCAGGAATGAGACATCAATGGCAGTGTACCGTGAGTAAGAACTGCGTGGTAAGGCTTGCCAATCAGCCTGCTCTGTTTGACAGGCATGGCACACTGTTAGTTGTTGAAAGCATTAGCTGTGGAGGCATCAGGAGAGTAGTCTGAGGCAGGCCGGATGGGTGCAGAGCGTAAAGGGGTGGCTACGGAAATTAATCTCTTGGGGGTTCAGATGAGACAGTCCCCAATGATTGAAGAGAACCTGAAGCACAGAAACCAGGCTGACCTGACCATCCATGTGAATACTGATTGTACTGCTCTTTAATCAGAAGTAAAATTTACTCCCCACTGAACCCACCCTTACTGATACAATCCCTGTCTTAGCACTCTAAAATGTCTATGCCACTTGGAGCTCTGGTACACTATGAGATGCATCGCTGACTGGTTCAAGTACACAATCTACGAAGATAATGTTGCACTCAACTGAGTCTTCCTCTGCTGCATTCAAGGAGACAATAAAGGGGTTAGTTGCCGAATAGTATGAAAATAAATCAGAAAATAAGTGACTTAAATTCCCAACTGTCAAGGAAGTGCCAATAAGCTTCTTTTGTACATGTATGATTTGTGTTTGTTGCCAAAATGCAATTTGTTTGTCCAAAATGTTCCACACTAATTGCATAATCTTTGTGAAGACATTTTCATCTTCTGATTCTTCTTCCCAGTACGGAAGTGCACTAATGGGAAAAACTATCAAACCAAATGCCCATGTTTATGTTCTGGTGACAATTGCCAACTTCTGTATCTTTATAAAGCTGGTACCTGCATATTGGACAAATAAGTGGAATGCCTGCTCAAACTTTCCTTCTTAAATAATTTGCTTATGCCAATTTCTTTACATGAGAAGTTTGTGTTTGCAGGCCGTATGCGTCATCATTTGTACAAATGTTACATACTATTTGTATTGCAGTGCCTGGTGGGAACACTCACATTGTATGATGCTTTGGTTATCTGGCATCTGATTAATGGTTTGCTAAGGGGAATGAGTTCCAAATTGTGCACAATTAATTAGGGTAGCTACCAATTGCAAATCACTTAAGTTACTGAAAATAATTTCTTAGTGACATAGTCATTATTTTTACTTTTAGTATAGCGTTCTTGCTAGATTCTTCCTGCTTCTAAATTCTTTAAGAACGGATATTACCTAATGTAATGTACTGAATTCATCAACCTTGAGCAATGAATGGCTAAGTCGATCCCTCCGCAGGTTTGAACTTGCAAAGTGCAGGCTGACCCCATGTCAGGGGAGTGCACTCAACACGTGAGCTATACAACCATAAACATATCATGTGTACAATATGAAGGAAAAAACAGACCCCTTCTCTAAAGTGGTCTTCAAAAGTTCCAATTTGTGAACAATGTTACTGGCCCACAACCATGCTTATGAATGCACCACTTACAACTATATTTCCCAGGGGATTGCTTGGGAAGGAGTACTCAAATCAATCAGAAAAATGTTTTGATTCCTAATCACTTGTCTTCAATGTAACAGACCTTGAGTGCTTCAAAAAGCACTATTTTTCACTAGATTTCTTAGGCGGAAAATCCTCCCCTCACACAAAGCCTGGTTGAAATGATCTTTAAATTCCACCATATTCTGTCCAGTTCTACTCAGCCTGTTCTCCTAAAAATGCACAATTTGCCTGTAAAGATCCTGACATTCCCTTTGGAGGGATGGGTGGAGCAGCACCAAAATAAGCCTTTACATATTGGAGTAAATGCTACTGTTGAAACATGCTTAAAAAAACATTTACCATTAAATCGCTTGAACATTTCCTGGGAGAGAACTCCAAGCACTCAAATATGTTGTTACATCCTGCAATGTTTTTGATATATTTTGCTGCCGTAGTGCCTAAAATGCACTATTTGCCACTTAATTTACAAAAAATTGTATTTCTATACCAATTTAATGTCAAATGATGTTGAAGGCCATTATGAATTGCTTGGACTAGGCTTACACCCGGATGAGATTACTTTTAATTACTGATAATTAACAGTGCTATTAGCAGTATTGAGCTTAGTACAGTTATGATTTGTTCCAATCATTTTACCACCGACTGAATGCCGATAAATTACATCAAAGTACTGAAGTTGCTCACCATTTCATCTGACACTCAAATGTTGCTCATTGATAACAAAAGGTTGGGGACGCCACCTAGAGGGACCTTTGTTTCCGCAACAATTTCTTTTGGAATGCCTGATATTCGCATCCCGCAATCACTTGGGAGCCCAGGGCCTCATTGCTAGAGTACCTGTGGAACTCACACTGTTTGATCTTGATGCGCAGTCTAATGTCAAAGTTATTGAGGGTGTCATCCTTCTCTTGGCGTGTCATGTGGAAGATGTGCCTCTCATCTCCATTTGTGTGCGGGGCTAAGTAGTTTGACAGCATTTCATATAGGTCATGGAATGAGGCCACCTCTGTGTCAAACAGCTCATCCACTGAGTCTCTCACTGCAGGGCTCACTGCAAGAGACAGCATGTTCTTTAATCTGCAAAACAGAGGGGGGTCTGGGAAACTCATGTTCTTTAATCTGGTGTCATAAGAGAGTCCCATGGCTCCTACATGGAATTTGAAGTCCCTTAGCCACCGCACCCACCTTGACCCCAGATTCCTAATGTCCCGGAGATCAAACTCAGGATTCAGGTGCATCACTTGTGTTGCACCTGAGGGTAGCTGGAAGGAATCGGAAGGCCTTGCGGACACTGTTGCCAGAATAACTCATTTGAACATTATGAAATTTGACTAGGAGGATGGGGCACGTGGTTATCCTATTTTATATGCAACAGTGCCTTGCTTGATTAAGTCCCACCTAGGTGCAGTGCTGTTCCTCTCTGTTAAAAATACTTTTGCTATGTCTGCTTTGGGCTGTTTAGCCAGGCTTTACATTCATGCAGTGGTGCTCTTCTGTGGCACAGAGCACTTTGGCTGTGTGGGAAAAACTGTTGAGCTGGTGTGCTGGCTGTAAACTGCCAGCCGCATTATGTGCACAGGGATCTTTACTTTCTTATTTCCCCTGATAGCGCTGTGTAACCATTGGCTCCTGCCTGTGGTCAATGCTGGAGGAGAGAGAGAGAGACACAGGAGGTGCACCAATGCGCATCCTCGAGTGCCCGGCAGCACTCCTCCCTCCGCATGCCTTCTCCTCACTGTGAGCTGGGCGCACCGATCTAGTGAATTGATTTGTGGCGGCATCTTCACGCAGATTCCCGCGCCCTTCTGGATGCTGATAGGAGGCGTGGGCCTTGTACACTGCAGTGTGGGTCATGTTCCGTCGTTGCCAATGTGACGCCCCACCCTGGCACCATAACAGAGGACCACTCTGTTATATTATAACAAAAAACAGTCTTTATTTTACAAAGTGAAACTAACTTATTAAATGCCCCAGAAATCCCTCCCTACCCCTGCATCACTTCCTTTACTTATCAGCCCAATGTGGCCACTCCCACCCAACGACGGTGGTGGGCTGTATACCAATGTACGACATCACAGTAATTAGAGTAGATCATTAAATTATTTTTCTTTTTGTGTAAGGTACACTGTGTACTAAAAACACAATAAAAATTATGTTCTCATGACAGGTGGGCTATGCATGCTGGAATGACATGATATGATAGTTTATTTATATAGTGCCTATACACAATGTGTTTCAAAATGCTTCAAGGCAAGGGAGGGAACAAGGGAAAATACAATGACATTCTTACAGGCCATGAACAGTAAGGATGTGAAATTAACTATCGTACTCGGCCTGACGACATTTCAGATAGTGCAAGAGCTAAGACATAGATAAGGAAGGGAGGGGGAGAGTGGGAAGGAAATGGAAACAGACAGGCGACTACCGTACTAGGCCTGATGGCATTTCTGGTAGAGCCAGAGAAAAACAAAAGGTAAGGGAGAGGGGTGCAGAAAGGGAGGGGAGGAACAAAACAAGTGACTATCGTACTAGGCCTGACAACATTTCAGATAGTGCTGGAGGGTGGGGGGGACAGTAAGGGGATAAGGTAGCAACAGATGAGGTTGCTATCAAACTAGGTACAGGGACAATTCTGATAGAGTAAGTGCATAGAAGAAAGTAAGGGGAGGAGGGGAGGAGATAGGAAAAGGGAGAGGGGAGGGGAGGAGAGAACAGAGAGTAAGCAGTCAAAAAGAGTGGAGAAGCATGAGGGGAGAGCGAATACCATTGCAGAAGGCACTAGTAACACAAAATGTTGCCGGCTAGGATACAAGATGAAGATGGTAACAGCATGATTCAGGGCCGCCATGAGTACAAGATGGAAAGAAGTCCAGCATGAGAGTTCAGAAAGGGTGACGCACTGTGAATCGATGTTGGTGCATGCTTACCTGCTGTCTTAGCAGGGGGTCGGACCCCAGGTCCAAACAGGAATTGCCCTTTTCTTTGACTGCCCTTCGCTTTGGACGCCTGGGTGGGAGACGCCCTTGATCTAAGAGTTAAGAGCAGGAAGGAAGAGGCAGGGCTAAAAAGGTGGGTGGTGCTTAGGCCAGGTGACCTAGATCCACTTACATTGCTCCCCAGCTGCAAAAGTAACAAAAGGTACTTGTTGTTCAAGAGAGGGAAGAGGACACAATGGTGCTCATTCACTCATGTGTATGGTGGGGACCACCAAAAGTAAAAAATCACTCATGCTCTCTTTGAAAAACAAAAACATTCTTGAATTTGAAACATAGTAGTGCTTGGTGTGCTGAGCAATAACCAGTGCAAAATGTCTATACACTTGTAAAGTCACGTTCTAGGAGACACATACATCATTTAGAACATGGCGTAGCTATGAAGGAGTTTGGACATAGACGAATGCAAGAAATATAAAGCAGGTTCCTTTCCAGTACTTTCGGCAGCTTCTACTTTCTGGGCATCCACAACATGGCTGACTTCAGTCTGGCCTCACCAGATCTTCTCCAGAGGAATGCATCCTTCTTCCAAGCAACAATCCTTCCAAACCTCCGTCCATCAAAATGTTTCTCTTGTGTCACTGGAACACCAGTAAACTGATCAGCCTCCTCTGGGTCCCTTTAACTGAATGTGCTTTGCAAGCCTCCTTTGCATTCACTGGAGCAAGGTTATTTTCTAGCTCTGTCTATTGCTCCTTAGAGGTCGAGTTCTTAAAGCAGATTGATTCTTCCCTGTAGTCCTCTTAATTTTCTCCAACATGGGGTCTGGCATGGATTCACATGCTCATGAATATTCCCCATCGTCAGGCTGGGAATCCTGCCAGACCCATGTTGGAGAACAACAGTTACAGGTAAGTAACTTGTTCTGTATTCATTATACCATAATTAGACTGGCCTTGGTTTTGGGTACATACCGGATGATCCTTTTTTCTGCTAATGATGGCGAGTTGGCAAGGTTTTAAATGTGTATGTGGCGTGCAGCACCATCTTGGAACTCCTTTCCATGCCTCGGGCAGTTCCACAGCGTCCAGCAGTCCTCCCTTTGACCGGAGTTCGAGCTGCAGGCAAGCAGGAAAATTCTTAAATCTATGCACTCTGTCTTGGCAGCTGTCATTCAGGTAAGAGCCCAGATACTGTTATTCCGGCGTCCCTTGGACCCCGTGGCTTTGCTTACTTTGAGTGCTTCATATGATTTGGAGTGTGGCTCCGTCTCTCGATCGGTAGGGGAACTTGATGCTGCACTTTGCAAGATCTGTTTAGCCGATAGAATCCCACAGAGTGTATGCACTGTGCTGAGGTGTTCCGTCAGCGGGATCCCGCCTTATCCAGCCTCAGAGAAGCAAATCAGGTAGCAGCCGGACCAACTTAGTCCCTGGTGGCTCGCTTTACCCACAAATAAGTATGGCGGATTCAGTCAAATCACAACCATGCTCAGAGTTAACGGCCATGCACAGGCACTGAAATAAAGCAGTTTTCATCGCCATCTGCTAATATCACAATGGTTTATATCAAAAAGATTTCAGAGATGATGGCCTCCAATTCTAGATGCAATAAAACACTATTTTGTCACCCACTAAGATGGTATCGGGGTCATGCATTGCACACCAGACAACCTTTCCTACCTACCTTGCAGGTCCTGAGAAGGGATGATAGGAATGCAACAGAGAACTGGATTTTGATGTAGCTGTTGCAAGTCTGCCTGCCTATTTTCTGCTTGATTCGCAGTGGTTGGGGAGAGCTTGTTTAATTACATCTGATGCTGTGTCGGGAAGTGGATGCAGTGCCACCAATGTGTGAAACACAAAATGAGGATTCACCTAGCAGTGCACCACTTTCGACTCCAGTACTCGTCCGTACCCATCCCTGCACATGGACATTAACACTCAGCAACACAAAGATGGATCTGACACTGCGTTATGCCGGGGGCTGTGCAGTATATATTGAGATAATACCCTTAGCAAAAATGTGTTGAGCTTCCAATGGTTTGTTCTCTTTAAGTTGATATATGCAGTCAGTATGTTCTATATAAAGGAGCATGGGGGTTTTCATTGATGCATTGTATACTTAAACCACACTTGAATATTGTTCATGTAAAGTAAAGGGGTGGTGAAGTTCAGTGCTACAACGCCATGTGATTACGATGGTCTGAGAAAAACATATTAAAGGGTGGATGCAGTGATGTGGCTATGACTCTTTCATTTGTGCCCAAGTTGCCCTACCTGCCTATTGCGTTGGAATATTTATTTATACTGTCCAGATTATTACAACATCAGCCTGTGCCAGCATTCATTTGAGTTTACTCTTCCATGTTTGTAACTTCCTCCAATTGTAACTATAGGTACTCACCACTGCACTCATCTTCTGTTGTCCCGCATTGAAAGTAACCATTGAAAGTAACCTCTGAATTGGTATTTTAATTTGTAGTTGTTCTTAGATGGCAGATTAGGTCGGAGCTTGACAGATTCTTGCAAAAAGTGCTCAGTGTAAGGCTGCAGCAATCTTACTAACTTCTTGTTGTGGCTCCTCTGGAAGAGTGTTTAATATAGGGCCAGTTGGGTTCCGTACATTTCACTCAATGTTGTGGCACAAGTTTGACACAGAATGGCAGGTAACCTTACAGCCATACTTTATTGGCTGCCCAGCCCTGATGCCATGCCATTTGCCATAGATTCCACAACCCCTTATTATGACGAGTTATCACAAATGATTCACTGTCAAATGTTATTGAGGTGATCTAAATTGGCCCCCAAGAGGTGCAGCTTCCATCTTGATAAAATGAATGGAAGCATTGGTTCAAAATAGTTGTGAGAAACCGGAGGGCTTTCTCATTTATGGACCCCATGGATTCTTTGTTCAGATGGCTAGAGCACGGCCATCACCTTTGGAAGCAGACCCTGGTGATGGACCAGTGCGGGAGGATCACCTGAGCAGGGTGTCAAAACCACTGGGACAAAGAAGAAGAGGAATAGAGGTATGAAGATTGCCCATAGGAAATAATGTACCAATGGATTCCTATGGGCAGTCTCCATTGTGTCCCATTAACAAGGACACGCAGAGTCAGGCCTCCCTTTTTAAGCACCCACACCTGCCTCCATCAACCCTCCCTGTCACGATAAAAGGTGGAGCACTGAGGCACACTTTGAGTGAGCGGGGGATGCAGTGTGGACCAGAGGAGCGGAAGATCAGAGGAGAGTGCTGAAAGAACCTTGGAGAGTCTGGAAGGGAGCTGAAGGCTAAGACGCTGATCCAGTGTTGTTGCTGCAGCAGGGCTGAGGAGCTGTGCCTTCCAAGAGCCAGAGAGGGCAGATCATATCCTGCTGACTCTGTCGACAGAAGTACTTATTTCCCCTGGGCATATGAAGGGAAGCCCAGGTACCTAAGGGACAGGTGGGAAGACCCTGACCTCAACCCAGAAAGCTCCAGAGAAGTTGCTCGCCAGAGCCGCGCTAACCAGGTGAGTCTCATGGCAAGAGAGAGGAAATCCCGCTGAGCGGGTGTGTGGCTGGAGCGGGGAACCTGAACATTGAATTTGAGAAAGAAAACAGCAAATAAAAAGCCCCATGAAAGGCATTATGGGACTTGAAGTTCTATATGAAATAAAGTGAAATTGAACTGTAAAATAAACTAACAGAGTGGTCCGAGACGGAATACAAGAATGCCAAGAAGGCTCTGGAGGGCCGAGCCGGCTACCCCAGGTATACTCTCATAGCAGTGTGCCCATACATCAAGTGCTCCACTCCACCCACGAGCTATACAACTTGGGCAATAATCTTGATATGCCATTCTGATATCCTTTTGTTTCCCACTGATTTTCTGTTTGCATTACATTTCCCTATTTCACTTGTATGTTATTAGAGTGTGTGGGCAGGTAATATGTTTTCATAGTTTAATTGTTATTGTTTTGAACTTACAATGGACTAGGACTGTTTTCATTTTATTTAGATGGTAGAGTGTGCTCCACTCTTTAGTGTTAGGGCAAGGCAGCAGTTATTCCAACCCCCTTTTGAAGTAAATAAAACTGGTGATTTGTATCTTTTGGGTCTTCGCCCTTCTTGTGATACCATGCATTCCTCACATAGTACATAATGCTTAGATATATTTTATGTAATGTGCACGTTTTAAATCAATTGAACTAATACAAAGCCTCCACTCCATCACTGCCCTACTTTCTACTGAAATGTATTAGGGGTGGTTGGGATGGGGGAGGGGAGGGGAAGGGGGGGTGTGTGTGTGTGTGTGTCTGTGTGTGTCTGTGTGTGTCTGTGTGTCTGTGTCTGTGTCTGTTATGTACGTTTGAGCTACCCCAGTCACACACCGCTGGTTAGTGGCAAAGTACACCTGCACGAACGAATGTTTGTCAGTGGTTCTAAAGTCAGGAAATAAACGAGGAATTCAGGAGTTTACTGTTGTGATTCACACCTTTCACCGGACAGTGCATTAGCATGAGCAGACTTAAGGTGATGATTACTCATGTGGCCATCTTTGATCAGTGCAATCACAGTGGAATGCGAAATGGGTCAGTTTCCCAGTTGGAGTTACAGGATGATAATTAGATAATAGTGGGAAAAAAGTATGTCACCTATTGCCCAACATGCATAATGGCAAAGGAAGTTACTGTTGTGTGTGTGCCCGTGTTTGTGAAAATGAAAACAAGCGTGGAATAACAGAGGCAGGAGAAGAAGATGGTATCAGTCCCTACCTCTGACACGATGCAAACCAAGAGGAGTGTGAACTGGTAGAAGTTAAAACTGTTTTCAAGCTGTCCTCTGGGGGAACTATCTACCCATGAGGAGAAACATTTGATAAAAGGTTGATCATTTGTCCCCGTATACCATACTGACTTTGCTCAAATCCGAAATGACAGATCTACATTTTTTAATGAAAAATCATAGTTGGCTATTATTTCAAGAATAATGCATATAATAAAAACAATACTGATACAGGGTTTATACCACCACCCTCTTTCTATACTTCTGCAGACACCATGTGTCCAGAGATCTTTTGAAAATCGAATCCAGGCAGAAATTGACAAAATTGAAAAACAGAAAATCAATATCACCCCCAGTATTACTAGAGAAGAAAGAATAAAGAACATCTATATCTACCTTTAGACAGATTCGATCTGTGATCATAAAGGGGGGTGGTGTAATCGTAATGGACACTGTCAAAAATGAGACAGAAACATTGAGACAAGAGATTCCACCTTCTACCGACCATTGCAGGATCCTACCATGGAATTACAAGAAGAGATCAATTATCTTGTGAAAAAAGCCAGGGAGGAAGACAGGATCCTCCCTCATGAGTTACTCGGATTCTTTCTCCGTAATCCAGTAATTCTCACCATTTATATCCTTCCTAAAATACATAAAGACCCTGTGAACGCACCAGGAAGACCTGTTGTGTCGGGTGTGGGCTCCAATTTTGAACCCATTTCTAACTTTGTAGATTTCATTTTTAAAACCTTTTGTTTCACTTATCCATAGCTACCTTAAGGACAGTAGACACATCATCAGCATGTTGGAGAATATGCCCTTTGATCCTGTAACACAACTGTTAGTGTGTAAACTCTCAACATCAAGAGTCACTAACATACCGCAGGGAGAAGCCATGAATATTATTCAATATGTGTTCAACCAAATGGAGGGACCCGTCAGAATACCTACTAAATTCCTTTTTGAACTCACGGAAATAGCCTTATGAATGAATTTCTTTATCTTCAAGAACTACTTATTTCTCCAAATCAAAGGCACCAGCATAGGGTCCACTTTCACCACAAGCATAGCACATTTTTTTATGCATTCTTTTGAACGTAGCTATGTTAATAATCCATGTAATCAATACATGTAAAAAATGTTGTTTTGGAAAAAGTACATTGATTTATGATATGAAAGGGCTCTGTGAATGAATTGTGCACATTCTTGGAATGGTTGAACACCTGTACACCACATATTCATTTTTCTAGACAACAGGACAAAAAAATATTTCCTTTCTTGATCTAATCCCTTTGGAATGATAATAACCAACTCAAAATGAGAACATATATTAAGGTGACTGACCAAAACACATGACTACACTGAGAGTTTTCCTGCTTTCAATCTTACACAATCTTTACCCTATGGACAATTTCCTAGGCTTAGGGGTAACTGCACTGACAACAGAGATTATTCGATTGAGGCTGACAAACTACAGGGGGAAGCTGCTTCATAGAGGTTATCTGAAAAGAATCATCAGGGATGCACGTAAAAGGGCCAGTAGTTCACACAGAGAAAGACTCTAACAGAATAGTGAAAACATGACACAAACTGATATGATTACATGAGTTACAACATTTTGTGGTCAAAGTGGTTTGCTGAGACAAGCAATCAGAAAAAAACTGGCCTATCATCAAATATACCATCAGAAGCAAAAGATCATGTTTGCTATTAAAAGAGGGAGCAATCTGAAACAGAAATAAGTCAAGGCTTATCTTGAGTCCCAGGATCCAAATACGACACATTTCTGGTCATTACCCCTGCAGGAACTCAGTGATTCAACCAATATGACCACATTTTTCATACGTGGCAATATCAAGAGGAAACTTATATTCCACGCCAATTGTAATTCAAACAACGTTATTTACGCTCCATTTTGTCCATGCAATAAAATCTACATAGGGAAAACGGCTGGAAAAATGTATACCAGGCTGACAGAAGATTTGTGTTGGACTATCGTTGAGAAAATCACTTGTCCTGCAGAATTCTTTTTATAAATTGAGAAGCCTACTGGATAACATAAATCAACACAGCCAACACTCAAGCCACTTCTAACTCAGTCTGTTAATAAATCTTTGGTTTCGCATTTGTTTATAACATCCTGCTTTGTAGAGTTTGTGTATTTGTGGAATAATGTATTTCCATTAGTAAAATAAATACTGCAGAACATTTATTGTGCTACTTTTCCCTCACCTCAGCGTCCACTCCAACTTTGTTGCTTAACTTTTGTAATCCGTGACATGCTTCACACATTGGGGTCCGCACAGAATACAATTCTCTATACAAACGGTTTACCCACAAATGGTTTACCCATTGCCCACAGTAACCGGCTCAGGATTGAATTTGATTTTTGCATTTGTAGTGTGCATATCTCAAGGAGAACGTGGCAGCAAACTGCATCTAGGTGCAGATGATGGATATAGTGCTGATAACCTAAATAACCAGAGAATTCCAGGCTCAAGGGCCTGCAACCAAAAATCGTCTGTCACCCCAAGTAGTAGTTCTGGAGGGGGGGGGACTACTATCATACATTTTTCCATCGAGCTCAGTGCCCGGGAAGGTTTATAGTTTATGATTTTGGATGTTAGATCGGCAGGGGTGAGACCATGAATACAGTTAAAAACCATATATTCCTAATATACCTTGCACTCCTGTTTGTCTAGGTTTTTTATAGATTTAAATGATGTTTTAAAAATGTGTATGATCAAATATGGTTTAAATATTTCAGGTGCAGAGGAGAAGGCTACAGCCTTGGCATATGGGTTGCATAAGGGAAAACTGTGAGATAAATTCCCCATTTGGGGAACTCGCGTCCCCTGCACACTGTTTGTGGCTAAAAAAATTAAGCCAAACTTTTTAGAAGATGCTAGCCTTGTAATAGGGTAGCTATTAAATATTATTCATCAATGTTTGTAAACAATTTCACAGTATTCATATTTCCATTTTTAAGAAAGAGACATTTTCATGATTTTCTTCTTCAGATGTGGTCTTTTATTGCCCAACGCGTTTCGAGACTATCTCTTCTTCAGGGGCCGTTATATTTAAAACAATATCTGTTTTTATAGAAGGCAAGGAGGAAATAGTCCTATTCATGTATCTGAGATCACATTCCTCTGTTGATTGCACACAAGTTCCTATTTCTATTGTCCTCCACATTTATCAGTTTTACTCTCAGTCTTTATTCAGATTTAACTGAGTTATTAGGGGATGTCTGACTCTCCACCTTATTGCTTAACGTCATTCATCTAAATTCAGGTTCCATTTTACGAATCTGTATATGTTAAAGTAGAAAACATAATGAGGTAATAGGTTTTTTGTATTCTTCTTAAATCCAAATCCTGTGTTGTCAAAATCCTGTGTTTTCAAAGCATTTCCACAAAGGTTTTCGTTATAATTCCGCGGGCTCACAGAATTATTCCAAAAACCTCTGTGGAAACGCTGTTTGAAGAGACAGATCCTATAGGAAGAACCTATTTTGACAACACAGGTCCTTCCTATTGGATCTGTTAAATCCAAATCCTGTGTTGTCAAAATAGGTTCTTTCTATTGGATCTGTTAAATCCTAATCCTATTCTAACAACACAGGATTTGGATTTAAGAAGAATACAAAAAACTTGTTACCTAATTGCCCATTTCCGGGCGCCGGAAAATTCATGACTCCGGCGGCAGCCATGCTGGTACTCACCAGCACGGCTACCGCCAACCTCGTAACCCATTGTTTTAAATATAACGACTCCTGAAGAAGAGGTAATCTTGAAACGCGTTGGGCAATAAAAGACCACATCTGAAGAAGCAATTCATGAAAGTGTCTCTTTCTTAAAAATGGAAATATGAATACAGTGAAATTGTTTACAAACATTGGTGAATGAATCAACAGTGTGCAGGGGACGCGTGTTCCCTAAACTGGGAACTTATCTCACAATTTTACATTTAAAAACCAGACATAGTAATTTAAACTGTATCCGCTCCTGCACCGGGAGCCATGAAGGCTCCTCTTGAAAACCGGATATCCATAGGATTGCATATGCTTTCCGGTTGTGCCACTTTGTGACATCATTTATGCGGATGCCCCTTTAAACAGAGTTCTGCAATCTGCCAACATTCGAGCAACTACCGTGCAGAGGCTATGCTTGCTGCGACCACAGTTTATTCACAGTTTTGGTAAACTGGACCTTTTGTCATAGTTACCTGAGCCGAACATTTAGAGGAGTGGCTTTTTGAACATCCGCTTATCTTTGCGCCTTTATTTTGCAGATCACACATATTTATTTGATTTATTTATTGTATATTTGTACAGCGCTTATACACAAGTGAAGTGCTTCAAAGCGGGAAGGGAGCATGGGAATACAGTGGTCATTCTTAGGCCTTGAAGTTTCCGAATGATCTAACAGAACAGTAACTAACATACTAGGCCTGACGGCATTTCTCATAGTGCAAGTGCATGAAGTGTTTCAGGCGCAGCCGAATTAGGGAGGGGAGAAAAAGGAGGTACAAGACAGAATTTACTAGTCCTAGTAAATTGAGATCATGCAGTGTACAGATGGACGTGTGAGGGGGTGGTGGGTAATTGCACCCAGTCCAGCATGGACCTGGGTTAATTGCAGAGAGCTTAGACCTCTCATGGGGCGTTTGCTGAAAGTGCAGTAGTCTGAACATAGTGCAGAGGCCCAGAGGCAGGTGCAAGACTGGTGGGGGAGCATGGGACCTGTGAGGCTCTGATGGTGAACCAAGCGACCAGTAAATAAAAACTGAACAGAGCTAGGAAAGGGAAGGAGGAGTGAGGCAGGAGAGAAAAAGAGAGGAGGTTAGCAGGGGAGAGGGAGAGAGAAGGAGGAGGCAAAGAGGAATGTCTTGAGGAGTTTCCGGAATTTAAGGAGCTTCGGCTCAAGGCAGAGGGAGGCAGGGAGGCGGTTCCAGAGGGAGGCACCTGCCGAGGATAATGATCTTCCCCCAAATCTTTGCCAAGAAAAACGGCTCACCCGCAAAGAGTTGGAGGACGAGCGGAGGGCTGTAGACGGAGAGCATTTATGAAGCGAGCGTTGTAGATAGAGCGGGCCCCGGGACCCATAAAGCCATATTGGTGAGCATCTCCCATACCTGCTGATGCAGGCTGCATGCCGCTTTGTGAATACCTCATGTATCGACATGAGTAAGGTATTCTCTCAAATCAAGAGGTAAAGAACCTTTCTTTATTTAATTGTCTAATTGAATTCAGTTTCATTTTTAAGTTCGATTTCTTACGTGTGAAGCCCTATACATGATTGGCGTTCCATGCTTCTCATTACAGACTATTTGAATTTCATTTTCACTAATGCTTCCATTGTGTTATTTTTTTTCGTGCCTAGTTGAGAGTCGGGGTCCTGACACGTGAGTGCAGCTCTTTATTGGCCACGCAGTGTTAGTGGTTTTATGAGACATATTGATTGTGTACAGACATTTTTTAGTGGCACGTGGTTTGCGTTGGGGAATCGATCAGATGCTTGCTTTGAATTTGGCACATCACATGGCTCATTTTCATTTCACATTCAGTCCATTAAAAGCACCTGTGTTTTTCTCCCCTAAATATATGGCTTTTGTGCCTTGAGTTTCTTTCAGCACACTATAATCTCACATAACGATTTGTCAATAGGACCTGTATATAGCAATGACTATAGTGACAACATATCTTTTATTTTGTAGAACTTTACATTGTGTTGCCCTGATGAAGACGTGGGAGGGCTGAACTTTCAGAGGCTGTTCATTCTGACGTTGTTGAAGAGTTTCATGAATTGACTGATTTTCAACACAAGTGAACGTGGACTGTTCAGTCGAGCATCCCCTTCACGTCGAAACACGTGTTGGATCAATAATATAGAGGATTAGATGTGATTGCTTGGGTGAATGATTGAGGTTCAGGACAGGAGGATTTCACTGTTGTTCTTTGAGTCACGTCAATTGTGCTCATGACATTTTTACATTGGATGTACTTTTTTTATATGGAATGGTCAAACATAACACTGCCTTTACCTCAATAAGACACATTTACTCATATTCATTGATGATTCCAAGTCTAATTTGTTCACACTTGTGAATTGTTGGTGGTGATTTTCTCAAGCAGACTAATGTGTGAAGGTTATGCTAATTAGCAGTGATCTAGTGAATTGGTTGGTTCTTTGTTTTCTGCACTGGAATAACATAGATGTCATGTGGGTGACTTGCTCTAGAAGCATTACAAAAAAAGGCTTCCCACGCACAAGTCTTGGCCATGATATTGCTATAATTCAGAGTAAAGGAGTTGGTCACCGTCCAAAACATGAATCTGCTTCAGACTTAATCAGAAAAATCTTAACGTGGCCCAAAAGTACTTATGTATTACTATCAAACCGGGGATTGGTGGCCTAAATCTACCCTGTATCCAAATGTAATCTAGTGCCATAAACCAAAAATGATTCTTTAGCAAGATGGCTTATGTCTGAGGACTACTAGAGTCAGGTAATGTTTTCAAATAGAGCACACTTTAATGTTTAGGCAATTAGAATTGCAAAATAGGGTATTTTATATTCTGAAAGCACTCGGAAAGCACCAGTTCCTACTGAAATATATGCCTTCTTTCAAGAAAATTAAATTGTCACATGGAAACAAAATTATAAACTATTCCCCCTTATTTTCATCTATGCTTATTTGACCCAGAAAGCATTTTTTTGTGTTCAAGGATTTAAGGACACAGTTTCCTCACATCATATATGAAGCATGCTTTTGTCAAAAACAATAAAAAGCAACAAAGCTATCTCTTCACCTTTTTTTTGGAGCGTCTTTAAGTCTTAAAAGTACATTTACAAAACCCAGAGACTAGTTATATAAGACCCTCGCTGAATTGCATTCTGGTATCAGCAGTCCTCTAGTCAAGATGGGGGAAAATAACACTACAATCATGCTCTTTAAAAAAAAAAAACATATTTCTTTAAGGATTATATATATATATATTTGTCTGAGTGGGTTATGATGATTTGCATACTTTTCATGTCTACAAAATAGAGTATTGTTCTAAGGAGAAATGAGGAGAGTGAAAGTGGCCCATTATGATTTGCCAGCTCTAGGAAAGAGAGGTTGCTTGCCTGAAGATTGGCGAGATTCCTTTCCCTGGTCCAGGCACTGTGCTGATTTGGTTAACATTGGAACACTTGACCTCCCTTATAAACAGGCTCTGCTTTGATCACACCATAGGCCACTCCTGCAGTAGCGGTACTTTTCTCTGCCTGTCACAAAGTCAATCACAGGCACTAGATCTTGAGGACCTTCAAAGATAGCTGGAGATATTGTTTAGCTATATAGGTCACCTTGTGTTTAAAAAAAGAATTCATTGCAAGGTCCTTTAGGAGACGCTGTGGAGTCTTTTTTTCTGGCATTTGCAGCGTTTTTATTTTAAAAAACCCTTAGTTCGGCAGAGCTGAGGCCGAGTGGAGGCAGAGTGACTGTGGCCTCTGTGCAAGGGTGCACGGCACGGTCCTGTCACTTGCCGCCTCCTCCAGGGGTGCTCCCATGTGCACCTGCCAAACCTTGACAGCCTGGGCAGGACGGTGCAGGCTTGCAGTGTGATGCAGCTGGACTCTGCGACTCATGTGGAGCCGTGTACGGCAAAGAGGCTGCTGAAACTGGATGCAGGTACTGTAATTGACAGCGGCTCGAGTGGGCACACAATGTCAAATGAAGAGGGACCAACATATGAGGCCCTCGTTGATTGTCTTGACAAACCTGGTATGCTGACCGTGGGAGAAAGGGGTGCACCAGAGAAGATGAAGTGCCCTGAAAGTCAGCGGAAGAGAGTGCGCCCCCCTAAACATTGAGGTATTGGTAACGGCGAGCACCGTCTTCTATTTGGACATGGAGCTGGCTAACGCCCCTTCTAGCCCCATTCTAAATCAAGCCCCAAGCCCCCAGCATGAGATTTTGTTACTGAAAAGTGCAGATTTAGATGCAAGTTTAAACTGCCAGCTAAACAATAGGACTAGACGATCATCTGGCGTGAAGAGCTCCACGCCAAGAGTTTCGAATACCTCTGATGTTGTAAACGCCCAAACACAGGGTGAGGAATCTGCGACGAAATGCACCGAGGAGGGGGCGGACATAAACTTTATGATTAACGTACAAAATGATGTACAGGAGGTCTTTACCAATACGACAAGAGACCCTAGGAGGAATACAGCCATTCCAAAAATGTCAAGTAAAGAATTTAATCATCAAGGGTTAAAATGGGCAAAACCTCCACTCAAATTGAGCACATAACCATTCAACATCTCTGAGAACTCATTTAGGCCAAATTACCAGATGAAGAGGCCCAAAACCAACAAGCTCCTTGCCAAAGAAAATCAACACAAAGGAGGGACAAAATGGCATCTGGCAAAATTACACGAGAAAAAAAATATTGGACGCCAAGACCCCTAAACCTGCATGGAGAACTGAATGGACACCAGTTCTATTATCTGAACAAAAAGTTAGGAAGTGGGCTCAACTGTGCTGACCCTTCACAAATCAACCTGAAAGAAACATAGGCTAACGAGATGTAGAGTGAAGTATCTGACCAACTTCTCCTGGAAACGTCCCTAGTAGTGGAAACTGCAGAGAACTACGTTTCACAAAACCTGCAGGAAATTATACAAGGGAAAGATAGCCAGATGAGCTCTCTATGTCCAGTTGATCTGCCTATCAACACTCGATTCGATTCACCCAAAGTGGGTGGTCACTGTAGCTCAGCAACTAACCGAAACTGTATACTTAGATCAACGGCAACTTCGGCTACTCGACCAGGCCCTCGAAGAGAGGGAGATTGGAGTTCATTGAAGTGCAAGAACTAGCCTCAAGGTCAAACCTGGAAACCAGTGCACAAACAACTCAAACCACACAAACTGAACAATCTAACAGGACAAAAGATCAAACGAGATCCCTAGAAGGACTATCAAGAGAGTCTGACTTCCTGATTATTTCAACTTTGACATCAATGCTAGCCCCATTTATGAAACTATATGAGCAAATTGGAGATCAATTTATAGATCAAACAACATGCTAGCGATGCTCCACTCGAAGATAGTGTATGTTGAGGGGTTTGTGACAGGAATCCAAAATAATATGGATAACAGCACTGAAAAAGTCTCGAGTTTACTTCATACCATAATGGATCCCATTATTAAGGAAAAACAAAATAGGAGAATGTCGAGAGGATTTGAACTGGCGGAGATGCAACCAACATTAGGTCTGGTACCAAAAGTAAATTCAGTTGAGTCGATGGAAACTGAAACACAGGTTCCATTTTTGGAAAGTTTGAGAATAAGACAGATGAAGGGAATCGAGAGAACCTAACCCCCACCCAGCAGGCAGCTCTGAAATTAACGCTTCAAAAAAAAGTGGGGACAGAAGGAGATGAAATCATTAGTTTGCCAAACTCCAACACTGGAGCACCATCGAGACCCATCCTAAAAAAAAAAACATTTGCCAGCGTTACTTTAGCAAAGAAACCACATATGTCTATTGAGCAAGGGATGCTCCCAAACGATGAGATAGCCCTGGCAGATTTAATGGAGCTATCGACATACACCATCTCAAGCCCTGACGATGAGGACGAAGAACTCTCAGGTCGAGGAACCGACTTATGAGCCAGCAACCTCCGAAAGCGATCTAGGCCAGACTGAACATGCAAAGCCAAGATGGTCCAAGAGGCTGGTAGGTCCCAAAGTTTAGAACAAACGGGATGTCATGGAGTGGAAGAAAAGTCCACAATGGAAGAAACCAGGAATTCTCTGGAAGGGTTCGGTGATACACATCGAACCGCAGGGACTCCAAAACCTGAAACAGGAAGTAACAGTTCCTCAAAAAGAAGGATCCCATGTGTCTGTAATGACAAAGATTGGAACAAGAATATTACAGAACATGAATGCTTGACAAAAGTTAGTGACCATGAAAAGGAGAACAAGAAGGTGATTAATACATGGTCAGATAAAGAAGACCCTGATAGCAAGTTATAAAGGAATCGAATACAGAGAAACACAAAGGAATGAAACAAAAAGAAATGCAACTTAGACCAATGCCAACCAAGGTCCACAATTGAAAAAAGGGACTAAATTGTTACATAAGGGTCCTGAAGAAACAAGCAACGATAGGGGCAAAAAAGGAGATTCAGAAACTCAAACAACATTACCGAAACTGGTGTAAGATACATAAAAAATGGCTAGTACTATATGATGCAGAGACGATGCTTCGTAAAATAAAGTCAAAGAACACAGCTGAAATCTGGACCATGATAAACGGTCCGGATGCGCCGGTGGAACACTACTAGTAAATCCGATTACAGCGGCAACATGGATTAAATATTGTTTAAAATGTTATGACCCTGAGCAATCTGAACAAGTAATATCCGTAAGGAAAAGTAAAACATGGGACCAACTTGACATCAATCTTCAGGCTGTCCAAGAGATCATCAATAAACTGAACAGCTCTAGAGCTCAAGGCCCAGATGGGATGACTAACACCCTAATGAAAGATAACCCTACACAATGGTCTATCTTTTTGATGACTCTGTTTGACTACATCATGAAATCTAAGCTAATACCACATCCCGTCCCCTTTCCTCCATACTGTATAGGCGTCCCTTCCAAGGGACGGGAGACGGAACCTTTTTCACCAGAAAAACCTTCTTCCCTTTAAATTTAGAGGCACGCGGGAGCACCGCCCAGGGAGCGAATACTCTGCCCTGACTCTGCCCTCCGGCGCCACACCTCAGTCCCCTTTTCCGCGGGAACAGGCCGAATTCACCAGCGCTCCTGGGTTTGGCTTTTGCCATGTAATTCCCAGCGCACATACTTCTTCTCTTTGTCTTTTTTGTCTTATCTATCATTCAGGTACTCAGTCCTCAGGCGTCCCACTCCTCCCCGGTGCATGTCGACTTCTACAGGGTTCAGCAGGTGTCCATCCTGCAACAGGCTCTTCCCAACTTCAGACGCCCAAGCCCTCTGCCTACGTTGCCTTAGCCCAGACCACGGTCGGCAATCATGTTCGGCCTGTGACTGGCTGTCCTCGAAGGCTCTGAAGAACAGACTAGCCAGGTGGAGGGAGCTCTTCCAGAAGTTGCCTCCAGAGGATCTCAAGAACTTCGTGAAGCTTCATCCCAGGTCCAAGGTAGGGTCGATATTTTCCAGCGCACCCTGCAAGGGAGACTCCTTCCCAGGGACTCTCCCATGCGGGAGGGACCAGCCAGGTCCTTCTACCGGCATATGCACCGAGGCTGCTACAGCTACCGGCCTTCGGGTCGAGGGGTCCTCGGATCCTCCCGGATGCAGTGTCGAGGTACCGGAAGGTTCTTGTACTGGGCCGACACACCCGAGGGGCTCTGCCCTTCTACCGGTACGATGGCCGAGGAGCTACACCCTAACACCAGCAATACGTCTGAGGGGCTACGCCCTAATACCAGCAACACATCCGAGGGGGTGCCCATATGTAGCTATACCGACCCCCGATTCGAGGGTTTCGCACCTACCGGGCTGAGGAGCAGGGTAGGCACAGTGATCCACATGCTAGAGTCTTGGCCCAGGCCGGAACCAGCGGGCTGGGTATCACGTTGCAGGCACGTAGCAGGCACCTCGGCAAAATGGCCTTCGTGCCAATCAGGAACACCCATCCAATGCCATTCCATGAATTTGGCGAAGAACAAGTGTCAAGGTGGGACTGGTCGCAACGAGATACATGGCCTACAGTCTACCCTTCACATGTGCAGGGCAGCTTGCGAACTACCCCCTACCACCTCTTCGGTCAGTGAGGAGGTGCTCTTCAACAAATTCCTCAGCCTCATGAGGTGTCTGCAGATGGGGGCTGTCATCAAGGTCGCAGTTAGAGAAGTCCTTCCCGCCATGCTATAGGCACCACAGCCAACTCTGCAACCTCCGCCGCCTCCTCAGCCTCCGGCTGTGGTCTCCGTACCCCAGCCGATGGCTCCATCTATCCCTCCTCCTCTGCAAGATCCCCCGAATCCACAGGACACGGATGAGAAGGAAGATTCGGACACGCCATGCCATCCTCAGCTAGGGCCATCCATGAACATCTTGCTGGCCTGGCGGAGTACCTGGGCCTCCCTCAGCCCGAGGTCAAACAACCGACAGAGGGGGTTCTGGCTGAAGTCCTCACAAGACGCCCCTCTCCCAACACAGAGATTCGACTGCAAACCGATGTAATCTCCCTGGCCAAGAAGGGTTGGCTGAAGCCCCACTCAGTCCAGCCTGTCAACCGATGCCTGGATGCCAAGTACAGGCATATGGAGGGGAATACACTCTTGCTCTTGACCCATCCTCAGCCGCACTCCTCGGTGATCGCTGTAGCATCACTATACTCCAAGCCTCAGTCCTCCTCAGCCTCCTCCTCTGCGGTGCTGCTAGGCAAGGAGGACAAGATCTTGGAGACTTACGGCAAGAAGATCTACCCCAACGCCTCCTTGCACCTACGTCAGGCCAACGCAGATGCCATGCTGGCTGCCGCCAACCAGCGGTTATGGAGGGAAATTGCGGACTTCCTCCCGGAACTCCCCTCCCAATGCCGATTTCGCTTTAAGGCGGGGCTAGCGGAGGCCAAGCTTGTGGCGCACAACCTCATGGAATCCACAGTAGCACATATCAATTTCTCGGGCCGTGCCATCTGCATTGCCACAGACATGAGGCCCACGGCCTGCTCTGGACAACAAAATTCTACCTGGACGTCCAGGAGCGCATCCTAGATCTGCCGTTCGAGTGGGGGACCTCTTCCACTCCTCTATGGATGAAAAGCTGGACAAGAAGAACTGCTCACAAATGGCAAAGTCCTTGTCCATTCTTACAAAGACCACGCCCAAATTGTACACCCAATCTCAGCAGCGCTCAGAGAAGGGTCGTACATATGGAGGGTTTGGTGGCTTCAAGGAATGCAGATCCAGGCAGCTGGACCGGTCACCGTCCCAGAGCCGGCGCATACAAAAAAAAGGGGGCAGGGGTAAGTGCATATTCCAATCTCCCTCCTGAGCCTCCGAGGGAAAGAAGGCATGACACACCCCTTCGGGTCCACATGTCTCCGGTGGGGGGGCAGGCTTGCTCTCCATGCACATTTCTGGCACCAGAATTTTGTGGACCCCTAGATCCGCTGTGTAGTATCCACGGGGTACCGCCTACCCATCCCAGCCTCTCCTCCCTCGTCCCCTCCACTCCCACAGGTTGGGACAGCAACTCTTTTGGCAGAGATCCAGGCAGTGGAGGAATTTCAAGCCTCTCAGTGAGTGTTTGGCTTCTACTCCAGGATTTTCACCATTCAGAAGAAGAACCAGGCAGGCCTGAGATTTGTGCTGGACCTTTCCACCCTTAACCTCTCCTTACCCCTGCAAAAATTCAAAATGGTTATGCTAGATCTTATAGCGGAGACATTAGACATGAGACTGGATGTGCTCCCTAGTCCTGAAGGACGCATACTTACACGTCCCAATTTGGCAACCCCATCATTCTTTCCTACGGTTCAGAATCCTGGGCTACAATTTCCAATACAAGGTCCTTACATTTGGCCTCAACTCAGCCCCCAGTGTCTTTACCATGCTCATGAACACTGTAGCAGCCCTCCTCAGAGCGCAGGGCCTTCACATCTAGCCATAACTCGACGACTGGCCCGTCAGGGCTTCGTCTCCGGAGGCGGTTCACCACTCGTCCCATGCCCTTATGAACACACTGCACTACGTGGGCTTCACACTCAACCTCAAGAAGTCACTGCTGCTCCCTACGCAGACTCTGACATTCCTGGGACTCATTTGGGACATGTGCTCCGAGAGGGATTTCCCGTCGGAACACAAGATCTTGGCCATCAAGAGGGCCACCGCCCACTTCATCAGCAGAGAAGTGACCTCAGCATGGTGGTACCAACATCCCCTGGGTCTACTAGTGGTGGTTCTGTTAGCCATGCCGCACACAAGACTAAGGATGAGAAGGATTCAGCTGCACTTCGCGGCCTCATGGAATCAGGAGCAGGGCTCACAATCCGAGATGATCAAAGTTCCCCCATCTCTCCACCCGGACCTAACTTGGTGGTCCATGGACTGCAACCTACGGACGGGCAAGCCCTTTTGGCCATCCCCTCTGCAGGCCACCATCATCACAGACTCATAGCTCGAGGGCTCCTGGACTCGGAGAGAGCAGGAATACCACATCAATTGGTTGGAGCTGAACGCCATCTGGCTAGCGCTCAGAGCATTCCTTCCACTCCTCAGGGGCAAGGTTGTCCTCATCCAGACAGACAACTCGACCAGCATGTACTATGTCAACAAGCAGGGAGGCACCAGATCCCCTTCTCTGTGCAGACTGGCGCTCAGCATGTGGGAATGGGCCTTGGAAAATTAAATGTACCTCTCGGCAGTTCACCTCCTGGGGGAATCCAGCCGGGAGGCGGACAGGCTCAGCAGGCTGGCAGCGGACAATTACTAGTGGCAGCTAAACAACCTCGTTACTCAGCAGATCTTCAGCAGGTGAGGTCATTCCCACATGGATATCTTTGCCACCTGGCAAAACAAGAAGTGCCCCGAGTTTGCATCCTGGCAAGGGCAGGGCCACGGCTCGCTGGGTGACGTATTTCAATAACAGTGGACTGACATGAAAGCCTACGCCTTTCCGTCCACTCCTCTGGTACACAGAGTAATTTGCAAGATCAAGGAGTCTCACTGACTCTGCATCATTCTGATAGCTCCTTGGTGACCGGCCAGGCCATGGTTTTCGGGGCTCCTCAGTCTCTCGGAGGTGCCACCTATACACCTTCCGACGGGCCCAGCACATCTTCTGGCACAGCAGGGCGGCAGAATCATCCACCCCACGCCAGGGAAACTAGCCCTCACAGCGTGAAACCTGAGCAGGTAACGCTTGGGCACCATAGCCTCTCACAGGCCAATCTGGAGATCATACAGGGCTTCAGGAGCAAAGCCACCAGACTCCAAGGGAATTGACCCCTTGGCCTGCAATTTACACGGCGTGCTCTCCTTTTCAGCGCACCTCGCTCATTCGGGAGTACAGGTCGACACCTGCCGTACATACCTTACAGCCATTGGGGCTTACAGGAACTTGGAGGAAGGAATTTTTTCCTCCTCCAACCCTATCATCAAGAAACATCTGACGGGTCTCGCTAGGCTCAACCCGCCCGTCAAGAGAACGCACCCTGTGTAGGACTTTAATATAGTCTTGGGCACCCTGGCGCACAAACCATTCGAGCCAATGGTGTCTGTGGACATTAGGCTGGTCACCATCAAGACGGCCTTACTAGTCGGTCTTACCTCGGCTTGCAGAGTCAACGAGATTCAGGCACTGGTCGCCTCTGAACCATATACTACCTTTCACAAGGACAAGGTAGTCATGCGGACACACCTGGCATTCCTGCCCAAGGTTCCATCTGCATTTCGCCTGAACGAGGAAATAGTCCTTCCTACGTTCTTTCCCGATCTCAAGGATGATGAACAGAGAGTGCTGTTCTGCCTGGATGTCAGGCGTGCCCTAAAATTCTACTTGGACAGGACCAAGGGCTTCTGCAAGTCAGACAACCTGTTCATCATGTTCGGCAGCTCGATGCCAGGCTACCAGGCGTCCAAGGCTTCCATATCCCGCTGGATGGTCTCTGCCATCAAGGAAGCGTATGAGGGTCAGCACAAACCGCTCCCGGCCAACATGCATGGCCACGCGGTCAGGGCCAAGGCAACGGCCATTGCATTCCAACGCCATGTCCCTTTGCGAGTCATAAGCTTGGGGGCCACTTGGGCCTCTCCCTCGCCTTTCTGCAAGCATTACTGTTTGGATGCCAGCTCTAGATCTGATTCCGCTTTCGGACAGGCGGTTCTCAGGAACCTATTTGCTTAAGAAGGGTCTCCTCTCCACCCTGGGGCTACAATCAGTTGTAATCGCCCATACAGTATGGAGGAAAGGGGACGGGACGTAAGAGTAATTATAAGTTACTCACTGTAGTGACTAACATATTCTTAGTCCATAGCACCCTTTCCTCCATACATCCCACCAACCTCCCTCTAATAATTCTGGTGTCATTAGGCAATGTTAAATCCATTGTCAACGCATCAATGCGGACTGAAGTGTGGCGCCGGAGGGCGGAGTCAGGGCAGCGCATGCTCCCTTTGCTGCGCCCCCGCGCGCCTCTAAATTTAAAGGGGAAGAAGGTTTTTCTGGAGAAAAAAGCTCTGCCTCCCGTCCCTTGGAAGGGACGCACATACAGTATGGAGGAAATGGGACAATGGACTAAGAGTACATTAGTCACTACGGTGAGTAACTTATAATTTTCATATCTAGAGGATGCATGCCACGATATAAGATGCTTCCCATACAGGATCGGTCAATATACGATTGGGTGTCTTTTATATGCAGACGATGTAGTCCTGCTGGGCCAAATGCCCATGGGGCTACAGAGACAACTTGATGCATTGTATAAATATGTGGAAGCTAATGGCCTGAAGATAAACCCATCAAAATCAATGATACTGGCCTTCGAAGATGGAATGAAATGCAGTGCCAAAAAATCCAACGCGTGGTACTTAATGGGAAGAAGAATCAGAGAAGTAAAGTCATTGATATATCTGCGTTCACATCTGAACACAAACAAAAGGAACGCCCCAAGACTAGAACTTTAAAGAGCCAAAGCAAAAAACCTGGGGAGTCGACGAAGGTGTTAGGCAAAGTTTGTATGCAGTACCCTATGGGACCACTACACACAACTATGACTAACGGTGTAAGAAAAACCAACCTTTGGTACAAGTCTGTACCACACAGTTTTTGGCAGCGAGCTGAGCAGCCAGGCTTATCTCAAGAGGGAATGTGAGCATGTAATGCGGTTACACAGAGGTCTACAAACACAAATATTCAAATAGACTCTTATACTCAAGGTTTCTTGGGTTAACTTATTAATTTATTACACAGTCAGTTAGAAAACATTCACTAAAAGGAGGCAATCAATATCACACAATAATATACTACAGTACTTTACACTATCAGGTTCTGAGGCATTTAAACTACTTTGAAGGGGGAGCAAAATGGCATTCAGAACATTAGAAGTGGGAACAAAAAGGCATAAGTTAATAAAATGAATAATAGAGTTACTCTTAAACAGTGCAAATAGTTTGAGTTCACCAGATGAGTTGTTCCATTGCAATAGGTAGGCCAAAGTCAATGGGCTAGAGTCTTGTATAAGTAAAAACGGTTATACTAGTTAAACGGAAAAGTATTTGCCACAGTTCTCAGAAGTAGTTCATAGAAGAAAAATTCATATGTCGGGTCACAAGCTGATTAGGCCTGCAAGTTGCCAAAGTTTCACGCACTTTCACAATGAGAGGTAAGTTCTCTCGGTCGGTTTTTCACAGTACCTTAGATTGAAGAAAAAGAGGCAGCTGAGGACTTCTGTTCCTGGCAGTTCCTGCAGATCTCGCTGTTCCTGAGCCTCAGTCGTGGAGACAAGAGGGAGGACATCAGGGGACTCCTGCCCTGCATGGGGGCAGGTCACAAAGCTGGCAAATCTTTGATTCCGGTAGCTGTCTTCAAGCACACAAACTGGTGTCCTTCTCCCTGGCTATTCGGTTTCCTGCAGCACTCTAAGGAAAATACAACCAGCTCTGTGAATGGTATCAAGGCGGCTTATGAGTTGATTAGTCCCTCCAACTCAAAGAAAGAAGTCGTCCTTGAAGGGCTTCTCTGTCGAGATGAACTTGGTGGCTCGGACCTGCAGCAGGGCTTCACCGGGCAAACCAACGGTCCAGGAGTTGCAGCAGCTGTCCTCTTCCAGCTCGTCTTCTGTTCTTTCGGTCCAGTGGCCGACTCTGCCTTCCAAGCCAAGACACTCTCCTTTCAAACAGTTTGTCCCCCATTCATTACAGCCTAGCTGCCACTCACCCAGCAGGAGTGTCACCCTTGCCGGACAGTCAGCCAGCCAATCACGCCAGAGTGCATTTGGGTCTCCTAGGAGACTAAGCACTGGGAGTTGTGAGCACCTCCCTCACTTCCTGCCCATCCCAGGCACTCAGGTGCCAGAGGCGGTATTCAGTACTGAAGCCTGCCAAAGGCGTAGGAACAGAGGGACCAAACCTGGTTTGGCGTGCAGAGACAAACTCTAGAAGGACCTTTCCAAAAAGAATTGGCAAAAAAAGAAGACCGGGACCCGTTTAAACAAAGGAGGCTCAGACGCCATTTTGAAAAACATGGCTCCCGCGATTTAACGCTACCAGTGTTCGCGGTCGGGAAAAATCATGGTAGCCCATTGTAAAACCACTGCCACAAGCCATTTCGAGAGGAAAGGGTAGCATTTGACTGCTACATGAGTTTCTAGACATAGGGGATACTAGGTAATCCTCCAGCACTCTATTGTAAGGGGTGTGCTGAGTCTAGGAATTTAAAAAGACTAGAAAAGTCAATTTTACTTTACTATCTCTGGGAAACAGTAGTTTATCCCAGAGAAGGTATCTAAACCGTGGGACAGCCTAAAAGGCTTCCCTGTGTCAGTGCCCTGAGGGTGCTGTGTGACACACATGAAAAGATGATGTCTAAAAACTCCATAATCAAAGAATACAAGAGTAAAATACCCATCAAAATAATAATAATAATTTAGCATTTATAAAGCGCTACAAACCCTCAGGCACACACTGCTTATTATTACCCACAGTGTGTGGTGCTCATTTATCCACTTCAGAAGGAGGAAAGGCTGAGTTTGGCCCTGGCAGGATTTGAACCGGCATCAGCAGGCTCTGCACAGATGTCAAAGCGTCTACTCGCTGTGCTATCAGACCGGCTACATGATGCAAATACATGAGAGAGTGGGAAAAAAAGGCTCACACTCTCTCCAGGTACAAAAAAACAAGTCCCCAAAATCCGGCAGTGTTGCTGGGGGTCTCTAAGGTGAAGGGAATTTGCATATTTATCAGAATTCTGCCTAAAAGGAGGATACTGTTGAAGGGATTTTGTGGATTCTCAATTGCCCCACTGAAAGTTTTACCTATCGTAACGTACGGAGCAGAATGCTCATTCTCATTTCAGCTGGAGAATTGGTTAAAGATCGAGGCGCTCTTTTGGAAAGGAGTCCTCCAGTTGCCAAAGAGCATGCCAATTCAAGCTATACGTATGGAATTAGGTCTAACAGCCATGAAAATAACAGTGATCTGGAAATCGCTGTGCTTGTACAGGAAATGTCTTGATAACACCAAGATTGGCGGCTTTGCAGTCTTAAGAGAAGCTCTATTAAATAACGACGACATGACACTGTCAGAATGGAGAGTGATTTGCAAAGCAATAATGGCGGAACTGGATGAATCTGATCTGACCATGTGGAACAACCCAGACAGGGTTAAAAAGAAGCTATACATTCAAGATTGGATTACTACTCAGGAAGAACGCCAGTCCTTGAAATTCTATGGAAAACCATTTCAAGAAGCAAGAAAACTGAACACTCTACCCAAATATCTCAAGCTATTCCCGAATTGGTACTTTAGGGACCAATTTATGAGATTCCGGATAAAAGTATTCCCGACTAGAGAGATTCTGAGTGGAAGAAGAGGTAGTAATTGTGGGACAACTTTTAGACTGTGCCAGAACGAAGACTCAATTGAATCAATAAAACACTTGGTATTATCCTGTCCAACAATGAAAGTCACTAGACTGAGCCTAATGACAGGAGTGACTAAGAAATATGGCTCACGACCACTGGAAGACTGGTGGAGAGAATTGTTATCGGGAAACTGAATCCCACTAACCTTGGCTCTGGTGAAATTACTTAGAAAAATATTTCTAAAAATAAGAGCCATGAATGAGGAACTGAGGCAGAAAATGATTATCATTTGATAAAAGGGCACTGAAAAGAAAGGACATTTTAATGTTTTGACAAATGACAAAAGGTTAACTGCATTGTATAACCATATAAAGCCTCATAAAAAATAATAAATTATCCTAATCTGTATTTTGTAAATTAAAAGTAAATTTAAGGCTAGTTTGCACACAATGGGCAAATATGTACACCATAAAAAAAATGAAACCGCTGCAAAAACAACAGTTAACTTCAGTTAGCAAAACACAGTGCGGTTCCAAAGTCAGATGAAATGCTCACATTATTGTTGTAAAAGCAACTGCAGCAAACAATATGCCTACCAACTACAGCTGGAAATATGTGTTCAACGAAATGAGATGAGCACTGATCTCAACCCCAGCTTCGTCACTTTACCAAGGTGTGTGTTTTTGGGCAAAACATGTGATCTCACTATGCCTTCGCTGCCAACCTTCTAAGTCCCTACAAGGGGTTAATCACACACTGCCCACTATTCCAAATAAAGCCTCGCTCATGAAATATATCCCCATATATAATAGCACTGAGCATTCTTTATTGGGCATCGCAGAAGCTATATCTGGTATACAGTGATGTCAATACATATGTAAATTCGGGGTTCCCCGCAAATCTTTGTCCAGGACCCCACCCATCCTGGGCCCGGCCTTGCCTCTTGAACCACCTTCTAGCTAAAGTGCATTCGCCTACTGAATACACACCCCGGCATTCAGAACGGGCTGAACTGAATGAAATAAATATTGCAAATCTGTCGGAATATTATACAGTCCACCGAGATGCGGTAAATATTGCAACGTGTTGTTCTGTAAGACTTGCTTGCCTGACTTCCAAAAAGGCTGATGCCACATCTTGCTGCCAGAAGCAATAAGTGTCCATATTCCCCGCTCCATTGTTTTAATGCTCTTCTCAATTCCGACGAGCTCGGTGCAGAGGAATTAATAGCGTTACCAACCCAGACACAGTGACACGATCTATTATGCAAAGTCTGTAGAATATAAAAGGCCCGTGAATCAGCACGGATGTAAAATTAATAACCAGAGCGCTTCTTGATGTTCACATTTCTAATCTCTATGCTTGTTTTATGGGACGAGGGATGAAGAATGTGCTTCTTATTAAAAGAGTTTGCAGTGTGTGCGGGCTTCGTTTCACTTGATAATCACAGGTGCTCTATACATGTACACCAGTCAAAGCAGCCCCCGCCTTCACATCCCCCACCCACCCGCGGCAAAGCCAATTGTTTGGGCTTTTGTATGGTTCAAGCACGCACAGACCAAGCTAGGTAGCCGTTTACTACAGCTGCTGCGGTCCAGTATTCTGTCACAGGGGGCACTCGAAATTGGCAGACGCCGGGATCAGAACATCAATCTCTCTGACTGACCACAGATCCCTCTAATCACACAGTAACTTCAGACTCTCCCATCTCTCGCCACTACACACAGGAATACAAGCACATACATCTCTGCCAACCAGGCCACCTCCATCCTCCAACCTGTCAACATCAGACTCGCCCCATTGCTCCTACAGTTCGGGAAAGAGCTCAAGACTGTCCTCTTCAAGGAATGGCTCCCCTAGGTCCATCCACCCTCCACTCCCCACGTACCGGAGATTGTGGTCTGCTCCTCCCTGTCTCTTCCCCTGGTGGCCTGTAGATCCCTTGCTGCCATTTGCGCGCCCTCCTCTCTTGTTAGCTCCTTTTTTCTCTGCTTCCCTCGCTGTATTCTTCCCCCTATGATTGTAAAGCACTCTGTTGCTTCCGAAGCTAGGTCTGCGTTCAATGAATATAATAATACTATTGCTGCAGTATACACAAAGAGCAGCCTGACATCATGCCATGACGCATACACCAGTGGCCCGATGTATGCTACCAGAAAAGAGCAGAGTAGTCTCTTTCCTTGGGCTCACACATAGCATAGGCTTCAACATGCATAGCAGCCTTTCCTTACAACATGACACACACCGACAAGACCATCTACTGCATCATGTGTAGACCAGTGGGGACTTTGCAAAGCTGGAGGTGCACTGCCCACCTTGTGACAGTCACATTCCAGGAGGCACTGCTGTGTGTGCCTTCTTATCACAGACCATCCAGACAAACCTGTTGACTTCTCACTGTGCACTGGGCTGCCAGCTTGCCAGGCAGGAATGGCTTTCCTTTGCTCAAAGTGTCTGTACTCGCCTAAAGTTCCCGGTTGCTGCTTGCTGGCAATTTCTGTGCAATCTCAGCCCCACCAAAACAAGCCTTGGCAATGCCAACAGTTTGGGCTTTTGTGTAAGCATGGGAAAGGCACTTGCCAGGCACTGCTGTGGTGTGAGTATGTGAATATCTGGGCATCTAATAGCAGTGCCTTGCAAATGCCTAATACTTATACACAAGCCAAAACGATTGCCTTTGCCAATGCTTGTTTTTAATAGGACAGTGCAAGCGGTAATGTTTTCAGTAAGAAATGACTTTGCACTGCAAAAATATACTTTGCACGGTTCCATGAATCATGGTGTTTGTTTCGCCAGTGCAGTGTAACTTTTCAGCACTGCAAAGTCACTTTGAATCATGCAAAAATCCCATGAATCAGGCCCATAGTGATTATAAAGCAAGTCGCTGAAGGCATACCTGGTTTAGACATTTTTATTAGACCAGTAGCATGTTTACAGTTCCAATTCAGCCACTAACCATCAGAAGACTGCTTTGGAAAAACTGGCAAGCACTTTGAGTGCCAAGTATGATGGTAAGGCTTGAGTAAAGCAAGCTGTAAGAGCTCCCATTAGAAGGTGTTGTGGGCAGGGAGGGACTGGGTGGGAATGGCCCTAGGAATTAGCATGGCAATGGGCAGTCAATGGGTAGGCAAATAACCAAACGACCCCTTCAAGCTTTTTGTCCCTCCTCACAATTAACATAAAACATGCCATTTCTCCCCAGCTGTACTCCATTGCAATAGTTTCTGCCACCTAATAGCCCAAACTAATAAATACAGAGGACAAATGCAAAGTGATGAACAAACCCCTCTTTGTTTTGCGCTGAAACAAAATGCCCTGAATACTTACTGGTAAATCTTCATTACCCTAATTCTATATCTTCCTCGTCCCAGTATGTAACATATGAGGGGAGTCGGCTGTGAGACAGACCCTTGTTTAATAACCTTAAAGAAGAAGTTACATATTAGTTTTCCCACTTGTAGCCCCATTCCCTCGAAAGCGAGCTATTTATGCTTGGTCCACTTCCTGTACATTGGAAGCATCAATTGAGTTCAAGGTCCCACTAAAAGGAAGGTAGGCAGAGAGTGAGGGATGTGACTGGGCCGAGAAAGATGTGGACTCAAGAGTAGAGAAGGTAATTGGTAATCAATAGGGCATTCCCACCTCAATCCAGCTTCCTTGTCCCAGTGTACACTAGACAATGAACTAAGATGACCATCCAAAATCTGATGATACACACAACTTTAGGATGATCCACAACCAGCAGACCCAAGAGCCTCCGTAAAGTGGAATCCTCATATTTTACCCTCCAGAGTGAGCTGTAATGTGCTCGCCACACCAGTATCCTTGGCCAATTTGATGCCTGATTTTAGACGATCTCCTTTATAACAAGGAGAGAGAGAGTAAAGGAGACTCGGGTGAGGAGACGAGGACCCAGTGAAGAGATCCTTACCGGCACTCAACTGCTTGGGCGTTACCTCCACATCCAGTATTCCCCATTCCAGTCCATACCATCTAAGGTAAGACAAAGTTGATATAAAGATCTAAAGCAGAAAGTTCCTATAGACAGGAGCAGACGACACAGAAAGGCACGGTGAAGTAACCTGGCGTAGTTCGTGTTGTGAGTGAATAAAGAGCAAGCCCTTTAAGAGGATGAGGGCACGCAATGGTGGGAGAGAGGGGGAGGAGGGAGGAGGGAGGAGAGGGGAGTGGCAGAGGGAAGGGTAGTTCAGTTGTGAAAGGAAGGAAAAAAGTAAGGTTGAAGGAGACGTTGGCGCCAGAGTCTTTATTGAAGGTGCATGCCAGGACCCAAAGGTGGGGCCAACAACTGTCGACAAGCGTTCGAGCCCACGTAATCCGGAAGGTGGGACTGACGTGCCCAGCAGTGGAACAGATGTGCCCGACGGCCCAGCGACCGAGAAGAGAGAAACGGAGGGCCGTGCATGCCCAGCAGGTATCCGGCAGTCTGGAATATAGGCACTGCAGGAGTGATGCTCCGCTCGGAACAGCAGACCGAAGACGGGAAGCCCAGCAGCCCGTGCCGGAGAGGAAAAGAAGTAGGAGGCGACGAGCCCAGCAGTCCGTGACGAAGCACGGAGAAGCCCAGCATGTGAGGGAGGACTGCCGCAGGCAAACAGCGCGGGAAGCCCAGCAGCCTGTGCCGGAAAAGGAGTGAACCAGGAAGCAACCAGCCGAGTAGTCTGTGACTAAGCACGGAGAAACCCAGTGAGTGAAGGCGGACCGCCACGGACAAACAGTGTGTGACGCCTCACAGAGCAGCACAGAGGCACAAGGTGTGACGCCGGTAAGGAACCACACGGC
The DNA here is from genome assembly GCF_040938575.1 of Ambystoma mexicanum. Classification (NCBI taxonomy): domain Eukaryota; kingdom Metazoa; phylum Chordata; class Amphibia; order Caudata; family Ambystomatidae; genus Ambystoma; species Ambystoma mexicanum. The sequence goes on from NC_090936.1 coordinate 260,615,905, forward strand.
CCTCCCCCACCGCGGTATACTGAAGGCCGCCGGCCAAACTACATAGCGCAGAAGGACAGCTGCAAATAGACATCTGTAAGAACACACAGCCCTGGAACACATGCCAAAGCCCACATGACCTGCACGCTCGTATGAGCACAATACCAATAAAGACAATACTAAATCACGAAAGGCACCCACCAGCAACTGCCAACACAGAGGCCCCTCCACCACGCAGACCAGCAGAGTGGCACAGCACCACTCGCAGAGCCACCAGACCACCAGCTGCACTGGTACACAGCAGACCACTGCCGGGGAACGCACAAAGGTGCGCAGTGACCCACAAGCACGAATCACGCCACCCATTCTCACCTTGGTGGCCCATCTCACATGCCGTCACGAGAACATGACAAGGCCCACGATTTGAACACAGCCCTCAATCTGCAAGCTGTTTTACCATGCAACATCGCACATAACTTTAAAGGAGAGGTGGGGCAAATGAGACAGAACCACATTGCTCCACTGCAGGAAGCCCAGAGAGCACAAAGCAGAGCTCAAACGGCCACGAAGGACACTGCCATAAATCCTAATCATCATGGCTGACCAGGCACAAGCGGCTGCTGCTGCAGGTGCACAAGCCCTATTGAACTTGGGGCCCACATCCCATGCCAACCTCATGAGACGCCCCAACCCTTTCACGCTCAACCTCCATCACGACCAAGGACAAAGGTGGGAGGAATGGGTTGAATAATTCAAGGACTTTGTGGGCGCGATAGGAAGTCAAGACCCACCGAACAAAATAAACATTCACAAATGTAGCTGCGAAGGAAATAAAGAGCATAATGAGAACAATACTGGCACAAGAAAGGGACACCTACCAGCGTCTCCTGGCAGCTATAAACAGAAAGCTTGTGGTGACTACCAATAGAGTTTATGAGCGCTATGCTTCCAACCAATGCACCCATCTGGCTCATGAATCAATCGCAAGTTTGTCATCCGCCTGCAAAGAAAAATTCTAAAGTGTGACTTTGCCAACTTTAATGACGACGAGGCGAGGTGCCCCTCGTCTCTATTCAGGAAGCACCTCTTGAAGAAACCCCTATCCCTACAAGAAATACTCGACCTAGCCCGGGTATATGAACGAGTTGATGCCCAGGCCGCAACCATTGAAAACCCTAAGAAAGGATACACAATTTGTAGCTCTCTCGCCATATCCCGGGTACCTGTCACAACCCTCGCCCAAAACCCACTCTGGCAAACCCATTGGCCAGGTGGAGTCAGGACTCAGGTCTGTAGAGCCTGGCATCCTCTTCAAAAGCCCTCATTGGGTGAGTCCTGGCGCCTATGGCGCCAGGCTCGTACACCATGAAAAACAATGTTCTTGGGAACTACTTTATTGTATTGTCAGCCAATATGGAGGCATCCACATAGCTTGGTTGCTAAGAACCAAGTTATGCGGTCTAGTGTTTTGGGTGTGGTAGCCTAGGGACTACTTTACCTGGACTATTTTGTTGGGTCTATTTAAACCACACCCGAGCAAGATAACGCGCTTCGCGTTACTTTGCAGCTTGCAACATGACACTCACCGTGTCCAGCTATTCCCTTAGAGGCAACATTAAAGAAAGCAGTTGAGACATTTACAACTTACGAACTGCTCAAAAGGCTTACCTGGCTGGTCGCCTCTCGGCTGGCACCACTCCAGACATTCCACTCACGCTGAAGAACACCGCTACCTACAAGGAAGGAAAACACAGGTTAGCAAAGGCAAGACTTCGCAGCGCTGCGCATAGCGCTTACTTACCGCATCATAGCGCTCTTAATGTGCCATCATTTACCATCAGGGCTCAACCAAGCCAGTTCGGTGCGCTGAAGCTACGCATACTCAAGGGAGAAAAATTAGACATTTTAAACAAAGAAAGGCATGCAGGATAGCAACAAAACTAAAGAACAGCATTAAGACCTACCTGAACAACATCAAACGGGCCGGCGTCAGTGAAGTAACTGGACCGCACTCGCCCATGAACGACAACGCGCCCCTGCAAAGAAGGCAGGACGGAGAGCACGCCTAATTCTACCACAAGGTGAGGAGAGGGCGCCAGAGGGACTGAAATAATACGGGGGTGGAGGGAGGATACTTACCTTAGTCGGTCAGTCTTCAACACAGTCCTCCTGTATTTTCAGGCAGAAACTTCCCCGCAGACCACATCAGGGCAAAGCTGAGAAGCATACCAGCGAGTAACCCTGCTGGGTGGCGTCCCTGTGGATACCAGGTGAGCGTAACAGAATGCAAAGCCTACCATAACAAATCCACCTGGGCGCCATGGAGATATCAGAAATGGACCAATTGGCACAATTACTAGGAGAGCTTCGTGCTGAGGTTCATTCTGCCCGACAAGAGACTAATGCCCTCCGGAGAGACCTAATAGTGACCAAAGAACGCACTGAAGAGATTAGCAGGCAATACTTGCAATCACAGGCAGGACAGACGCCTCTACCTGGAAGCAATCCAACGATGCAAAAACCCGCCATACCACCCACTCCGGTACAGATCACGTTACCTGGAACAGTACCCCTGGCACCACCAGAAAGGTTCTCAGGCGATCCACAGAAGTATGCGCCATTCATCAATCAGTGCCGCCTTCATTTTCTTTGTAGGCCTGGAGCATTTCCAAACGACCAAGCTTGGGTAGCTTTTGTTTTATCATACCTGAGTGGTAGTGCAGCAGATTGGTCGGTGCAGTTGGTAACCCATGCCGATCCTCTATTACATGACTTTGGGGGGTTCCAGAGAGAAATGGAAAAACGTTTTGCTCGCCATACCTAGGAACAAGCAGTAGACAATGAACTCTTGTCCCTCCGACAGGGGAATCACGACTTGTTAACGTACATTGCTACCTTCAACAGACTGGTTGCCGAAGCTAGGTGGCCAGAAAACAAAAGAACAACGTTATTCCCTCGAGGTTTACGAGGCGAATTAAAGGACGTCTTAGCCCAGGTGGTTGATCCACCCAGAGACTGTTCAGAATTGATAAATCTGGTCGTGCAGCTAGACCACCGGTTGCAGGACCGAAAGGCAGACCGGTCTAAAACGGACCCTCGGACCGTGTATGTTCGACCAAGGGAAAACACACCCTGTGTACCTGAAAATGCTGTAGAACCCATGCATATTGGAGGGATACGGCCTCCATTAACAAAACAAGAGTGGGACGAAAGAAGACAACAACAGCTTTGTTTGTATTGTGGGAAACCAGGACATTTCCTGAAGGACTGTCCAGTAAAACCCCCAAGAAGAACAGTTGGGGCAACAGAGAAGGATGAAGCTAAGGAATCAGAGAAATACCAACCTCGACAAACGTAGAGGTCAGTTTGTCGAGTGAGAAGAAAGAGTTGCTGACCTCGCACTTTGCAATACCAGTGATCTTAATTAACCACCAACAGTCATCAAGAATGCATGCCGTTGAAGCATACATCGATAACAGAGCAGTTGGAAATTATATTGATCAAGAACTGGCAGCAGAGATGGGGCTTCCTTTGTGTTCTATGCCAACTATGGACAAGGTAACCACCGTGGATGGGACAGAAATCGCTTCCGGACCAGTAACCCAGTGCACCACCAGGGTAACCTTGCTGTGCCAGGACGGACATCGGGAGTCTATTTCATTCGATCTCATCAAGGCACCTCAGTTCAGGCTAATACTAGGGATGCCATGGTTGGTTGCCCACAACCCTTTGATAGACTGGCGGACACGAAAATTAACCTTCCCCGGTGACTGCTCCCCTGCCTGCTATTACCAAGAGGAGAAACCCCACGTCTGTATCCCCATGACTCCCGGAGCGACAGTATCAACCCTAGAAGCAACTAATACCTTGCCAAGTGAATACCATGATTTCCAGGATGTTTTCCGAAAGGATCAAGCCAATACATTGCCGCTGCACAGGCCCTATGACTGTCAGATCGACCTTGTTCCTGGTGCACAAATCCCTTGCGGCAGGATCTATGCTCTCACAGAACCAGAAAACCTTCATTTGAAATTCTATTTAGACCAGTACCTTGTAAACTGATTTATCCGTCCGTCGAAGTCCCCCGCAACCATTCCTTTGTTCTTAGTACCGAAAAAGGAAGGAGACTTGAGAACCTGATTGACTACAGCGCATTGAACCAGATCACCGTGAAGAACCGCTACCCCTTGCCACTTATCCCTGAGATGCTAGACCAAGTTAAAGATGCCCAGATTTATACCAAATTGGACCTTCGAGGAGCGTACCACCTGCTCCGAGTCAGAAAAGGAGATGAATGAAAACTGCCTTCCATACTAAGTACGGCTTCTTTGAATATCAAGTCATGCCCTTCGGGTTATGAAACGCTCCTGCGGCATTCCAATATTTCATGAAAGACGTCTTAAGGGAGTTAATTGATGTGTGCGCCTTAGCGTACATAGACGACATCTTAGTATACTCAGCCTCGGAACAAGATCATGTCAGACACGTTTGTTCAGTCCTCACCAAGCTCCGTCAACATCGCTTGTTTGCAAAGCTTGAAAAATGCTTTTTTCACGTCACCGAAGTAGAATTTCTTGGTTTTTTCCTTACCCCAGGAGGCATCAGAATGGACGTGCACAAGGTAGATGCCATTCTGAAATGGCCTTCACCAACGTCTCTGAAAGGGGTACAAAGCATGCTGGGCTTTGAGAACTTCTACCGCCGGTTCATCCCAGACTTCTCTCAGGTTGTGCACTCAATCACAGTACTATTACAAAAAAACAATAAAAAGTTTGCTTGGACCAAAGAAGCAGAAGAAGCCTTTCAGGAACTTAAACAAAGGTTTACCTCCGCTCCAATCCTGCGACATCCTCGTCCAGACCTCCCGTATGTCGTTGAAACTGATGCGTCCATTCTCGCAATGGTGGGCTGTCCTTTCACAGACAGACCCGGAAACCATCCAGCTACATCCTGTGGCCTTCTGGTCGAAAAAGTTCTCACCTCCAGAGATTAATTATGCCATCACGGACAAGGAACTCCTGGCTATCAAATCTGCCTTTAAAGCCTGGAGGCACTACCGTCTGGGGGCCAGACACACCATTACATTCATCACAGACCACCGAAACCTGTAATATCTCAAAACAGCCAAGGCCCAGTCCTCGGGCCAATTACGGTGGGCCCTTATCTTCACCGAATATGATTATGTAAACACATTTCGACCAGGAGTCAGAAAAGGAAAGGCGGATGCCTTATCTTGCATGGGCATAGATGAAATAGTATATGCAACTCCAGACCCAGTACCTATTATACCTGAAGACAAACTCTTGGGTATCAAGACAGCCTTAACACAAGCAGAACTACGAAAAGAAATCCAACGGACAATGAATCCTGATGCCTACCTCGCATGGCAAACTGAAGGAGAACAATATACCATTAAGGACCATCTACCCTTTTTTAGGGATTGCCTACATGTACCCAAGAAGGAATTACAACAGCATATTATTTCAAACTATCACGATTCACTGATCGAAGGGCATCCTAGGATCGCCAAAACCCTAGCTAAGGTGAAAGTTAACTTTTGGTGGCCTACCTGGCGTAAGGACATCATTCAGTATATTCAGTGCTGCGGTGTCTGTGCACAAAATAAATCACAGAAACAAAAAACATCTGGTCTCCTACAACCATTGGACATTCCTCCAGTTCCATGGCACACTCTTTCCCTTGACTTCATCACTGATCTACCTCCAAGCCAAGGGTTCAACACCGTCCTTGTAGTTGTGGACTTATTCTCGAAGATGGCCCATTTTATCTCCTCTCAAAGGCCTCCCCGATGCAGCCACTTTAGCAAAAGTGTTCCTGGAGGGCGTGGTTAAGCTACATGGCTTCCCTTCAGTTCTGGTTTCTGATCGAGGCAGCCAGTTTGTTTCAAAGTTCTGGAAAAAATGTTGTGCAATGGTGCAGATCGACGTTCGGCTATCTACCAGTCACCATCCCCAAACGGACGGCCAAACCGAGAGAACCAATCAGACACTCGAGTAATATTCACGGTGCATGCTGCACCACGAACAAAGGAATTGGAAAGACCTACTATGGATAGCCGAATATGCATATAACAATTCTTTGTATTCAAGCATGGGACAAACGCCCTTCTATACCCTTTATGACAGACATCCACGTACCTCTGAACTAGACCTTCCAGCCAGCTTGGAAATGCCAGCGGTAAAGACTTTACACACAACCATTACTCAGGCTTTCAAAAGGGCAAAGGAACACCTTATTCATGCCAAAGAAAAAGAAAAGAGATTTGCCGACCAACACCGGAAAAAGATCCCTGATTATCAAGTAGGAGACAAAGTTTGGTTAGCCGCTAAATTCGTACCCATCAAGGGAACCTGGACGTTCATCCCAGATTCTTAGGACCCTATACCATTAAGGCAATAATCAACCCAGCAGCCATGAAACTGGATTTACCACCTAATCTACACATCCACCCGGTATTCCATGTGCCCTTCCTGAAACCAATGCAACCCGGCACACGGATTGGGACACCACCTAAGCCCATACTTGTTGATGGAGAACCAGAATTCGAAGTCAAAGATATCTTGGACTCTAAATACTCTAGGACCAAGCTATATTATCTCGTCGATTGGAAAGGATTGGGACCACAAGATAGATCCTGGGAGCCCAGTGAGAATATCCACGCACCACGTCTAATCAGGAAATTCCATCGGAACTTCCCAACCAAACCTGGGCCAGACAGAAGGAACACCATGGGAGGGGCCTTAGGGGGGAGTGCTGTCACGACCCTCGCCCAAAACCCCCTCTGGCAAACCCATTGGCCAGGTGGAGTCAGGACTCGGGCCTCTAGAGCCTGGCATCCTCTTCAAAAGCCATAATGGGGCCAGTCCTGGCGCCTATGGCGCCAGGCTCATACACCATGAAAAACTATGTGCTTGGGAACTACTTTATTGTATTGTCAGCCAACATGGAGGCATCCACATAGCTTGGTTCCTAAGAACCAAGCTACGCGGTCTAGTGTTTTGGGTGTGGTAGCCTAGGGATTACTTTACCTGGACTATTTTGTTGGGGCTATTTAAACCACACCCGAGCAAAACAACACGCTTCGCGTTACTTTGCAGCTTGCAACGTGACACTCACCGTGTCCAGCTATTCCCTCGAACCTCGGAGAAGCAGAACCTGCAAGGAGACAAAAGGAACATCATTAGCAGCAGCATCTTACCTGCAGTCTTCATCTTTAAACATTCGCAGCTACTGAGAACATCTTCCTCGAATCTGCACGCCTCCCGGACAGAACGACCTGAAAGAGGAAGATAGAGGCAACATTAAAGAAAGCAGTAGAGACATTTACAACTTACAAACTGCTCAAAAGGCTTACCTGGCTGGTCGCTTCTCGGCTGGCACCACTCCGGACATTCCACTCGTGCTGAAGAACAACGCTACCTACAAGGAAGGAAAACACAGGTTAGCAAAGGCAAGACTTCGCAGCGCTGCGCATATCGCTTACTTAACGCATCATAGCGCTCTTAATGCGCCATCATTTACCAGCGGGGCTCAACCAAGCCAGTTCGATGCGCTGAAGCTCTGCATACCGAAGGGAGAAAAATGAGACATTTTAAACAAAGAAAGGCATGCAGGATAGCAACAAAACTAAAGAACAGCAATAAGACCTACCTGAACAATATCAAATGGGCCGGCGTCAGTGAAGTAACTGGACCGAACTCGCCCATGAACGACAACGTGCCCCTGCAAAGATGGTAGGCCGGGGAGCACGCCTAATTCTACCGCAAGGTGAGGAGAGGGCGCCAGAGGGACTGAAATCATACGGGGGTGGAGGGAGGATACTTACCCCAGTCGGTCAGTCTTGAACACAGTCCTCCTGTATTTTCGGGCAGAACCTTCCCCGCAGACCACATCAGGGCAAAGCTGAGAAGCATACCAGCGAGTAACCCGGCTGGGTGGTGTCCCTGTGGATACCAGGTGAGCGTAACAGTATCCTGGCCTGCCGGGAAGACAGACCTTCAGAGGCCTGCAGCAATGGCCCAAGAGCAACAGGCAATGCTACAGATGCGGGTTTGAGTACCCCCACAGAGGTCCCTGTCGAGCCATCGGTCAAAGATGTAGCCGTTGTGGCCAAGAAAACCACTTCCAGGCCATATACAGGGAGAAGCGCTCCGAGACAGGAACATATCGACCACTGCCAGCACATAGCCCAGGGCGACACCCGGAACAAACATGGAAGTTTGACTGACTGACGATCGTTCGAAAGCGGGATGACTTACCCGACTGCGCCCACCACCCGCCCTGAAGCGGTTAGAACCCTGGAGAGCCTCCACCTTGAACCTTGCACGAAACAACACGAGCTGTACGACTACCAGCTGCATTTCGACTCGTATGCCACCACTCCAGATGTCACCAAATCAGGGGATACACCGCTAGCATGGAACAGGAAGGGGGTACGCCCACCAACGTCCCAATTGGACTACGACCCTTATGAAAACTCACCACCAAGGTCCCTGATGACGGTCGACCAAAACCCACGCTACCTAGAAGATCGCTATGATAGGGAATACGTGAGACTCCTGAGTACATCCTCGGATAGCACACTTGCCCGAAGAGTGACGGTGCAAATGGGAGATGCCCAGAACCAATTCATCATATACAGGGGCTACTGTCAACGTAATGAATGAAGAACTATATAACACAATGGCGGACCTCTACCCCCTATACAAATCCCGCACACACATCTTCCAATGGGGAGCAACCATACCGCTATCATAAAAAGGTCAGTTCCGATGTGACCTGTCCCACAGAGGTCTCACAGTCTCAACCACCATACACGTCATACAGAGTCCTCCGTGGGACGGTGCCTTCTCAGCTATTGGACGGCTAGGGCCCTCGCCCTCATCGATCTCCACTATGACCCGGGAGAAGTAATAAAAGGGTACCCACCGAGCAGGCATAAAGTGAGGTCAATAGCCCACCGACCCATCAACATTGAGAACCTCAAGATCCTTTTCCCCAAGCTATTTGAAGGCATAAGAATGCTTAAAGACTCGGTCATCATACTGCACATTGACCCAAAGATCCCGCCGGTACCCCAACACCCGCACAAAGTCGTGTTTCACCTTCAAGGGGAAGTCACCAAAGAACTACACTCGCTCCTGCAAAACGACATCATCGAGAAGGTGGAAGGACTCACACCCTGGGTATCCCCCTCCTCGTTGTCCCAAAAGACAACGGTCGGTTACGCCTGTGTGTCGATATGACATCCCAAATACAGCCATACAGAGAGAGAGAGACACCCAGGACCCAGCATCGAGGATATGCTTGTCAGGCTGACCCAGGCCATGCACTTTTTCCAACTAGACTTAAAACCAGGGATACCATCAACTTGTCATAGACCCGGCATCCAGACCAATCACTACCTTTGTCACCCACGAAGGATTGTTCCGATATAAACGCCTTAACTTCGGGATATCTTCGGCAGCGTAGAACTTTCAAGAAACCATACGCAAACTGATATCAACGTTCTAAATTACAGCAACGACATTCTCATCTTTGGGAAAAGTCAGGAACATCACGACAGGGCACTCTTGGTCGTATGCAAGATACTACAAAACACAGGCCTCACTCTTAATGGCCCTAAGTGTCATATTAACAAGACCAGCCTACGGTTCTTTGGACACATTTTTTCAGATAAGGGCATTACAGCCGACCCTGAAAAGATATAGGCCATTACTAATCTACATGCCCCCATGAATGTCGCCGAACTGAGATCCTTCTTAGGGATGGCAGGATACTGTGCCAGGTATCAACCAAACTACGCCACCACCACTGACCCCCTCAGGGCCCCGCTCAAGAAAGACTCACCCTTCATATGGGATAAACAATGCCAGGATGACTTCCTTGCCATTAAAGAGAGCTTGGCGAATCACTGACAGCTGGCCTATTTTGACCCAGCTGGGACACCGTCATTACCGTTGACGCCAGCCCTGTTGGTCTCGGCGCCTTCCTGGCCAAAATCAGCCCTGGGGACAACAGCTGACACGGTGTCATCACGTACGCCAGCAGAATGTAACGCTCACCTGGTTCCCACGGAGGCGCGGCGTCGAAGGCGCAGAACTCTGAAGATGGACAGGAAGGGCCCCTCTATTCTGGCTTCCCTGGCTCGTTGGATACCCTCCTTTGCGTGAAAAGGGAGTATTACCAACTGTGGAACAATGCTCAAGCCTCCCACTCCCTTCCAACCCTCCACGATACCTCCTCCACGATTCCCCATGAAGCCTCACCTTAGGGTTTGGAAGGATGAGCTCTCCATCCTGCTTCTGATGCAGGGGCGCGTTGAAACCCAGTTACTTCACTGGATTGAGGATTGATGGGAGTTCAGGTAAGCTTGACTGTTCAGGTAAGGCGCTGTAAAAGTTCTGTTCAAAAGTTCAAGCTTAATAATAATGTTCGTTGTCTAATTGCAGCAAGCGCTAATGCTTATGTCTTTTTCCCCTTAGGGGCCGGGGTTCGGAGTGCCGGAGATATGGCGCCGACCCGAAGTGAAACAGTTCTGGATGAGCGCTCAGGTAATGTCTTTGCATTCGCTCATTCAATGTCTTTGTCTTTTTTCCCCATAGGGGCCAGGGTCCGGAGATGCCAGGAAGCGGCAGGACCCGAAATGCAGTGGGAATAATCCAACAGGTAAGACTTAAAAGGAAACTGAGCTTTCCTTATTCCTTTTCTCCCTCTCACCTTTGTTCTGGTCTTTTTTCCTCTAGGCGCCGGGGCGTAGCTGAATCCGGAAGATCGCTGCTGAAGATGGAAGCGCCTTGCAAAGGTGAGTAAAATGCAGCGCTGCAGCGATCGAAACGAAATGCCTTTAAAATGATGTCTTCCTTTTCAGGGCCGTTGGAGAAATGACTCCGGGATGCAGATTTAGCAGGTAAGGGCTTTTCTTCTCCTATTCTCTTCCTTTCTCCCCTTGCAGGTGTTCCAGGGTGCTGGAAGGCGTGGCTGAAGTCAGGATGCAGGAGCTGACACGGTGAGCGTCCAGCTGCTAGGTGCAGAACAACGCGAAGCATGTGTGGCTGTTCGGGTGGGGTTTAAATAGCCTTGGAAGAAGTTCCTGGTATGTATCCTTCCACCAATCAGGTATGTATCCTTCCCCGACCACACCCGGGTGGTGAAGTAGTCCTACAGGTTAAGTAGTCCCATTCAGGCCTCAAGAGGGCCTGGATGAAGCAGCAAGGTCTGCATCAGGTAAGTGTGCACCCAAGCACTTAAACACATATCCTCTTCTATGAGCCTGGCGCCTAAGGCGCCAGGACTGGGGTCCGCTATGAGCCTGGCGCCTAAGGCGCCAGGACTGAGTCCAAAGGGCCCCGACTTGGGCCCGCTGAGACTTCCCTGGGGAAAATGATGTCTGCCTCTGGGGTTGCTGGGCCCGGCCTGGCTCCTTAGAGGTAGGCATCATGACACAGAACCACATCACTTACGGAAAAAGCCTACTTACAGGAAGAACTTGAGAGCCTAGCGGCTGTCTGGGCCTGCAAAAAATGCCATCATTTTGTGGTAGGCACGGGTTTCACACTCGTCACGGACCATCAAGCACTGCTCTCCCTATTTGGCAACCCCAAAACAAAAATGCACCTCCGGATCAAGAGATGGGGCATAAGACTCCAGGAGTACTACTATGCCATTATACATAAACTGCGAGGGGATGCAAACCCCGCAGATTATCCATCACGCCACCCAACCGCCAACACCGATGATGCTTTGGTGTTCGAAGCCGAGGATTACATTGCATATCTGTCCACCAACGCTATGCCCCCCCACCATCTCGGCAGAGGAATTTGCCGCCAGAAGCAAGGCCGTCCCCACCATACAGTCAGCAATACACCTCACCAGAGGAAATAGGTGGGGACATCTCCACGAGAGAATTATCGACGGGGGAGAGGTTGACAAGAAAGACCTATCCCGACTAGCCAAGATACAATCAGAACTGGTGACTACAGAATAAGGCATGCTACTGAAAGGCAACAGGCTAGTGGCCCCGAAGGACCTCAGGAAAGCGCTAGTGGCAATAGCCCACGAAGAATATAGAGGGATCGAAAATACTAAGAAAATCCTGAGGAGTCACGTATGGTTCCCATACATGGACGTTATCGTGGAAGACATCCTAGTGCACTGTGAGCCTGCCAAAAAGCGGCACTGAAACAAACCCAAACCCAATACATCTAATACCACTACCAGAAAGACCATGGCAAAGAATTGCAATAGGCTTTTACAGACCGGTTGAAGAAGGAGGACACCTACTTGTGGCAATCAAGGAGTACTCCTGCTGCCCGTTCGTCAAACAAATACCATCTACATCATTCTACAATGTGGCACCAGTAATAGATGAACTATTTAGCAAATGGGGTATACCCGCCACCGTAAAGACCGACAACAGACCCCCGTTCCAAGGGCACGAGTTCAAGAGACTGGCTGACCACCTAGGCTTCCACCATCAAAAAATCACCCCACTGTGGCCCAAGGCAAACGGTTAATGTTCAGGGTCACTGCATAATGTTCTGCATGGGTGACCCCTCTCCTTTTTCAGGGTTATTTCAATGGTTGGCGGGATGGGTCTACATAACACTCGACACGTTTTTACTGTCAACACTGCTTTTCTTTATTTACCTCATAAACTGGTCTACTTCAGTACTAACCCACATGGGGTACAGCCTCTGTGAGGGGTTTGGGTGCGTTTCTATGCAAGGCCACTGAGAGCTATTTCCAGTGGTTCTGATTAATTCAACGTTTTTCCATCCATCACGCCACAATAATGCGAGTGAGTACTGCTCCAGTTACTGCCAAGTGTAAACACACTAATTAAAGCCAGTGCTTTCTCAGGAGCATTGAGAAACATAAACCAGTCGATTGGAAGAAGGACTTAGTTCGATCACTCTGCTCTGTTACCTCTGAAGTACCGAAATAGTTTGGTACTGGTGGTTTCCTATACCCAGAAGCAATAAATAAAACCACTTGTCCTCATTACGAGTTTGGGAGAATTATCTGTGCTAATTCCATCAATCTTGAATACTGATGCTGCCCTCGGGTATGAAGTAAAATCTCAATTTTCGGATTTTTTGTTTTGTTATTTGCCAATATGCAGTCCCTAGCACTCCACTGAAGATTGGAGAAATTTGCGCTGGTGGTAATTTAGTTGGTGAAAATTCCTGCTTTTTTCTGAGAAAGTACTTCCAAGCTCAGAATATGGCAGAATGGTAAGAATTCTACTAAAGCCTTTACCACCATCCTTTTCTGCTACCGCCACACTCAGAATTAGGTTCATGAGTTATTTAGCCTAAGTCTTAACAGCTTTTGGGTATGGAAGATGCAGTAGCCACACTAAAATTCCCCTATTAGTGTAAAAATGAGACCATCGTAAAGTAACAAAGTGTTTATTCAAGTCACTGAACTACCCAATGTCAGCATCAGATACAGCAGATGTGCATTTGTTACACCTGTATATTGTAATTGCCTAAATTAATCAATTTCATGGAAGCTCATTTACCCTGGCAATGGGAGTTTATCAATTCTGCTTGAACTAAGGGATGCAGAGAAATGGTCAAATAGTATATGAAGTCTAAGCATAAGTCAATATAGCAATTCATACACAATGCTCTTCTTGATTATCATCTTTAATGTATTTCTTATATTGTGTCTATGCAGCACTCAAACCATTGAGTTTATATCAATTTTCATGGAGGGGGACGAGGAACTGAATGGTGATTAGAGGGCGTTAATGTGAAGTTTTTTTTATTATGCATGTTTTATAGTCAAATTGGTTTCTCACATATAACATATATATACGTTACAAAAGATAATATCAATAATAAAGCAGACTACAATTGCATATCCATTCCCAGGTCATACAAAAGAAAATCAAAAAGGAGAAAATCTTTACATAGCACTCATCTTCATTAATTCGTCTATTTACAGTTTGATAAAAACCTAATTTGTTCAACATTTTCAATGCAGCGATCGTGAGAAAGGTTTCAAGGCCCTATGAGAGTCTTTCCCAAAAGTTCTCTTGTTCAGCCACTCTAACTTGTCCACAAAGCACCTCGAATATGAAACTCTCTGGGCCTGAACTGCAGAACATTCACCCATTATATGTCTTAAAGTTTGTTTCTGCGATTCTCTTAAAACTCTGCTCTGACTCTGAAGTCCCAGGCGGGATTGGTAAGTATCAAGTTCAAAGAGTTCAATGTGCCCAATGTTCACTCTTGTCCCCTTCCTTCCTTAAGTTGCAACTGAGTTCGTGAGAAGAAAGTCTTGTATCTGCTGCTGGCGTTCAGGTAAGAGTCTGTGTTAACCAACGCTGTCCGGTAAATGTTGCATGCGTTAACGTGTTGTTTTTCTCCCTCTTTACAGATGCGGCATATGAAGATATGGAGAATAATACCGCCGGTGGTAAATCAGGTAAGTCTATGGTGGTAAGAGGTATTTGTTGATTCCCTTGGCTCACCTTGTTATTCTTATGCCCCTATGTGCCGGAGTACGGCGAAGAAATGATGGAGACAGTGCCGGATCGAAAGATGCTGTGAGAACTGGTGAGTATGGCGCCGTGCTGGAGCTGGCGAAGCGACGCGTGCAGGACTGATGTACTTTCCAGGTTGGGAGATGAAATGGATCTGGAATCAGGTGAGGAATTTGAAATAAGTTTGTTTTCTAACCTTGTCCTTTTCTTCCTCTTTATTCTAGAAGCTACGGATTCGAGGCGGGCGTGGCAGAAGACTGGATGCTGGCTGCAGGCACGCAGGCGTGGCAGAAGACTGGATGCTGGCTGCAGGCACGATGAGAGTCACGCTGCTGGATGCAGAATAACACGAAGCATGTGCTGCTGTTCGGGCGAGGTTTAAATAGCCTCCAAAGTAGTCCCAGGAAAGAAGTTCCCCAGGACCACACCCAAGTAAAAAATAGTCCCTGTAGTAAAATAGTCCCATCCAGGCCTCACGATGGCTTGTATTTATTTGCAGCATGGTCTGCATGAGGTAAGTAATGTCTATGAGCCTGGCGCCATTTTTATTATGAGCCTGGTGCCTACGGCGCCAGGACTGAACCCAGACAGCCCCTAGCTGGGGCTGCTGGGGTTTTTGTAAATGTCTGGATGCCTGCTCCCGGGGCTGATGGGCTTGATCCGGATGCCCGGGGGTAGGCATCATGACAGCACTCTCCCCCAAGGCCCCTCCTAAAGTTGTTCTTCCCCTTGGCCCTGGTTTGTCTGGGAAGTTCTGATGGAATTTCTTCACCAACCGAGGTGCATGAACATGGTCACTAGGCTCCCATGACCTTTCCTGTGGTCCGTAACCTTTCCAGTCGATTAAATAAAAAAGTCTTGATTTAACCAACTTAGAGTCCAGGATATTCATTACCTCGAATTCAGGTTCTCCATTTATTAGGATGGGGTCAGGTGGTTTGGCAAGTCTTGTCCCGGTTTGAACTGGTTTCAGAAGCGAAACATGAAAGACAGGATGGATCCGCATATTAGAGGGTAATTCCAACTTGACGGCCACCGGGTTGATAATGGCCTTAATAGTGTAAGGTCCCAAATACCTAGGATTAAAAGTCCGAATTCCTATTAGAGGTATGTGTTTTGTAGCCAGCCAAACTTGATCCCCAATCTGATATCGTGGAGCATCGCTTCTATGTTGATCAGCATTTTTCTTATATTTCTCTTTTGCTTGTTTCAAATGTTCTGTTGCTTACTTAAAGGCTTGTGTAATAGTAGAGTGTAATTGACTAACAGCAGGCATTTCTAAGTGCTGAGGCGAATCGAGTTCTGAGGTTCGAGGGTGATGTCCGTATAGGGTGTAGAAGGGGCTTTGTCCGGTTCCAGAATGTACTGAGTTATTGTATGCATATTCGGAAATCCATAAAATATCCTTCCAATTGCTTTCGGTCTGGTGCAGCATGCAACGTAGGTACTGTTCAAGGGTCTGGTTGGTCCTCTCCGTCTGACCATCGGTCTGGGGATGGTGACTGGTTGATAACCTCACATTGATTTGCGCCAATTGACAACATTTCTTCCAAAATTGTGAAATGAATTGACTGCCTCGGTCAGAGACCAATACGGAAGGAAATCCGTGTATTCGAACAATGTTTTCGAGGAACTCCTTGGCCAAAATTGAAGCGGAAGGTAATCCTTTTAAAGGAATAAAGTGGGCAATCTTGGAAAAAAGATCCACAATAACTAGGATGGTGTTAAATCCATTACATGGAGGTAGATCTGTAATAAAGTCTAAAGACAAGGTGTGCCATGGTGTAGGTGGAATATCCAAAGGTTGTAAAAGGCCAGCGGGTTTTTTCTTCTGGCTTTTGTTTTGGGCGCAAATGCCACAAGACATCACAAATGACTTTACGTCTTTTCGCCAAGTGGGCCACCAGAACTTCTCTTAATTTTCGCTTCAGTTTTTGCGATACCTGGGTGCCCTTCCATCAGGGTGTCATGGTAATTGGAGATTACTAATTCTTGTATTTCCTTGTGTGGTAGAAATAGTCGTCCTTGATAGTAAGGTAGGTCATTGACGACTGAGTAGTCCGGGCCTTTCTTTACCCAGTCCTGCAGGGTTGCTGGATCGAAGAGTTGTTGGATTTTTGAATGAATATCTTCTAGTGTCTGTAGAGTAGTTATGCCAAGAATTCTTTGCTCAGGAATTATTGGCACCGGTTCCGGGTTTGCATATGCTTCTCCCATCCCTATTCGGGATAAGGCATCTGCTTTGCCATTTTTGCGGCCTGGTCGATAAGTGATCACAAAATCGAATTCTGCAAAGAACAATGCCCATCGAAGTTGTCGCGATGATTGGGCTTTGGCTGTTTTTAAATACTGCAGGTTCCGGTGATCAGTGATTACGGTAATGGTATGCCTGGCACCAAGAAGGTAGTGCCGCCAAGCCTTAAAGGCGGATTTGATAACTAGTAGCTCTTTATCGGTAATCGCATAGTTTAACTCAGGTGCTGAGAACTTTCTGGACCAAAACGCTACTGGGTGAATTTGACCGGTTTCAGGATCCTTCTGGGACAGGACAGCTCCCATGGCTAAACTGGATGCATCAGTTTCTACTATGTATGGAAGCTCAGGGCGTGGATGCTTTAAGACAGGTGCTGATGTGAATTTTGCTTTCAGCTCTTGGAAGGCCTTTTCAGCCTCTTCGGTCCACAAGAAGCGTTTGTTTTTTCGCAAAAGTGCTGTGATGGGGTGTACAACATGGGAGAAGTCCGGAATGAATCTGCGGTAGAAATTAGCAAATCCAAGCATGCTTTGTACCCCTTTGACTGAACTGGGTGATGGCCACTTGAGAATTGCGTCCACCTTTCGAGAGTCCATTCGAACTCCCTTTGGAGTCAGGATAAATCCAAGAAATTAAACTTCTGTAGCATGAAAAACACATTTTTCCAATTTTGCATATAACTTGTGCTGGCGTAGTTTCTCAAGGACTGGACGCACGTGCTTAACATGGTCTGATTCTGAGGAGGAGTACACTAGAATATCATCTATGTATACGACGACACAGACGTCAATGAGTTCACGAAGGACATCATTCATAAAATACCTGGAAGGCTGCTGGTGCATTGCACAACCCGAAGGGCATCACCTGATATTCGAATAATCCGTACTTGGTGTGAAAGGCAGTCTTCCATTCGTCGCCTTTCTTGACACGTACCAGATGATATGCCCCTCAGAGATCTAACTTAGTGTAGATACAAGCATCCTTTACTTGGTCTAGTAATTCGGGGATCAGAGGCAATGGGTATCGGTTTTTTACCGTAATCTGATTTAATGCGTGGTAATCTTTGCACGTTCTAAGATCACCTTCCTTTTTTGGCACGAAGAATAAAGCTGAGGATGCAGGAGACTTGGAAGGATGAATAAAGCCATTAGCAAGGTATTGGTCCAAGTATTGCCGTAGGTGAAGATTTTCAGGTTCCGTGAGGGCGTAGATTCTACTGCATGGGGGTTGTGCACCGGGTAGGAGGTCGATTTGACAATCGTATGATCTGTGAGGAGGTAATGTATTGGCCTATTCTTTTTGAAAAACATCCTGAAATTCTTGGTATTCCTGAGGTAACTGCACAATTGGGTTAACGACTGTAGCCAGGCCTTTGTTCAAAGTTTTCTCCGGGTAACAGGTGTGTGCACAATCCGGGAAGGTTATTCTCTTCTCTCGCCATTCTATACAAGGATTATGTGCTTCCAACCATGGCATCCCCAGTATTATCTGGAACTGTGGGGCTTTGATTAGATCAAACACAATAGTCTCTCGATGCCCATCTTGACTCAACAGTGTCATCTCTGTAGTGGAATGAGTTACAGGCCCCGAGGCAATCTCAGTTCCATCAACTGTGGTGATGACATCCGAAGTGGTCTTTTTGCAAAGAGGTAGATTCATCCTTGACACCAATTTGTGGTCCATATAGTTTCCTACGGCCCCGCTATCTATGTATGCCCTTACTGCGTGCATACGTGATGGCTGCCTGGGATCAAGTAGGACCATTGGGATGATCAGATGCGAGGTCCGAGTGTCCTTCTTTAAGCTCGGCAAGCGGACCTCTACGCTTGTCGGGCGTGGTCGTTTCCCGAATCAGGCTCTATGTGGCTTTTATCAGCAACTCCTACCACCTTCTTGGGTGGTTTTGTAGGGCAATCCTGTAGAAAATGTCCTGAAGTTCCACAGTACAGACACAACTGCATCTGTCGTCTTCTTTCTCTTTCCTTTTGAGTCAAGGGTCCTTTAACCCCCCCGATCTGCATAGGTTCAGATGCATCTGTTCCTTTGGGGGCAACGTTGGGTTTAACCAATACCTGATTCTCGAACTTAGCTCGATCAGTCTTTCGGTTCTGAAGTTGGTGGTCTAGCTTGACCACTAAGTCTATAAATTCTGTGCAATCCTGAGGTGGGTTCACAACTTGAGCCAAGACGTCTTTGAGTTCTCCCCGAAGTCCATGATGAAACAATGTAATTTGTTTTTCCTCCGGCCACCCGGTTTCCACAACCAACCTATTGAAGGTTGCAATATAGGTTAGCAGATCCTGGTTACCCTGTCGTAAGGATAAAAGTTTGTTGTACAGGGCTTGACCCTGTGAGTGTCTGGCGAATAGTTTTTCCATGCTCCTTTGAAAACCCTGAAAATCCCGGAGAAGAGGATCATCCTGGTTGACTAACAGAATGGACCAATCCGCTGCGCTGCCACTAAGATATGACAATACAAAGGCTACTTTGGCTTGGTCATTTGGAAAGGCTCCCGGTCTGCATAAAAAGTGCAAGCGGCATTGGTTCATAAACACGGCAAACCTTTTGGGGTCCCCAGCAAAGCGTTCGGGTGGAGCTAACGGAATATTTCCTGGTAAGACCACTTGGACAGGATTGCTTGATGAAACGGGGGTTGGGTTTCCCCCATATCCAGGTAGGGGCGTTTGCCCAGCTTGTTTTTGCAGTAGTTGCCTAGCCAGATCATCAGTGCGCTCCTTTGAGACAATCAGTTCTCTCCTGAGGGCATTAGTCTCTTTGTGAGCGGCATTTACTTCCGCCCTAAGTTCCCCCAATAATTGGGCCAGTTGGTCGGTTTCTGAGGTTTCCATAACACCCGGGTGGGTATTTTTAGAAAGGCTTCGTGTTCTGTTACGCTCACTTGGACCCCACAGGGGTGTCGATCGGACCCGGACAGCTGCGGTCTCCGTCAACGTGATGCGTAGTGCAGAGATGACTGTCTGGACTGGCCCGCCTAGTCTTGTCTGCTGGACCTGAAGAAGTATTTTCCTGCAAGTGGAGACAGGGATTAGCCACCTGTGGGTTTTAGTGATGGACTCCCAACTCTTCTCGCTCTCCCCCACTAATCCCCTCCGATATCCCCTTAGTAACTTCACCTTATGTTTGTAAAAGATGAGCTCTCCATCCTGCGTGTCTTGCAGGGGCGCGTAGATACCAGTTACTTCACTGGTTTGAAGGCGTTGGGAGAGTTCCGGTAAGCATTGACTCTGAAGTCCCAGGCGGGATTGGTAAGTATCAAGTTCAAAGAGTTCAATGTCCCCGATGTTCACTCTTGTCCCCTTCCTTCCTTAAGTTGCAACTGAGTTTGTGAGAAGAAGGTCTCATAGCTGCTGCTGGCGTTCAGGTAAGAGTCTGTGTTACCCAACGCTGTCCGGTAACTGTTGCATGCGTTAACGTGTTGTTTTTCTCCCTCTTTACAGATGCGGCATATGAAGATATGGAGAATAATACCGCCGGTGGTAAATCAGGTAAGTCTATGGTGGTAAGAGGTATTTGTTGATTCCCTTGGCTCACCTTGTTATTCTTGTGCCCCTAGGTGCCGGAGTACGGCGAAGAAATGATGGAGACAGTGCCGGATCGAAAGATGCTGTGAGAACTGGTGAGTATGGCGCTGTGCTGGAGCTGGCGAAGCGACGCGTGCAGGACTGATGTACTTTCCAGGTCAGGAGATGAAATGGATCTGGAATCAGGTGAGGAATTTGAAATAAGTTTGTTTTCTAACCTTGTCCTTTTCTTCCTCTTTATTCTAGGAGCTCCGGATTCGAGGCGGGCGTGGCAGAAGACTGGATGCTGGCTGCAGGCACGCGGCCGTGGCAGAAGACTGGATGCTGGCTGCAGGCACGGTGAGAGTCACGCTGCTGGATGCAGAATAACACGAAGCATGTGCTGCTGTTCGGGCGTGGTTTAAATAGCCTCCAAAGTAGTCCCAGGAAAGAAGTTCCCCAGGACCACACCCGAGTAAAAAATAGTCCCTGTAGTAGAATAGTCCCATCCAGGCCTCACGTTGGCTTGGATTTATTTGCAGCATGGTCTGCATGAGGTAAGTAATGTCTATGAGCCTGGCACCATTTTTATTATGAGCCTGGTGCCTACGGCGCCAGGACTGAACCCAGACAGCCCCTAGCTGGGGTGCTGGGGTTTTTGTAAATGTCTGGATGCCTGCTCCCGGGGCTGATGGGCTTGATCCGGATGCCCGGGGGTAGGCATTATGACAGATTGCTTTTGGGGTAGCAATATTAATCTGTACAGTGATGCTAATTTCCAGTCTAGGCTGGCCTGGAGCCAGTTTAGACCTCGTTCAAATCACAGTCTCACCATGAGGAGAGACTGCAGTAGATTTAAAAAAAATATTCCACAGCCTTCCCTCTGTTCTCATTCAGTCTATGGACCAGGCTAGTGGCTCTACATTAGTCCCGTACATCACCATTGGAATAATCTTCCCTTTGTAGAAGTCAATCAGGGAAGCAATGGACAATCCACAATACCTACCAAGAAGTTTTTTGAATTTGGCATGCAAATTGATCATTTTTTCCTCTAATGCCTGACTCCACCAGGGCTACATTTGGGTATGATCTAATTTGAAAACCCAAATATTTGACTTCTCTAGTCACTGGCATGATTTGACTATTAAGAGTTGTGAAGAATCCTACAGATCCATCACTGAAACACTGCCTAAAGTCTCCTCCCAGGTGAAGGCAGATGCTTCCTTATCCCAACCCTTGGGGTGGCATACTGCGGGTGGATGACCTGGGAGAAGACAGTGCCCAGGGTGGTGAGAAGATAGCGTGGGATGAGACACAGTTGTTTTCCTCTGGAAGGAACATTCTTCCCAAGGTAGCTAAAGAGGTAATGGCTTATTGTCATGTTAATATCCCTAAAACTCATGTTAGATCTAGAGTTATGGACCTAAATGTTGGGAAGGTTGAGCAAACTTTACCAAAAGACATATCCTTTTGGGTATCCCAAAATTAACACCTTCCTCAAACCCAAGGGTGCAATATACAGGAATATGTAACAACTGTCTTCAATAAACTATCTTCCTCTGTAAAGGCTAATTTTCATACCCCCTCTCTTTATAACTCTAAGGGAATTAAATATATCCTTAAAAGTTGGCTATAACTAACTTTGTTGAAGAGAACTACAAGTCCCAGAAGTCCAAAGGAACTGAGACGAGGAAGAGGGCTGAAGAGGGCTGAAGGTCAGCCATTGCAGTAGTCAGAAACTTGAGCCTAACAGCCTACACCTGAAGGGACCAGGGAATTATAAAAGGCCCCCTCAGGTAGAGAACGGAAGAAGAAGTGAAAGGAGCTGGAACGTTGGCTGGAGTGCAGGCTGTAGCAGTGAATGCAGAAGGAAAGCACGAGGCTGACAGACTAAGCAGAAGTGGAAGAACAAGAGGGACACCGGAACGTGGAGACAGAAAATTTCACTTGCGTGTTCTGAAAGAGCCCTGTCCCCTCAAACTCTGAAGTGCAGAGGCTGCAAAGTGGAAGACGTGCAGGTGCAACAGTTTTGCCCATGTGAGCCTTATTGCCATGGTTGCCGAGCTGTTGGTGCTCCAGAAACAGAATCCAGAAGCAATTGTCGAGCGGAGGGTCTCAGGAGTAGAGGAGACACCCAAAATGTATGGCCTTACCAGGGACACCTGTTCAGGAGAAGGGTGCGGGTCCCCAGCGAGCCAGAAGCAGCAGAAGTTGTAGCAGAAGTCAGAAAAGTAGTGTGACCCGCAGTGCAAGTGTTTCAGAAGCCGGTGAGTTAAGCACAGCATTCTAAAACATTGCGCAAGCCTTGCCAGTAACTGTAACCAGCTCCTTTGCCACTCTTGTAAGACTTCTGAGAGTAGAAGTCGATCGCTGTATTAAAAGTCTTCTGAACATGGAATTGTATCACAAGTGTATATAGGGAAGAGCTTCTTACTCGCGTAGGAAGCTAACGCTGTAAAAACCCATTGTTCCACTAACAAAGACTATTACAGTTCAGAGAGTGGTTGCATGACCCTAATTAAGGAAAGGGAATGCTGCGAAGACCATTTCAGAACATTTAACTGTGACAATATCAAATTTACAATGTTTATCATGGGAAAACTACATTAACGAATAGTGGCGTTCACAATATTGTGATTTCCAAAGGAGGCCTGAACTTTATCCCTTGCTTCTATGGGAATACAATTACATCTTTAACTTCAAAGCTTGAAAACTACATCAAAGGGTGGTCGCGTGTGCCTAGTTGTAGTTTCTACCGAAAGACTGAACTTTATACTTTGTATAACAGTAACATATATTTCATTTACAAGAAGTTAAAAGTCTATATACTATTGAAGAAGAGAACACGCATTGCCCCAAGCCAAGAGTAACCCCATATTGATTGTCAAGCTGAACTATTTCCAAAGTTTAAAGCAATCCAGCAGCATTGTGAAGTTACTAACAAACAAAAGGCCTAAAATACAAGTGTGCAAGTATTACCTGAAGCTATTAGAGTTGCACCAAGGCTTCTGGGTAATTGTTTGGGCTGATAGCTGGGAGAAAAGGCAAAGGTAAAGCTGGGAAAGGGGAAATGGATGCTTGTACCAACTATTTTGAAGCACTTACTGACTGTTTACTACACTCTACAGACTACTATCGTACCAACCATGACTCTCCTAAGATCTCACGTGCCTGCTCTCAGTCCGTAGCCTGAATCTTATGTTTGTATATACCCTGTATGTATATAATTTGCCTGTGTGTAACCATATTGCTTTATGTAAATGTAAATTTCTATGTGTAACTAAGCTGCGAGTGATCTTATGCAATGCGCCCTAATACCCACGGGTCTGGTGCGCAATACAAGTAATAAAACAAACAAACAAACAAACTTAACCTGTATGGACCATTTCTACCGAAGCCAGAGAGAAGAGGGTCTTGAAAGCAAACCCAGGTTACCATTGTGGCAGTTAAGACAAGAGAGTGAAAGAGGCTGCCTCTTTGAAGAAAGCTATTCAAAGGAAGAGTGCCTTGCCTACCTGAGGAGGTTGAAGTATTTGAATAATCAATCTTGTCGAAGTCTGTCTAAAAGTCATAGAAGCTGTGGCAGTAGTCCAAAGTATCAAAACTAAAGAGGTTTATCTGATTGTCAGTAGATGCTACATTTCAGTTGTCGAAACCAAGGTGAAATACTGTGGGACGAAGGTGACTGTTCTCATAGTGAAGAAAGTAAAGGTATAATAGTAGACGTGGAAGTGGCATTATTAACAAATCATCCTGACAACTATACCCTTTTGACTGTTGAAACCATATTTCAAGAAGTCCTATTAACAAAGCACTTTGTAACATTAACAGTGTGGATATTGTATTTTGGCAAATCTTCAAATGGGATTAACAAAACCATTGTGTCCAGGATTACCATTGTGGCTATTGTTGTAGAATTGGAAGGTTGATAACTTTACCCCAGGAAGAAGACTTGTGTTAATTAACTTTTGCTTTGACTTTAACAAATCTATGTGATCACTGCGCCACCTGTAACTGCACCGACGAAAATGTCGATGCCAATTACGGCACAGGGCAGTGATCAGATAGATCACCGTCGCCCCCCTGCCCGCAATCCCCCACCCCCACTTACCTTTATTGCGGCGCACTTCTGTGTGCGCCAATGGCCTTGTGTCCCTGCAGCGTCAGTTCCTCCCATTTACATGGGGCTGTGCTGATGCAGCAGGGTCCTTTCTTTAAAAATAAATCTCCACGCTTACTCTATTAGTAAGTGGGGGACACCCCTGTAACCCTGACCCCTGTTACTGCATCAAGGAACAGTGGGGGACACCCGTGGAACCCCCGCTGCACTTGGGTGCAGTAATGGGGGCTGGGAATTTTGGACCACGTTCAGGCGGAGTAACATGATATTTGCAGTAATGGGAGCAAGATTTTGGTATCATTCCACTTTAACAATCATCAAGAACTGAGACATTTTATTTTTATGTTTGAACATTTTCATGAAAAGACTATAAATCCAGGGCAAGGGAAATCTCTGAGGGCATTAGGTAATTTAGGAATTGTAAATAATGTTCATGTCATGTTGATTTGCCATATCTTACTCTTAAGTCCTGTCCCCTTTCCTCCATACCGTATGGGCGTCCCTTCCTAGGGACGGGAGACAGATCCTTTTTCACAAGAAAAATGTTCTTCCCCTTTAAATTTAGAGGCGTGCGGGGGCGCAGCCCTGGGAGCATGCGCTACCCTGGCTCAGCCCACCGGCGTCACTCCTCAGTCCCCTTTTCCGCGTCGATGGGAACGGACGATTTCACCAGCGCTCCTGGGTTTGGCCTTGCCATGTAATTCCAGACGCTCTTCCCCAGATTCTTCTCTTATCTTTTTGTCTTTATTTGTCATCTAGGTACTTGGTCCTCCGGCGCATATCGACTTCAGCGGGTTTCAGCAGGTGTCCAGCCCGCGAGGGACTCTTTCCCACGTCTGACCCCCACGCTCTTTGCCTCCACTGTCTTGGTCCTGACCACGGCTGGGAAGGTTGCACCAAGTGCGACTCTCTGACTCCACGTGCACTGAAGAATAGGCTAGCTAGGAGGAGGTAGCTCTACGAAGCGTCGCCTCCAGAGGACTTGAAGACGTTTGTCCAGCAGAGATCAAGGCCCAAGGGAGGATCATTATGTTCCATCGCACCCTGAAAGGCTGACTCCTTCCTGAGGAAATGCCCAAGTGGGAGGAACCTCTCGGGTTGTGTTACCAGCACAAGCACCGAGGCTAACCCAGCTACCGGCCTTATGGCCGAAGGGTCTTCGGACCCTCCCAGTATCAGTGCTGAGGGAATGCAAAGGTTCTTCTATCGGGTCTACACCCTAGTACCAGCTCCATGTTCGAGGGGTCGCCTGCATGCAGCACTACTGGCAACAATGCTGAGGGCGATACGCTTTCCAGGCCTAGACCGGAGGTGCAGGATAGGCCTCATGTTACAACACCAAGAGACTTGGGCGAAGCCGTATCCGGAGGGCCATGCACCACAACTCTGGCATGTGGCACACAGCCCAACAAAATGGCCGCTGTGCCAGACAACATGGCCGCTCATCCGATGCCACTCTTAGTAAGAGAGCAGGTGGGTGAACGAGTTTCAAGGTGGGACTGGTGTCAACCAGGTATGCGGCCTATAGTGTATCCATCAGTAGTGCAGGACAGGTTCCCCCTGCAACCCAGACTGAGTGTGGTCTGGCCCCAGCAGCCCCCAGCTACTCCGTCAGTACCCCCTGCCTCCTCTTCTGTCTCTGAGGATAGGTTCTTTGAAAGGTTTTTGGGACTGATGCAAACCCCCCAGATGGGGGCCATCCTAAGGGATGAAGTCAGGGACTTGCTCCCTCTGGTCACTCAACCTGTGCCTATAGTCATTCCTCCCATGGCTCCAGCACCACATGCCCCAGCACAGCCCATGCTGCCGGCTCCTTCAAATCTGCCCCAGTGCAGCTGGTTCCGAGCCAGCCTACGCAGCAGCCTCCTGCTCCGGTCTCCAAACTGCAACCCACAGCGCCCAGCACCCCTCCTCCCGCGGCAGACCAGCCGGACACCCAGGCGGATACAGACGAGGAGGAGGACCCTGACACACCATCTTCAGTGAAGGCCTTTCACGACAGGCTTGCAGGTTTGGCAGAATATCTGGGCCTTCCTCATCCTGGGTTAGAGCAGCCCGAGGAGGGGGTCTTGTCTGAGGTCCTCCCCCTAAGACTCCCTACCAAGACGGGTGTCCCGAAGCAGAAGGATGTCGTCGCTCTGGCCAAGAAGTGTTGGCTCAAGCCACACTCGGCCCAGCCTGTCAATTGGCGCCTCGATGCCCAGTATAGACGGATGGAAGGGCATACACTCTTGATCGCTGCAGTGTCACTCTACTCTAAGCCGCAGTCGTCCTCGGCCACCTCATCCTCGGCGCTGTTAGGCAAGGAGGAGAAGATCTTGGAGGCGTACAGGAAAAAGCTGCGTCAAGCTATCTCGGATTCCATGCTTACAGCGGCTAACCTTAGGTTGTGGCGGGAAATATCGGACTTCCTTCCGGAACTCCCGGCACAGAGCCAGGCATGCTTTAAGGCGGGTCTAGGAGAAGCCAAGCTGGTAGCGCAAGACATCTAGTCCACAGTGGCCCACATCGACACCTCTTGCCGGGCCATCTGCATCACCACAGACATGAAAGGACGGCCTGGCTTCGGGCTACTAAGTTCAACCCCAGGATCGCATATTGGACCTTCCTTTCGAGGGCAGTGACCTCTTCCACTCTACCACTGACGAGGAATTGGATACGAAGAACAGCCCGCAAACCGCAAAGTCTTTATCTATTCTTATGAAGACCACGACCAAGGCGTACACCCCGTCACATCAACACTCCGATAAAGGGCAGGCATTTGGTGGGTTCCAGGGATTCCAGGAATGGAGGTCGAGACAACCTGACTGCTCGCCGAGTCAGCACCGGTGCAAGCAACAAAAAGTGGGGGGGCAAGGGCTTCTTCCAGTCCCCTCCTCAGCAGCAACCTCAGAGAGAAAAAAGGCATGACGTGTCCCTCGGGGTCCACTTGTCTCCAGTGGGGGGCAGGCTAGCCTCTCACGTGCCTTTCTGGCTCCAGAACTTTGCGGACCCTTGGATCCTCTCAGTAGTTTCCATGCCTACCTATACCTGCCTCTCCTCCTTCCTCCCCTCCGCTCCCACAGATTGGGACAGCAAATCTGTTGGCAGAGATCTGGTCGCTCGTCGCGAGCCAGGCAGTGGAAGAAGTACCAGCCTCCCAGAGAGGATTAGGCTTCTATTCCAGGATTTTCGCCATACAAAAGAAGAACCAAGCTGGCCTGAGAGTTGTGTTGGACCTCTCCATCCTCAACCTCTCCCTCCCTCTTCAAAAATTCAAGATGGTTACGCCAGCACTCATTGCAAATACACCAGACAAGGGAGATTGGATGTGCTACCTGGATCTGAAGGACGCCAACCTACACGTCCCGATTTGGCAGCCACATCGCTCCTTCCTATGCTTCAGGATCATGGGCTGTCATTTCCAGTACAAGGTGATACCCTTTGGCCTCAACTAAGCCCCCAGGGTATTTACCAGACTCATGAATGCAGTGGCAGCCCTACTCAGGGCCCAGGGCCACCATATCTACTCGTACCTGGACGACTGGCTCATCAGGGCGAGAGGGGGTTCCTCTGCGCTTAAGAGTACACTCCACGACCTGGGGTTTACCATCAATCCCAAGAAGTCTCTGCAGCAGCCCACGCAGTCTCTCACCTTCCTGGGCCTCATCTGGGATGCCAGTTCCGAGAAGGTTTTTCCCTCGGAGGACAAGATTACGGCCATCAAGAGGGCCTCTACGCACTTCCTTACCAGACCAGTGACTTTGGCCTGGTGGTACCAGCACCTACTGGGTATCATGGCAGCGGTCCTCTTGGCAGTGCCACACACGAGGCTCCGGATGAGGAGAGTGCAGCTGCACTTCGCAGCCTCATGGAATCGGGAGAAGGGCTCCAAGCGGAGCTGGTCAGGATACCGCCTTCTCTCCACTCAGACATCATGTGGTGCTCCGCAGGTTACCATTACTACGGACTCCTCCCTAGAGGACTGGAGAGCCAGTCTGGACAGCCACAGCGTCCATGGAGTGTGGACCCGGCAGGAGCAGGAGTCGCATATCAAATGGCTGGACCTCAAAGCCATTTGGCTAGCCCTGAGGGCCTTCCTTCAACTCATCGAGGGTAGGACTGTCCTGATCCACGCCGACAACTTCACCCGCATGCATACATGCCAACATTCTGTGACCAAAAATTTGTAGGAATCTTAAAGTTTCAAAAATATTGAAAAAAATTGGTATTTGTTGCCACTAAATCGCTATTTGTTGCCACCCTTAAAACAATTCTGTCGATTGTCTTTGCCACAAGGGATGACCCTTAATAATTTTTCAAGGGGCTTCTTTGATACATGGGCTGACCCTACCCTTACATATTTTTGGATTTGGGGCTTCACTGCAAAGGAAGAACCTTAGGAATTTTTCAAGGAGCCACTTTCCTATCAGGGAAACGTAACACATTCGTAGGGGATATTTTTTGTTTATTGTTTAAGGTAAATAAAACTGGGAAAATAAAAGTTGGACTTAAAACCAGGAATGGGAAACATATCAGGAATAGATGCCACTGCCTCACTCTGGGTGTTTTGGGTGGGCCTTTCATGTGGCAGCATGGAATTGCTGCAGATGTGCCACCTTAGCCTCTCCTCTCACATGCTGCATGAAGTCACAGCTCCCAGAGACAACGGCAGGGCAGATTCAGCACACCTGGGAAAATAAATCTCAGGACACATGGTAGGACCAATTACTAATCCCCTAAATTTAAGTGACTGAGGGCTCCCCTACTCAATGGCGTGTTCTCTATCCATGTGCCTCAGAATGTCTGTGGCCATGAAGTGGGGCCCTCTGCCCATGCCCAAAATGGCCCCACAAACTGCATTTCACCTGGGATCGAATTTTCTATCCGAAAAACTACCCTAACAGAGCAGCTAACTATTGCTAAGTCGCTGAATCTTTTGTTGGCCCACTGGATTGTTCTGCATCACCGTAGGTTAGATCTGGGTGTAATTCGTATGCTAGAATGTGGGGACCAACTTCCACATACCGAGTCATACTCAGACTCTATGTACAGATTGAATAACATATGTGACAGGATTGACCATAAGGTAACATCAAATGTAGGGCGAATGGGCACTGACTCACTATTCCCCACCATAAGCTTCTGATAGCAACCCAGCAAAAAAGGAGGGAAGCCAGAAGGAAATATGTCTTCCCACTCCTAGTCGATTTAGAATTGAAAATGTCCTAGAGATCTAGCAGCACCAGGAGAAAGGCAACCATCTTGTCCAGAATGGGGAAACATCACCCAGCATGTGCAATGTCACCATCAGAAGCTTTTTCCAAGAGACAAATTCACCAATTTAACAAAATACTCTGGAATTAGAGTGCAGCATCCTGGGACTTCAGTTAGGTGAGACACGTGGAGCAGGAACACTCAGGGTGCAAGTTTGTAGAAAAGGAAACTGCCTTCTTCCCATGTTTGTGCTTACAACTAACGCTCCAACACCCACGCCTGCAGTGCCAGGAATGGACTACTCACTGCTCCATTTAAGACTGGTGCATATTATACCCTTAACTTTCACTCCTGAGCAGAATAATCTGCACTAATGGTGCCAGAAAACAACTCTCAAACTTCAATACCCAATCTTGTCAAAATAGTATGCCATAAATAATGTACAGTATTTACACTGCACACCTTGTTGTTCAATGAAATGCTTACCAAATTACCCTAAGCCTTACTGCTCCAAGACATGCTTACAATGAACAGCAATGCTCCTCATAGACTTACCCAATGCTTTAATGCTCAGTTCCCAACCTTAATTAAACACATTTGGCCTTTGCCAATCACACTCGTGTAACCTTTGCCACTTCAATAGTTTAACCTAACCAGCGTGTAACTTAACTTATAAGCAATCATGTTATCTTGCACACACGCGTACCCTTGTTACTTTAATGGTCACCCCTAAACAACGTGTAACTTGTTTAGTAAGCAATCGTTTTGCCTTGAACACACACGTAACCCTTGTTATGTTAATGGTTTTACCTAACCAACGTGTAACTTATTTCATAATTCTTCATTTTATCATTTCCAGCCATGATGCTTGTGAAAAAAAGTTTATTAATCAACCCCTTGCAGACCTAGAATGTTCACGCAATCCATTCCCACATTGTAGAAGCATGTTCCTTATGACAATCCAGACACACAATTAAGCACTAAACGTGGCAATGATCAGTCACCACCGTAGTGTTTAACATTTTCCCAGAAACAGTGGTGATCAGACTCCGCCATCGAGAACGTTTCCAAGATGTTATCCTGCAATACTGCACACATATGTACACCTATAGCATAGTGCATTCTATGACTTACTTCATAAATGAGTATTACACTCAAGAGACCTCATTTAGAGTATTTGCACATGCAGTCACAAACATCATTATCAACATTTGCACCATAATGCATTTACAATTTTGCACCCTTATTATTTTGTTTTATTGTAGTTTACAATTGTGGCGTACAATGTATCCTGTAGTGACAACTGCAAAAATGACCTGTACCTTAACTCTTGTTATCAACTCCAATCGCCAAAGGCCTGACATGTCACCAAATAAATTCCTAAACATTCATTGCAGTTGTTGGCTAGACTATGATCTTTAAATGCTGCACATGTTCGAAACTCTTCTATTGTGGACAGCAACGGAGCCATCAACTACCTCATACTTGGCTAATGGCGCATCAACATCTGCATTTTTTATCTCAATCTGCTTGATATGAGCGCCTAATAAGAAAACAATAAATAAATGGATAGCAATTTAGTTCCCTTCATAAATAAAGTCATCCCTAAACACAGTAATTCCCCCCAGATCCACCCGAATTCACATAGATAGTTCGTAGTTCAAAATATGCATGCAGCCTATCCCAACTTCACAAAGTTATATTGAGTACCTTCAAACGCCGGCTTAATAGGAACTACAAACGTAACCGCGATCAGCACATGGCTCCGCTTGAAATGTGCATAACATGTATTGCACATAGAGTGCCAAAGGTTTAACACACATCAAAAGGAAAAGAAATAACAAAGCGCGCTGAATGCACGCCATCTAGCACGCCAAACGCGTTCCAGGGTCCTTTTCTTCACTCTGCTGCTCATCATGTCAGCACCACCATGAATAGGGGAGAACACTGACTACTTGAGATCCAGAGAAAGGAACTCCAGCACCCCGGCCTGCATGCCCAGGTTATCACTCTGACATACTTGCCAACCCTACCGATTTATTGGCAACAAATACCAATTTTTGTTAAAAAAAAAAAAAACTTTTTTTTATTTTTTACAAAAATCGGTATTTATTGCCACTAAATCGGTAGGCAGTAGGACTGCTTAAAAAGCGGTATCCTACCGCCTAAATCAGTAGGGTTGGCAAGTATGCAGCATGTCCTGTGTCAACAAGCAGTGGGGTACCAGGTCTCCTGTGGTGTGCAACCTAGCAGTCAGCATGTGGGAATGGGCCCTGGAAAACAACATCTACCTCAGGGCAGTCTACCTCCCGGGAGAGGCCAACTTGGAAGAGGACAGACCCAGCAGGCTGGGAGCTGACAATTACGAGTGGCATTTGAACGACCAGGTGCTGCAAGTGGTTTTCAACGCATGGGACCATCCTCAGATGGATCTATTTGCCTCCTGGAAGAACAGGAAGTGATCAGATCAGTTCGCGTCTTGGCAGGGACAAGGCCCCGGCTCCCTGGGATGCGCCATGCAGATTCAATGGGAGGGCATGACAGCCTATGCTTTTCCGCCCACACCCCTGATCCCCAGGGTACTCCGCAAGATAAAAGAGGCTTGTCACCTCAGCATCATAGTGATAGTGCCTTGGTGGCCGGCGAGACCGTGGTTCTACGAATTGCTCAGCCTCTCGGACCGACCACCCATTCATCTTCCGCTGGGCACAGCACCTCTCCTGTCCCAGCAGGGGTGCAGGGTTCTCCTCCCTGCTCCTCAGAAGCTAGCCTTCGCTGCGTGGTTCCTGAGCAGATCACCCTCAAGCACCTGGACCTATCTCAGTCTAACCTGGATATCATCCAGGGCGCTAGGAGCAAGGCCACTAGGAGCCAATACAGGAGTAAATGGAGCAGGTTATGTCACTGGGCAGATTCTAAGGAGATCAACCCCCTGACGTGCACACTGGACGATGTGTTCTCTTTCTTGGCACACCTTCCCCACTCAGGCATACAGGTGGGCACATGTCTCACCTATCTCGCAGCCGCAGGGACCTACAGAAATTCAGAGGAGGTGGTCAAGGAACATCTGGCAGGACTGTCTAGGTTTTACCCGCCCATCAAGAAGCCACACCCTGTGTGGGACCTCAATGTGCGCACCTGCAGTCCCTCGGGGGCCTGCCACATATCTCATCTCTGCCTCAAGAGGTAAGCGCCTGAAATAATTCACCCCTCGCGCAGTTATTGGCCAGCAATCTTATTCCCTAAGAGCCCTTTCCGGCTCCTCCAACTACCGTTTACACATCTCTGAGCTCATCCCCCTAGCTTGCCTGCCCTTTTCACCATGCTGCCGCAAACCCTGGGCCCAAGTCTGCTTCGTTCCCCTGGCAGGTTCAGCCTGCCCAAATTCTGTCTTCCCAAATCCATTGCGCACACATTGTTTCCTCTTTATTTCCGCAAAACAAGCAGCTCTTAAACTGCTACTTTATACCCCACCTGTATGATCTGACTTGCCATGCCCCCTCCTCCATATGCACATTGCCAGCACTGAATCTTCCTCATTCACCGAAAATCGTCCTGCTCCTCCCGGCACACAACGTCTAATTGCTGAATTTCGCACTTCCTGTCAACCTTGGGCTGCTTGGAACCTTGACTTCATTGCCCATATGGTTATTTCCCATGCTTTTGCCTCACTACCACCAGGGTGTTTGCAATCTGCTGCCTCTGCTTGGGCTCTCGAAAGGCTCGCATTTTCATGAATCTTTGAATTTCAAATGTAGGCTTTTTTTAAACTCTCTTGCCCTGCTGAATTGCTCGCATTTTCACGACTGTTTCAAAATCAAATCTAGGAGTTTTTAAAATCTGTTGCCCTGCTGAATTGCTCACATTTTCATTACTGTTTGAAAATCAAATGTAGGCGCCTCTGTTATCTGTTGCCTGCACTGTGGTGTTGTATTTTCCTTCTTGGAATTCCATATCTGGGTGTATGTAAAATGTGCTGCCCTGCTCTAGCACTCCTCATGTGTGTTTGAACTTTCAAATCTGGGTATTATAAACTCTGCTGCCCTTTGAATCTTGTTTAAATTAGCTGCTTCATCTGTTCCTGCAAGACTGCTTAGTCGCCTGGTGAGTTCTTGTGAAGTTCACTGTGAAGTTCTTCATCTCTCTCCCTGCTGTGGGCATCCGCTCCCTCGCCCCCGTGGTGCTTTCCATCTCCCCTATCTATTCTATTTGCTTCTCTATTGCCTATTCTCCCTCTCTTTTGAAGCCTGCAAGGAAAAAGTTTAAGAAGGGTCTCCTGGTCTTTAACCCAGGCCTGCCCATTGCCAACACCTATGTCAATACTTCCTCCAGGCAGACCATTACCAACATTCTCCTTATCGCTCCCTCTCCTGACCTATTGACTACGCATATGGTTTCTGTGCTCTCCTTTTTCTCTTCTTCTCCCATTAATGGTAGAACCTGATGGGAAGTGCTCTTGATACACTTCTCATCAGGCCGCACTTTTATTTATTGCTTTTATTTATCTTACTGTTATCCTATGTACTGCACTGTCCCCTCTCACTTTCCACCTGCACTTCTCCCCTTCTCCCCCCTCCCCTGCACTTGCACGATCTCAGTGTCACCTGGCCTAGTAGGATTGCTATCTCTGTCCTCCCTCTGTTTCCCCTCCCTTGCCACGTCACGCCTTGAAACACTTGTGTATAGGTGCGTTATAAACATCATATCATATCATCCAGGTGCATCATCAATCTCTACTTGAATGGCAGTATCATGGCCCAGGGCTCTCAGCCCAACTCCTCCTTCTTGACAGGCATCTTATGTCTCTCATCCTCCTCCCTTCTCCTGCCACTCCTCATCTTCCACTCCACCTCCCTCTTCCCCTATCCTGCGTTGGCAACCCATCCTGTGGGATGTTTTTACCCATGCATCCAAGCCCTGCTACAAATGGCAATGCTGATTGCCAAAAGCAACCCAGAGCTGTTGGGAATTCATTTTCTTAATGTCAAGAATTTGCTAAAATCATGGGCACAAGACCACTCAAAGATTCAACCTTCTTGTGGGGGGTTCCACATCACCACTCTACTGTAAGGATGCCCATCAAAACAATAGCAAAATTCTCCTGTTAAATTCAAGACAACTCCCAAACATGGGTTGAGTACCGGCTTTGGACACAAGCCGGCGCTAGCGGTCTAAACTCTGACAGGCGTGAAGCCTGGCTTAAAGAGAGTGAATTCTGCCCGGCAACAACCCCCGACAGGAGTTGAAACTTGATCAAACTGCATTCCCAGGTCTGGCTGCCTCCTGCTTCCCCACCAAAAGGAGATGACACCTCTCTGATTAGATTAGGGGAGGGGCACCTGCAGAGGGCAGAGACCCAGAACAATGCACTGTCCTGGGCTCAGGCAAATGTTATATTGGGGGGGTCGTAAAATAGCTTCCTCTTGGGAGAAGTGGGAGGAGAAGTGCCTCTGGGAGCCACCTGAGCTGGAGGCGGGGAAAGACAGAAGCTTCCCCCATGTGCTTTGGAACCTAAACCACACCCATCTGGGCCAGAGCATAATTAAAAAAAGATGGATAATTCATAGTACGGACTTGTCAGAATTATATAAGTAATATCATTATTCTGGTGATTTTTCTGTGCACGTTTTAAGAGGTGTTAGGACCCTGTGGTGTATTCTGGGGGGTTGCTAGCGGAAAATAGGGTCTTACTCCAAATGTCTGCATGTTAAAAATCTGACACTTCATCAATTAATGTCCATACTCCTTGCGCACATTTGTGTAATTTTTGGTAAATGTCCGATATTGGTAAACCGACTAAAAAGCGCAAAATGTTGTCATTTCTGAATCCCAGCTCGCAGGAACATGGGGCTTGAACAGAGACCTGTCTTAATTCATCTGTAATATGTACATGTAATGTCAACCACTTGTGTATCTGGGAAATATGTATTTGAATCAAATATAGATTTGTGGGCAAATTGACAAGGGTGGTATCCTCTGACCCATAAACAGACCTCATCATGATGACAATCAATTTCCTTCCCCCAATCATGGGAGAGGGGAGAATTGGGCCAATGACAAGTTGAGAGGGTTGGGCATGCAGAATGAGCCGACCCACCCACTTCCAAAACATAAAAAGAGACTGCTGGGACAGGTAGAGACATTCATTTTCCATTTCTGCAGAGCATTTTGACGGCCGACATCCCATCCAGACAGAGACCAGAACCAGGGACCCATAGACTACAGAACTTTGAACCTAGAAGGCCCACTGCAAGCAAAAGCATTCTCAGCAGGCCTTCAGAATCCAGCAAACCTAACCAAACTATTCAACAGCCGGGGCGAGCTGTTTGAATTTTTTGCCAAGAACTTTTGCCGGAACCGCAGACCAGACCCAGACCGCTGTGAGCAGAACCAGCGATCCGGATCGCTGTGAGCAGAAC
The DNA here is from genome assembly GCF_040938575.1 of Ambystoma mexicanum. Classification (NCBI taxonomy): domain Eukaryota; kingdom Metazoa; phylum Chordata; class Amphibia; order Caudata; family Ambystomatidae; genus Ambystoma; species Ambystoma mexicanum. The sequence continues at coordinate 260,651,909 of NC_090936.1, forward strand.
CGGTGCCTGATTGACCAGCCGAGCAGAGAGAACCGCCGCTGGACGTGTTGACCAGATCCGTGACGAGGCCTATTTCAAATTTATATTGTGAGTACCTAGCAGAACTGTGCAGAACCAATCTCTTAGTTAAAATAATCTAATTCAAACTATTTTAGCCTATTAGAACTGCCTCCTAGAATCGTGTCATTCTGTCATCTTTAAAACTGAGAACAGTCATCTGTCATTCTGAGCTTTAAAATTTCAAATCTGAAAAACTACCTTTATTAAATCGGCCGTATCTCCGGAACCGTTTGTGCTAGGAGCGACTAAATTTGCTGCGATTTGACATTTTGCTCAATTTTGCTCAATTTCAGCCACGTGTAAAAATATTTGTCCTTGCTTTGCTTGCTGAAATTCGTGTGCAACCTGACAATCATTCATAGAGCATTGCTTAAGTGATCCTGAGCTGATTCAAAGTATCTATCAACTACCCTGAACCCCCTATAGGGAATTAAAAGCCGTTTTAGCATATTTTTCACTTAATTGCAACCACATCAAAGTATCTTGCCTGTGTTTTAAAATCATACCTGTTTTTCTCTAAGCTTGCTAGGGGGGAACTGCACTTCGTAGTGCATTTTTGTTGGGATTCTTGAAGACTGTGTGCTCTCCTTCCATTTCTTACATTGCATGGGGGCGAGGGGGTGAATTGCCAGAGAAAAAGTGATTATCTTATCTTTTGCTAAAATCATATCAAGTTATTTCTGTACTGCATTTTATTCCTCATTGCTTTTCCCTTGAAACCATAAAAGTATTTTTGCTACCTTATCCATCCTATACTAACTCCTCATTGATTGTAAAGAGGTGTGCTAGTGCCAGATTACCCATGTAAAGAAGTGTGCTATTACCGGATTACCCATTGTTGATCAACATTATATCCATAAGTGTGATATCAATTATTAATTTATTATAAAAGTGTGATATATATCTTGTTAATTTTTCAAATAAACCTTTTAATTTGCAAAACAAACCTACTTCTTGGCTCAGTGGGGTCAGGGGGATTCTAAGAGGGGGGTGTTATGCAAGGGGTGTCATCCAGAGTACTGAACTGGGCATAAAAATACATCAATAAGGGTTTTCCTCAGCATCCCAGACTAGGCATTGACTTAGCCGTAGTGTTGATTGAATATCGGTTACAATCCCTGTACCCCCTCGTAAAAACTTGTAAGGTGGCAACCAGCTTTACTTAGCTACACTCAATTCTCGCTCTGCTGTCAAACACTCTTCTGACATCTGGCACCTCCTTGAATACTTTGACCTTTACGTCCTCGCACTAAGCACGGCATGGTTCAGTACCAGCTCTGTCGCTGCTTTTGACCCTCTTCTTCCTTAGGGTTATAAGATCCTCTTTAAATCCAGGCCTAACCTGCATGGAGGCAGAGTGGCCTTTGTCTTCCCTGAGTGGATCCCTACTTCTACCATACCCATTCAATCCTATTAATTCCTATTATTAATTAACTCCTTTTAATGTCTTGTCTGCAAGCTATGCATATCCCCTACTCTATTGATCACTCTCACTACCATCTACTGGACCCCTGGGCCCATCTCCCTCTTCCTATCAGAGTGGGCCGACCTCACCTATTCTCTCCTGACCTCTACCTCTAAGTTTCTCTTACTCAGAAACTTTAATGTTCATCTTGATTCCCCTGATGCGACCCTACCCTCCCGCAACCTCTGTGACTCCTTCTCCCTCACCATTCTTCCCTCTGGGCTGACTGATTCAGCCGGGCAAACTCTGAATGTGCTCCTCTCAGCTAACCTCTCTCTCTCTAACCCTCTCATTACACCTGTCTCTTGGACTGATCATTCTCTCGCCTCACCTCTCCCCGGCTAAGCCTTTGTCCGCACTGCCAGCCTCCTTCTCAGTCATCCGACCAATGAAGCGAGTGTCGGTAGCTGCCTTTACCGCCTCTTTTATTTCCTCCCCCACCCCTGCTCTCGACTCTGACTCAGCTCTTGCTAACCTTCACCTCTCTATCTCCAACACCCTTGACAACCTTGCCCCCGCCAGGAGCATCCCCATGAAGTCTGCATTCAAATGCAACAGTTGGTATTATTCTGACCTAGCCTTGCTGAAAAGCAAGTGTACAGTTGTGGAACTGAAGTGGTTTGCTACTTACACATCCTCTGACAAAATGGTCTGTCGCCTGCTCCAGAGGCACTACAGACTCTGGATCCAGTCCAAAAAGCGGGCCCATATTCAAGCCCACGTCTCTGGGTCCACCAACAACACAGCTGAAATTTTCAAAATCTGCAAGGAACCTGCCAATCCTAATGCAGTCTCCACTTCTCCTCTTCCTTCTCAGGCCCTCTGCAGGGCGTTGGCCTCCCACTTCACAACCAAAACTCAGGACATCCTGTCCTCGCTCTCCTCCGTCCTCCATCTTCACTTATGCCTCTAATGGCCCCTCTCTCTCTATATCCCTCCTACTCTCCTCCTTCTCACCCATACCACCTGATGAGGTCACCAAGACTGCTTGCTCTATGAAAACCTCTTCTAAACAGCTTCTTCCGTGCTCCTCCAGAACTTTCAAGGACAATATTTACGCCCTCGCTCCCTTACTGGCTGAGTTCCACTCTTTTGCCACTGGCTCCTTCCCACTACCTCTCAAGAACTCCCTTGCGCACCCCTTCCTAAAAAAGCCATCTGTTGACCCTTCCTGCCCGGCTATTTACCGCCCTATCTCCACTACCTCCTTCTTGGGCAAACATTTGGAGAAGTTGGTATTCACCCAACAAATCCACCACACGGAATCTATTGGCTGTCTCCACAACCACCAGGAAACTGCTCTCCTGAACACCCATGGAGACTTCCTCTCTAACCTCGACTCCAACACTTCCTCAGTCCTCATCCTCCTTGATATGTCCTCTGCCTTCGACACTTTCAATCAGGCCACTCTCTTATATCGGCTCTGTGATACTCTGGGCATCACAGACCTGGCACTGGCTTTGTTGACTTCCTTCTTTTCAAATTGGCCCTCCCAAGGCCAACTGGGGTCTTTTCTCACCTCCAACACACTCTCTACCTCCGGCGTCCCTCAGGACTCTATCCTCTTGCCGAGGATCTTCAACATTTACCTTGCCACTCTTGCTCACTTGATCTCTACCTTCTCTCAACATTTCCAGTGTTATGCAGATGCCACTCCGCTCTTCTTTAAGCATCCCTCCTCTATCTCCTCTTCTTCCTCTCTCATTCTCTATTGCCCGACTACTATCCATGCATGGTGTGCTGCTAACGATCTCCATCTTAACACCACTAAGACTGAGATCCTTCTCATTGGAATTCCACCCCTTCCCTTCCCCCACTCTCTGCCCGCCCTCCTTGGGCTCCCTCCCCTCACCATCTAGTGAGGCAAAAAACCTGGGTGTCATCTTCGACTCCTTTCTCTCCTTCTCACCTAATATCGATGTCCTTGCCAAAAGGCTCACTTTCAGCTTCACTGCCTCAGAGGCATTCTCCATTTCCTCACCTTCCCCCTGAAACTCAATGTCTCCGGAGCCCTGGTTCTCTCCAGGCTGGACTACTGTAACAGCCTCTTCCTTAATCTTCCTCTTTCCTCCCTCCGCCCCCTCCAAATAATCCAGAATAGGACTGTAAGACTTATCCTTGGCCTCAAGCCCAGTGACTGCATCTCTCCAGCCCTAAAATCTCTCCACTGGCTCCTGGTTACTGCAAAGATCAAATTTAAAAACCTATTCATCATCCACATCCAACTTTCTCTCAATAAATGCCTCCCTGCTAGAGTCCTTCAGTCCTCTAGCTCAAACTCTCTGCAGGTCAGATGTTTCGCCAAGCAGAGAGTGGGGGGTAGATCTTTCATCAGCATGCACCTCCCTCTGGAACGGCCTTCCCGCCCCTCTGAGACTTGAGCCAGATCTCCTTAAATTCCAGAAGCTTCTCAAGACTTTCCTCTTCTCCCCCTCCTTCCATCTCCCCCTTCCTTGCTAATGCTCCCATGCTGCTGCAACGGTTTTCCTGGTCCCTTTGGAGTCATACAGGGGCCATGCCCTCCATCGAACAGTCTTCCTCAGCACCCCCTTACCAGCACTTGCCCCCTGGCACCCTTCCCTGACTATTGTACTGAGTCTGCCCCCGCTACTTGCACTTGACCCTTACCCCGTCCCCAGCGCACTTGCCCTCCTGGCTGGCCCTAACACTTACCCAGCCCATTGGGACCCTCCCTCCTCCCCATGACTCCTCCCCCTCCACTTACTCTCCCATTCACCCTGACCCCCGTGCATTTCCTGCTTGCTGCACTTGCACGATCTGAATGTCACAAGACCAAGTAGGACTGTTTATTGTCGTTGTCATCCTCCGCCCCCCACCCTTGCCACTTTGTCTTGTGGCGCCTGGAAACACTTTCTGCATTATAGGCACCATACAAATGTCCAATAAATAAATAAATCAGTTGCCCATAGATAGGGGAGCATTAGGGATTTTGGTAAACCCTTTCTGAAACCAATGTGTTGTTTGTGCAGAATTCCCCAGGAACGGCCCCATGATTCTAGCGCTCCCAATACAGCACTCACAAACACCTTGCTATATGTATCTTGAAGGGCTATCGGGCGGTAGTTGACCGGATCAGCCCGATCTCCCTTCTAATGGGAATGATGACAGCGATCCTCCAGGTCTGCTGGGACTGTCTGTTTCTAATCACACTGTTAAAATGTGCCAACAGAATCCTGAAACAAAGGCGGTATATTGTATTTTAAGATGGCATTAGTTGATCCATTGGGACCTGCTGCTCTAGAGGAGGAGGATTTGGTTATCAATATTGCTATATCCTTCACCATTATACGTAGCTCCCAAGGTACCTCATCAAATCCCCCCTTTGCCTCACATGGAAGTTTTTTGTATACATTTAGGAAGTGTGACCTCCGAGCCCTCTGAACTGTGTTACTTTGCATTTGCCATTGGTCACCCTTCCCTTGATTTACTAAAGACCAGAAATGACGTGAATTCTTTTTAAGAAGGGTTCCTAACATGAGTTCTCCCTCTGTTTGGGCTTGCAAAAATCGGTGGGCTCTTGACCAGTTCTTTTAGTCATTATTTAATTTATGTTTCTATCTACAATGATCTAACGCAGTGATATGACTATATTTGAAGGCCCGAAATGTTCTTTCTTAATTGCTGTTTGCGTTCCCAGGTTTCCTGGTCAATTGTGTATTTGTGTTTTACACCAGCTTGTAGACCAGTGTGGCTGGGGGTCTTGATCCCATAGAAATGTCACAAACTTAGCTGGACTGCATATTCTTACCAGTTCTTCTTTGGACAGTCTACTTGATCGTTCATGTAAATTTGTATTCAGCTTAGCCTGTCGCCTTTGAATTTCATTACTCTATTCCCACCTGTATTGGTCCATAACCCATCGCCATACCCCACCTCTGCACCTGTCATTGACAACGAGAGGTCAGCAGTAAGCATATTATGATCACTGAGCCCGGTTCCTAGATCTCCATATTGGCGCAACGATCAAACACGTCTCCTGAAAGAACCAAGTAGTCAATAATGGAACAGGCAGATGCGTTCTTCCAAGTTGGAGATGGGTTCAAATCCCCCTTACATTGCCATTTGCCATGTGTAGGTCCCAATCTTTGGAAAATCTCAAACATTTTTTTTGATTTGCACATGCTGGTTTTGTTTTTACAACTAGAGGAAAAAAGTTGTAGACAATATGAATTAGGTCACCTGCTAATAATAATCCGCCTAGGCCATAAAGGGAAGTGGCGTTCAGTATTAAAGCAGATAAACACTCCAGGAAGACTTCCAGATTGGAGGACACAGGTTTACAGTACAAATTCACTACTATAATGTTACTTAACACATGACCCGTTTAAATACTTGCTGTTGCTGCAAGGATTGGTTGGGATTTCTTCTAAACCCATCATAATGGAATTGTGGGACAGTATAATTAATCTGTCTGAGGAAAGGCCTCCATTGTGGTGAAATGCCAATTGTTCCACTGCAGAGAATCCGTCCAATGTAAACGTCCTGGTTGACCAGGTTTCCTGCACAAATGTTAGTTAATATTTATCAAACATGTTACCTCTTGTTGGAATATGCTGTGTTTGAGAAGTTTAACAAACAAGAATGTTAATCAGATCAACTCTTTGGTCCACTAAAGCAACACATTGCACTCCCCCAATTTCCGAAATGCTGTGGTTAGAATGTCGGGCAAATAGAGATCATACTTTGCTTTTACTGTCAAAATGCGAACCATTCTGATGTATATGCCAGCAATCTTTTGGCAGATTCATGACTTTCCAAGGAGGCCCTACCATCGAGATTTATATTAGGGAGGTGCCATTTTCTCTCCGTGGTATGGTTTGTTATCCTATACAAAACTCTTCTTCTGCTGCTAATAATGTGTTGACCCCCAAATGTGAATTCAAACCCTGGTATAATTCTGGGAGTTGTTTTGCTATTTGCAGCAAAGCACTCCCATTCATGCCTTATGCGCCTTCCCTACACCTAGTTACTGTACCCAGATTTACGGGAAGGCAAATGTGCTAACTAGTGTTTTCAGTTGATCCTTGTTCCCTGCAGCCCTCCTGTGAATTTTTCCTTTTAGTAGAAGTTGATGGGGCAGGTATCACACTGTGTAGCTGGATGGAAAGCGAACCGTCATGCGATACCATAGACAACATGTTCAAGTATTGTAGTACCTTCCAACTTTACTCCGTCAGTCTGTGGTTGAACCCACATTGAGAGCTTATTTGAAGAGCTGGCCTTTGAATCCTTTTTTCCACAATACAATATCAGTTCCCATTGAACTGGGTCTGAGGATGTCTCTGTCTGTATGCCAACCCCCGACTCCTTTGATGTTATCATTTTTGTCTGCAACGGTTGAGTTGTATGTGCCGACGGCTGTTACGTATTGCTTCGGGGCCCAACATTTTGAGTCTGCATTTCTCTGTTCTGTGTTTAATGTTGAGTGTTTGTTGTTGACTTGGCTTTGAGTGTTCCTTGATCATTATCCCCGACGGATTGAACCTTGGGCAGAGCGCGAAGACATCTCAATATTGATCTTTTTTTACATTACGCATCTTTTGATTCTTAGTTTTAGGAACTTGGTGCTCGTAGATAGCTTCACTCTTATCATTTACTTCTGAACGCTGTTTTTTCTTCTTCTTTCCTTTTGTTTTAGGCGTTCCAACTCAGTTAATACCACCTTTTGTAGTGTCCTTTCTGTTCTTTCTCTGCGATCCTCCTCCTGTCCAGGATCGCATTGGCAGCTGGGCTAGTCTTATGAATTCTTCCACAGTGGGATGTGAGACGGGAGTGTCCTCAAAGGCATTTGAGTCACTTTCCTCCACTCGTGGGTCTAAGTCCACATCGACCAGTAAGTTATTCGATTGGTGATCTTTAACCAGGGATGCCAAATTGGTTTCCCTATTGCTTAACTGATTATTTGCCATTACTGAGTTGCCCTGCAAATCGCTCAACATGGTGGAATAATGATGTAGCTCGGCCTTTAATTGGCCCAAATTATCTGTGACTATTGAATTTATCATGGGTTTTAGGCCAACAAGTGATGAGTCACACCTTTCCACTTCTTTCGTAAGTTCAAGGAGGGTTCCAGAATGCATCTGTACTTCCCCCTTCAACAATTGAAACACATTCACCAAAGAATTCAAGACAAATTTCAATGCTGTGAGAGTTATTTCACTCGGACCCTTGGGATACTCTGTCCGTTGGTTTAATATAGCTGATGAAACATTCATGGGTTCATTCACTTAAATAGAGTCTATTGGATTACAGTCTGTGCTGATGTTTTGTGAGAAATCTGGGGGTGTCTCATATTTAACCCGCTTAAGACCCCTCCTCAGGTAACAAAGAAAAGGTTCAGACTTCCAGATTCTGACCCAGCGGCTGAGGCTGCAAAGGGGTACTACTGGGATGGAGGGTCTTTGAAGAACAGAAGTGTGATGTCTGAAGATGAGATATGGCACCCCCCTTTTCCCAATCCAAATCTATCCTACCTCCCCTCTACTGTCATAGGATATTGTCATGCATGTCCTACCCTACCCCAAGACCTTCTGTCGACCACTCACATTCGGAGGGAAGCAAGGGAATGTAAAACCCCAGGGCCACAAACCCCCTTTTCTAACTATAACACAGACTTATACTCACGTCCCTTTAAAATCATAAACTATTGTGAGACCCAATCTTTTCCTTCCCTGTTATCCTCATTTACTGAGGGTACCAGAGAGGAAAATGAAGGAGGTGTGCCTTATGATAGGAAGGTGGTTCTAGTTTTTCCAAAGTACCATCTAAGTACTGCGACCAAGAAGAGGAAGTCGAGAGGAGTACAGATTTCCTATGAGAAACACCACTATGGTACTAGGACAAAGAAGATGCCCATGTTTGGCGTGGACAGCAGAGGTGTTGGTGGAGTGGTTGAGCTGCGGGGAGTCTGGCACAGGTCATCTGTGTCGCTGCAGTATTTTTTTACTCGCCCATGGGTTGAGGCATCGTGGAAGGCTGCTTACTTGTTGCTGCTCTCTATGGGCTCCGGGGGCTATCATTTACTATTGCTTGTTTTCTGGCAGGCTACGGGGGAGTTGTTGCTTTGTGCTGTTTCCTGGGATCTGCTGTTGCTGCTTGGATCCTTGTGGCGGCTGGCGGCTGATTATCTAGAGCTTCAAACTTTTTTTCTGGCTGGAGTTGTCTTTCAGTGCAATATGTGGTCAAGGAACTGGAGTCTGGAGGCAGTCGCCCACGTTTGGATTTCCCATGGGCCTCTAGACTTATGTTATTTTTAAATATTTGCTTACCCCAATGCTTGTTTTTTTGGCATGGGATGGCTGGATTTTTGTCTCGTAGCACTACTTCGTTACTTTATTGCTGATGTGTTCATCATATCGTTTCCTTCCTTTATTGGTTGTTTTGTTTTCTTTCTTTTCTTCTCTTTTGAAGTCATCTTTTCTAAAATTGCACCATGTAAAGCACTTTGGTGTAAGGTGCTATATAAGAAATATAAACAAACAAACGAGATACAGATAAAGGCACATCAACATCTTCATAAGACATGTCCCACTAACAAGATCAGGCAGGGTCAGGCAATTGAAATCAACCATGCCCACCTGCAGCCTATTAAGTCTTCAGGAGAGTATTAAAGGAACACTAACAATCAGCAGAGAGAGCGAGTTGGTAGTAGAGCTGAGGAGCCATGGTTGCCCAGGACCAGCTGGGAGGAACGGGGACGCTGAGATGCCATGTGAGGAAGCATCTGGGAGAAACATGGCTATTGACCCATGTTTCCAGCAAAAAAGAGATGCCCAAAGAAGGGAGCCGGGAGGCGTGCTGATTCCTTATTACATTGGTAAAATAAAATGCTCATTCTCCTGGGCCAGGATCGGAGCCCAGGAATGTCTGAGGGGCAGGAGGGGAGACCTAGACCTCAGATAGCAAAGACGTTAAGCCAAGAACAAAGAAAACGCCCCCGGTGAGTGAAGTGCAGTGAGAACCCAGTGTGTATTGAAGTAAGAGAGCAAGATACAATGTTGCAGCCCAAACGCGTAAGGCTGGGGACGCACCTGGTGAAAATGACAAATGGAATTACAAGGTGGCAGAGAGATTGCGTGTATGATTACACATTCTCGAATTACTCTGTGTAAAGAAAGAAAATGTTTGCAAAGGGGGAAGCTGTGCACGGACATGAAAAGTGAGTGAAATAGAGATCCTTAAAAGGGGGAGCTGTGCAAGAAATGAAGTGGGAGCACAATTCCCAAAACTGATATCAAAATATTGACATCAAACAAAGTGTGTTGGAAAAGCATTGGGGTGGCCACCAGGTGAGCGATTGATCCAGGTTGGCCACAGAGATCCCAGTATACGGAAAAGAGAACTCTATTAGGGATAAGGCACCTGGTTACTTGAGCTGTAATGGGTGGGCCGCGTGGTCTGACAACTGCGCCACAACCAGGGGAGCCCAGTTGAAAGCGAGGAGCTGCATGATCCAATAAAGAAAAATCTAAAAGGACTTGGTTCAGAATGGGGAATGGAGTCCCGAAAGAAGCCAAGTGAACTGTGATATTAACAAGTGCATGTTGATACACTTAGCTGAGCTTTCCACTGGCGAGATGAAATCAGAATTTACCGTGACAAAAGGTAATAGTTTATCCAGCTTGGTTGAACAATAGAAAGTTGCCAGGACAAACAGTATTCAGACGGCAAATGCAATGACAGCACGCTGTACGCTCAGCATTAAAATAGCAAAGTGTAATTTACTGAGTTCGGTCATGTAGCTTGCGGTTGCAAAACACTAGGCAATCACTTCTTCACATGAAGGTCTAACTTGAATCCATGGGGACTCCGCGTGAACCACTGCAGACCACCACTTCTGCACCCACTTCTGTGTGCGCTTGACACTGAAAATGGGTTTATGAAGCAAAGCCCTCCTCTTCCTGAGACTGCTGTGGGTGGCAGTTAAAGGGCCAAAGTATTGCCAAAAACGATGTAACAAAGTGTGATGAGAGGACTGTGAGAAACCTGAAGGTGTCTCACCCGCTAGTCCCCAGGGATCTGTCATCCAGGTGGCTAGGGCACGTCCATCGCTATTGGATCCAGTTCCTGCGGGTGGACCAGTGTGGGAGGATCACCTGGATGGGGGGGTCTTCGGGGAGTGGAAGTGGGACACTGACGGGTGAGACACAGTATCCCCTTCCTTATGACACTTTTCCCGACTCTACCAGGTACGGTATCTAGAAACTCAAACACCCACCCCCCCTCCCTTTTCCGACACAAACACTTTCTCACTAGCAGTTCATCGTGAGCGACAACGGACTAACACCAGAGCCGTATACCTGACATGTCCCAACACAAGGGTCAGGCAGAGTCAGGCATTTACTGTTAACTACACACCTGACTTCCATCCCACTTCCCCACACAGATAAAAGACGGAGCATGAAAGCACACTCTAAGCAAGGCCAAAAGCACGAGGGAGCAGCTATTCCGGAATGGCAGTTTAAACCAAGGGCAAAGGCGGCGAGACCAGAGAGGAAGACAAGGAGGGTACCCTTGCACTTTTCAAGAAAGGATTGTGACTTTCAAGAAGCCTCAAGGTAAAGGAACATAAGACCAGGAATTGCAGCTGACAAGCGGTGTAGCGTGTGTCAAAGGTACACAGGGCCCTTCCACATTGATAGCCAAGGCGGGGAGAAGTGATTGCCACTGTGGTACTGTCCTTGAATCCAACAGCAAAGCAGCACCATTGAGTTCAGCACAGCGGGTAAGTCGGGAGAAACTGATAGCAGACCGGACTGTGTTATGCTCAAGGTTGCAAGCAGCAACATTGTATGAACAAAGAACTTGTGTGCTATTGAACTTTATGAAACCAAAAATAGGTACCAGATAGAGTGGTCTGGCGACACATGGGTGCTCACTCGAAGGTCCCTGTTTGGTACCCCCAGAGCGTGTAAAAGATTATGGAACGGTGAAACCAAAGTGGTCCTGCAGCGGGTTAAGTTGAATCTTATGCACATTCGAAAGTCTTTAGTTGCCTACAAACTGAAATTTTTGTGAGGCTGGAAGAGGTGGACTAATTGTTTAACAGGGGATCTGCGCCCGGAACAGGTGGATCTGGGGTGAACAGTAAAACTCACCTGAAAAGATATTGTTGTGGCACATGTGAACCCCACTGAGGGATGCCTAAAGCTGGTCCAAACCCGATTGAGGGAGGCTAATTGTGAAAGAAGGATCTGAGCCCAGCCGAGGGGGATCCAGGGCGAAGAGTAAATCGCCTGACTTGAATATTTATAAAGGACATTTTCTTTGTTTTTTCTGGCATATCAGGCCATATGAAGCAAGAGATTTTGAACAAAAGAGACTTGGGCACAGAAGCCCTGATGTTGGTAAAAGGATCTGTGACCTTGTGCCGAAGAAGCCTAAGGGTGGGCTATGCTCGAGTGACCCACCTTGTCCCGTGCTAAAAACGTGGGGAAGGGAGGCCAACGGCCTAAATAGCCTGACTTATCATTTTGTGAACACTTTATTTTTGTGAACATTATCCCACACTATTTTGTAGCATAGGGGTAAGGATTGGCAATACTTTTTTTTAGTATAGGCCAATTTATTCGACTAGACATCATTAGGACTGTATTATTATTATTTGACGTTCGTAGCTTGCTCCCATCTTAGATTTAGGTTTAGATAGGCATTTTGAACATTCCTGATAAAGTTCAATAAACACCCTTGAATTGTGTTCACTTCTGTCTGTCTTGCTTTGATAACATGCCTTCCTTACAGGACAATGACAGTAAATATGGCAAGGGAAATGTGCACAAGCTTTGAGTCAAACAACATGCACTCAGGCACCAAGACACATGTACACTAAAACCCAGGATGTGCAAGTAGAGCATAACACTACAATTATATGAAAAGGGATGTGGGTAAGTGCTAAGAATCTCTTTATGATTACAAAGAAAGTCGGCAAGCTCCTTACCCACAAGTGCTGTTACAGGTACTGTCAGCGCTAAGCCCACTTACAGGACAAGCAACATCAGGATGTGTGAGCTACACCCTTGATGGTATTGTGTAAGCTAACTTAAAGACAATACTCACAAAGATGGGAAATATTCCTGAACTGTCAACGAAATCCACGAACCCTGTTGATCAAACAGGGACCCAGAAAGGCTATAACAGCAAAGGGAGGATAACTTAATGCATCAGACTCCTGACAAGGGACAAGTAGGAATAGTGATTAGAGAATAGTGAGGAAAACATGGGCATTCACACAGGAGCTGATTACAACAGCACATCACACCTAACAATTAATAGGGAACAAAGGAAGGAGTGCAAGGGGAAACCTGGAATAGACTCCAAGAGAAAGTAAAGGAACAGGAACAGGGAAAACGAAATGACAATGGCAAAACCTACCCTCTCCCTACCCAGGGAGGGAAAGGCAAACTGTGACAAAATACTAAATGTACAAATGATGAGTGACTAAATGATCATGGTTACACTGCTGAATAGGGCAAGGTCCAAGGAATAAAGAACACAGAAAAACTGGGCTGCACAGAAAAAGGAAAGCACTGAGAAGTTCTGACTGCAAAACAGAGAAAGACAGAAAGGGAATCCAGGAAGCAGAAACTACTAATAAGCACACTGAATTCTAAATTCAGGGAAAAGGAACAAGAAATTAGAAACTAGGACGCTAAGCTGAGAAGCAGGAACAAAAGACCACTCACAGACAGGAACACTGCATTAATGACCAGTGTTGGACTGAAGAAAACTGAGGCTTTTAATGCTGGCTAGCAAGCAAACGCATCAGGTGTGCTGCTTGCTGCACCTGCTAGCCATAGGTGCTGCTTACCCTCCACCCAATCTTGTCCTGCAAGGATGGAGACTAAGCAGTGGGCCAGGCATTCTGGGAAGCATAGTCTTTTTGATTAAAGCAGCATACTGGCTGCCAGAAACGTGGAATGGGACGTAACATGGAAAACACTGTCTCATAAGGTACGGAAGGAAAGTCCATTAGGGAATAAATCTCAAATCAGGCTCCCAAGTGGTGGGAATGGGAACGAAGGGAGCGAATCGCAACACAAAACCTGTGTTTCCAGCTGAATGCAGCAACAATGGAAGTGAGATATTTCAGGGCTCCTTAAAAGAATATCACAGAATAGAGCTCGGACCACCACAGCCCACCACTTCTGCACCGATTTCTGCATGCGTTCCATGCTGAAAATGGGTTTATGAAGAAAAGCCCTCCTCTTTGTGAGGGGTGAGAAATATGAGGTGGACCGCTTTGTGAACTTTTCTCAACAAATGCTGTTTTATTATATTCAAATGTTGGATGAATGCCTCACTTTCCCTACCCTGACAAGGATTTCCCTGTCTAAAATAAACTAAAGGAAACACTCTAAGAAAAGGATATCTGTCTCTCACACTGTTACATGCAACAAATAAACAAGGAAATGTATGGCAATTCAAAAGAATAATGATTGGGGTCGCAATGTAACCACACTCTGTCTTCATTACCTGGGATGATTCCCCTTCCCCAGGTTTAAACATGATTATTCATTGTTCAAGAAAAAAAAACAAAGAAATCCTGGTTTGCAACAAGGTTCCAATGCAGTTCGATGCAACTTCAATTTGTCAACAGAAAGTTCCAACACATAAGATATAAGGCTCCTTAAACAGGTTTTCAGTTCAACAGTGGCAACAATAATTTTCTTGGTCAGGATGATTTGCCACCATTGATAACTTTTAACACAATATAGCTTCTTGGTACCAGCTTCACACAGCTCTTACTTTAGCACCACAAACAACATAAATGGTCTCTGTCAGGACCTCCTCGTAGCACTTCTTCAACTTCCACCTGGTCTTCTTCCAAGCCACACCCACAAACTCAGTTTACACCTGGTTGACTCCCATGCCATTCCCACTTCTTCAAAGGTTTGCCAACCGGGTATACTCCTCTGCCCGAACAGCATTTCCCAACAAGTGCTTTTGTGTTCTAGATCAACTGACACAAGGTTCAAAATAGCTTCACAGTATTCAACAAATTGCAGCGCAAAACTTTCAACAACTCTTCAGGAAAAACAAGATTCACATTAGTGCTCTTTAATGCTCCTTTGCAAATGATGCTACCTTCCCTCTGGATATTTCTTCCCAGAAGGGCAGCCTTTTGCCACTCTTCTTTCCCCAGTACACAAGTAACCAAAGACTGACATGGATAGGGTATCTTTCTGTTTCTCCCTTGGTTTTGGCATTGTGTGTTTATCACAGCTTTTTTGCTTCTGTTCTACAAAGCACGGGCAACAATTTTCAGAGCTTATAGATCTTACATTAGCCCCTTTCTGCTGTTGGCAATATTTGCTAGATTGTATTTGCCCTGGTCTTGGTCTCTTTTGGCTTGGGCAATGCTTGTAGGTCTTAACTCTCAACCAAGTCACCCCTTCTGGTTGCAAGGTTTCCCACAGAATCACACTTTCAAGGTTACAGTCATTTGGCTTTGTTATCATAGGGTTTTGCAGCTTTTCCATAGTTCAGTATTTACAATGAACTTGGCAATCACTTTCACTCATACTCAAGTGTTGCACCTGCTGCTTTGCAAATGTTCGGAATTCAAAATTATTCTCTGAACTACTTTACTTCTACGCAAGTGTTGCTCACTCGTGAATGCCTTTTTCTGACACACGAGCGGGAACGGAGTGCTTCGGCGTCACTACCAGCCTTTGTACTTACCGGGAACGACGGGCCCCTCCATTCCCCTCATCGCTTCTGCTGCTGTGGCTCCTTGTGACCCAGAAAAAAACTGCTTCTGTTAGTCTGCCTTTGTCCATGCCACGTACAATTCTCCGGACGCCCTCTGGTGTATGCCAGTAACTGGAGACAGCCTGGAGGCCCTCGGTGCATGCCAGCCACCTGAAACAGCCTTCTGCACGCTTCCCGCTGCAGGGCTTCTGCTCTTCAGATTCCTGGAGACACAGACCCTCTCAGGACCGGCAGCTGATAACTGCCAATCATTGGTCCTGGCATCTGCTTCTGCTTCTTGCTTCCTCTGCTCCTCTCCACAAACAGCTCTATGGGCTGCACCTGATGGGGCCTTTTAAGCCTTTCTCTCTCCCTCAGGTGGGCCATCTGAATTATTGGGCTGACCACTCCTGCAACATTGTACCTTTTTAGCCTTCTTCTTGGTCCCAGTACTTGAAAGGAACATCATAAGGATTAGTCATTAGCCTGGATTGAAAAGGCATAGGCAATTCTTTTAAGCCATGGTTATTCACAAATGTCCTCTCACTGCCCCATTGGGTGTTAGAGCAGACATCTGCTTTACAGGTCTCCCAAATTTTAGAAGGGTTTTGATTTCTTCCAAGGCCCATGAATTCTTGATTGTTCTCACACCTATTTATATGTATATCTTTTGCAACAGCAAGATTATTATTACAACATGACATTACATACTTTGTTATTACGGAGCCATCCTCCCTAGAGGAAGTCAAATACCTTGGCTCATCCCATGGGCTCCTCTCATTCCCCTGGGCCTTTTCTCCTCCTAGATGATCATCCCGCAGAACACCAGCCCGAAGGTCAGAATCAGAAAGCGACTGCCTTTCCCTGGCCACCCAGGAGGAGACTTTAGGCAGGGAATTAGTGAGGAGTCGGTAGGATTCATCACATCTTCCTGAGACTGCTGTGGGAGGCAGTTAAAGGGCCAAAGCACTGCCAAAAACGCTTTAACAAAGTCTGTGTTTCCAGCTGAATGCAGCAACAATGGAAGTGAGATATTTCAGTGCTTCGGAATAGAATATCACAGAATAGAGTTCAGGCCATCAATTTTGTACCCACTTCTGCATCTTTTTTCTTTTTTCATTTCTAAACCGTATAGATTAAGATCGGAATAAGGAAAGTTTTCTCCCTGCCCTTCCTTAGATAAGCTGCACATCTCCTCTGCCCTGGGAGATATGTATATACAAGACTATGTATATTCCCTTTCTTTGACACACACACAGGGACAATAAGTATCTTTGTAGGGACATTTATCCAAGGTTTCCCAGTACATAGAGTAGGCGGTTTTTCCTCTCTTTTGTGTTGCCATATTTCTGATTGGGTATCAGAGAGGGATATAAAGCAAGCGGGCTCTGCACAAAGTCCCACCATCCATTTGCACCCTCCATTTGCATGGCGGCTACCTTAGGTGAGTTTGTATTTGTACGAAACTACAGGTTGCTTCCTTGCTGCGATCTGTTTCTCACAAATAGATTATAATTGTTCTTTTATAATGCACTTAATACCAGAGACCAGTTTCTAAGCGCAAGACTGTGATTCAAACCTGTGTTGCTATGTTTCCAAGACAAACACATTGTCCCTGAGCTATCCTCCCGTACCACTGCTCTTATTATCCTGTAAGTCTTCCTCACTGTGCTAATAGCAATAAACACATTCTGGGGGCTGAACCACGTTGTAACGACACTAGGGCCTGATATTAGCCACTCGGTTCAGATCCAGAACAAGGGATTATTGCTTTAGTGGCCCATCCTCCATTGTTAAGCAAAGCACTCTGGGTGCATCAACTATAACTAATTGTATTTTTATCTCTTGTCTGTCAGTTTCAAATGTTTAGCATCTTTAAAGTCTGCCACCTGTTGGCCTTTTCTCCCACTAAACTGTTGATTCAATCCTTAGTTCTTTCTCGTGTATTAATGGGCCCCAACGTCTAACAATAAGCAATAGTTTAACCAATGTTTCCTTTTCAATCTATATTGCATTCTGGGTTCCATATTCTTTTTTGTTTATGTTGTGGCCCTCAAGGACGACAGGACGCTTGGGTTGCTTCTAACCGCCTTTATTTAAAGGACATAACAGGATGGGCATAAATTGTCCATATGCAGGGCAGGGGCAACTACTCACAGTTCAGTCATGGTCTCTCAGTTGCTTCACTGGAGGCAGGGTGTGCACATGGATGGCACGCTGTCAGCTTCCAGGGCCCCCATGAGGCCTCCTGTGGCATTGGATTTATGCCCTGGAAGCTGGCTGCATGGGCTCCTCTGGGCTTTATGGTGGCTCCTTATCAGGAGCAGCACTTTCACCAGCTCGCTAGTCTAGCACTCCTTGAACTTCTGGCGGCAACGTTCTCTCACGGGGCGCGGGTCCGCGAGATCTCGTTGTTCCGAGATTTCGCAAGACCGTGCTCCCGCGATCACGTGACGTCCCCACACACCTCCTTTGCTGGGAAAAGGATAGATGGTCACTCCATGACAAAGTCTGCAAACTTGCTGGGTTTCCTTTTCTCTCTCTGTGGTCTGCCTTGATATGGAAGCGGGGCAGGGTTGCAGGAGCACTCTTGAGGAAGTGTGGGCGATTCGGGTTATCCTTGTCTTGGCCTTCGCTGTGACTCCCTGAGCAGGGTTGGGGAGTTGGTGCTTGAGAACTCGTCGCCGTAGGGTGACTCCGAGGCATCTCTTCCTGGTGGGTGGGGGTTTTCGGATGGCTCTTGTTGGTCTTGATCTTCTCCGGTTTCGCAGTGTGGCTGTTCAATAGATTCTTTTCTGCGGTACATGCCCACCTTTTCTAGATTCCATTTCCTTCCATCACTGGTGCAAATGTGGTTCGACCCTTTCGCAATTACTTCTATAGGACTGCTGTATCTGGAGCCGGTCGAAGTGTCTTTGTGAGGAAGACGTATCTTTACCCAGTCGCCTTTGTTGACTGCTGTGTTGCAAGCAGCCCGACGCGTGTCCCCTTGAGCCTTCATGGCTTCCTTGTTATGCTGAATGCGAAAGACTACGGCTTCCATGTCCACATCTTCGTGAGCCCTCACTTGATGAAGCCAGGGTGGTACCAGTGTGGATGCTGCCCTTCTCCCCCTTAACAGATGGAATGGTGAGACGCCGGTGACGGCGTTGGGAGTGATGTGGTGGGCTGAGACAGCCTCCTTGACCGTCTTGTATGGGTTTAGGCCAGAGGCATGCGCTACTTGCAGCGCCCCTTTGATGAAGCGGTTTGCCCGCTCGACCAGGCCATTGGCCTGTGGGTGGTAGAGACTTGCTCTCCGCTGTCGAATGTTGTTGAGTGTAAGGAATTTCTCCATTTCTTGTGAGACCAACTGGACCCCATTGTCCGTCACAATCTCCTCAGGGAGGCCTTCGCGCTGGAATATGGCGGTGAGTGCTTAGATGACTGTGTTAGTGGTAATGTCCAAGGTGAAGTCAACTTCGACCCACTTTGAGAAATATTCGACCGTGACTATCCCATATTTATGTTCTGGAGGCATACTGTCCAGAGGCCTGATGAAGTCCAGCCCTAGTTTGCGCCACACCCATTTGGGGACTTTCGGTGGGTAGCATGGGGGCTTGTCTCACGGCCAGGCGCTTGTCACTGTTTGTGCACTGATGGCACCTCTCGACCATTTGTCGTATGTCCTGGTCCATGCCTGGCCACCAATAGGCGTCGCGTATCCTGCGTCTGATCATGTTGCACCCCAGATGGCCTGAGTGTACTCTGCACAGTATCACTTTGTGGATTCCCCTGGGGGGATCACTTGGTCGCCTCTCAGGAGGAGACCGTTCATGGCAGTGATTTCGTCGTTCACCTTCCAGTAGGGATGTAGGCCTTCAGGGATTGCTCTTTCGTCAGGCCACCCATTGTGGACCCAGGCTGCTACGCGCCGTAGAGCATCGTCCTGCTCGAACTCCTCCTGCCAGTGGCACTCGCTTAGGTCCATGTACTCGCCGTTCCTCAAGTCACTGATAGAGGCTACGACGCATTCATCTTCAAAAAATGTGGTCCCAAAGGTGTTTTTATTCAGGAGCCTGCACATGCAGTCCGCTTGCGCGTTTTTCCAGCCGGCAATGTGGGCTATCTCGTATGTGTACTCTTGGAGTTTTGCAGTGATCCTGGCCAGTCTCGGGGTGGCAGTCTTGGTGCCACCCGGGCTCAACATGTGGATGAGGGGTTTGTGGTCGGTGACCAATCTGAATTTTGTGCCCCAAACGTAGGACCTGAAGTAGTCGACGGCGCAGGCACATGCCAACATTTCTTTCTCTACGGTGGAGATGCCATGATATCTTCAGTGTCGCCCTTCTTCTGGGTCAGAGTGGCCCCCAGTCCGTACGCGCTGGCGTCCGTTGTGATACAGGTGTCCCATTCAGGGTTGAGCGGTTTTAGGAATGGCGCGTGCAGGATCCTTCTTTTAATTTCAGTGAAGGCTTCATTTTGCTCTGGGCTTCAGGAGTAGGTTGCCCCCCCTTCTTCAGGAGTTCTCTCATGGGGTAGTGGTTTCGGAGAACCTTGGGGCGAATTTAGGATAGTACTACGCTATGCCCAGGAACAAGCATAGTTCTTCTCTGGCCATCGGGGCCGGGGTGTCTGTTATGGCCTCCATGAGGTTCTTCTTGGGGCTCACCCTTCGCTTGATATGCTGTACTCAAGGTATTCTACCTTGCTCCAAAGACACATTTCTCGTGGCGTAGATGAACATCTGCCTCTTGAAGCTTGCTCAGGACTGCCCTGAGTGCCTTGTCATGGGTCTTGTTGTCCTTGGCATACAGGAGGATGTCATCCTGAAAGAACGAAACATTTGTGAGTCCTTTGAGTAGTGAATTCATCATCCTCTGGAATGCTGATGCTGCCGAAGACAGCCCAAACGGCATGCGGGTGTATTGAAAGGTGCCAAAAGGAGCGATAAACGCAGTGAGGGGGCGCGAAGATTTGAGTAGAGGAATCTGGTGATATGCGTCACGCATGTCTAGCTTCGAGAAAATTGCCTCTTCTTTCATCATGAGGACAATCCCGCTGATGCTGGGGAACGGAAAGCTGTCGGTAACAACTTCTAGATTAAGACTTCTCAGGTCGATGCATATTCTGAGGTCGTTACTGGATTTCCTCTTGACTAAAACCACTGGGCTCAGCCACTTGGAGGATTCTACTGTCTTGATGGTTCCCTCTTTCGACCATCTTCCGGAGATGGGCATCTAATGCAGGTCTCGCCGTGGCCGGTACTGGTCTAACTTTATGTTTTACCGGCACCGCATTGGGTTTCCAAAAAAATTTTTTGTGGACAAAGTCTCTCACCTTCCCTGGGTTCTCGGAAAACAGGCTTGGGTAAAACTCCTTGAAATTTTGCACTGCCCTTGAGGAGACCATGAGTACCTGTTCCGGAGTGCTGTGGTCCACTTTAATACTGAGTCTGTTTTGGTCGTCCCACCCGAGCACGGCTGGGCCTTTGAGTAAGAAGTACTCTTTGGTGGAGGTAGACCTCCCTTTGAATTCAAATTGGGCTCTGATGTAGCCCAGTAGGTTGACGATTGCACCACCGAAGACCGTCGGTTTTTGCCAGGTCGTTCTGATTTCCATTTGTGCTTGCGTTTAGCAATATCGCTTTCTTTCTGGCAGGGGCATATCCCGTGCCGCCTACAGCCTCCAGATACGTGGAGAAGAGGGGTTCCCACTGCATCCATGGAATTGCCTGGGTCCCAGGTGAGGGAAGAAACGCAGGGGGCTGCGTGGCGCCTTGCATGGTGGGCCCGTGGGTCTTTTGGTATCCTCGTCGCCAATTATGTTGTGGCCCTCAAGGACGACAGGACGCTTGGGTTGCTTCTAACCGCCTTTATTTAAAGGACATAACAGGATGGGCAAAAATTGTCCATATGCAGGGCAGGGGAAACTACTCACAGTTTAGTCATGGCCTCCCAGTTGCTTCACTAGAGGCAGGGTGTGCACATGGATGGCATGCTGTAAGCTTCCAGGGCCCCCATTAGGCCTCCTGTGGCATTGCACTTATGCCCTGGAAGCTGGCTGCATGGGCTCCTCTGGGCCCTAGTTATGGTGGCTCCTTATCAGGAGCAGCGCTCTAACCAGCTCGCTAGTTTGGCGCTCCGCCAACTTCTGGCGCCAATGTTCTCTCGTGGGGCGCGAGTCTGCGAGATCTCGTTGTCCCGAGATCTCGCAAGACCGCACTCCCGCGATCATGTGACGTCCCCACAGTTATTCTGATCATATCACTCTTCAAATATCATGGTTTGTATTGGCTCCCTGTTAATGCTAGGTTTCAGTTTTTATGATATGTATTATATTTAATTGTTTGCATGGCCTTGTCACATCGTTTTTCCAATCTTATGGAATTATACCCAACATTAAGACAGTTGCGTCGTTCTACTCAGTTTCTTCTGTCTTCTCGGCAGCCTCCTTCTCGCTTTCGATCGTTTAAACTATTGGCACCTAAAATGGAGAATGATGTAGCTTTAAACATATGACGCTTTTCCACTCTCCAATGGTGTAAAAAAACGTCGGACAGAACATCTTTTGAACATGTTATTTTCAACCCGCTAATGGATTTTGCTATTTATTTGTCAACATGCTTGCTGCTCCATCTGCTCTGTATATTGTAATGCATTTTGCAACTCATTTAAATGTACCACTCATTTCTGAGATACAGCACCTTGGATAAAGGTGCTATGTGAAATAAACTCCCAGATAGCAAATCCAAAACATTCCTAACATTAAGCCACCTATTGACTAATTCAATTGAGAATATCCTTCACCATTTTCATACAATAAAGAAAAATGCCACACCCCACTTCAAGCACATTTCAATAGTGTGGGTCCCATGTCTCCCACACCTTGTGTGAGATTTCTGGGTGTGCTCACCCCCACAAACTCTCCACCCACCTCTCTGGTCCACGTTCGTGTAGAGGGCGCAGAATAAAAATGCAATGCCACAATAAAAAAGAAGCAACGTTGGGTACATTAAAAGTCATGCTTGCTTTATCAGGGATAGACTGGCTTCCCCAAAATGCCAGTCTAGCTCAGTAATAACATATTCCGTGTTTGTTTTATCATAGATGCCCATAATTAAAAAGCCATGCCACAGTAAGAAAGGGCTAGACTGGCTGCTCCAAAATGCCAGCTTAGCCCAGTAGTAACATATAATATGTAATAATTTGTTATTACTGGGTTAGAATGGCATTTTGGGGCAGCCAGTCTAGCCCTTTCTTACTGTGGCATGACTTTTAATTCTGAGCATTGTGAGAGGTCAGCAATGCGGGGCAGTCAACTGTTTGATATTGGTTCAAAGTATGATATGATCATTTATTTATAACGCGCATATACACAATGTGTTTCAAAGTATGCCATTTTATTAGAAGAGAAAGAATATTAAAAAACCTCAGTGGGCCAACTCTACTGTGGGTTTCTATACGTAACAAAACGAAGGGGAAACAATCTAACACAGGAATGCTGGCCCTCAAGCAAAACATCAGATACAAAAGAAAATATATGACAATTTAGTTATCAATAATGACATTCAAAATATCTTGGTAACCTTTTAGCAACCTGGGTGAACTCCCTTCCCCAGGCCTCCAGGGTATTCCTCTTCAATGTTCAGCAAAAGGAAAATCCACATAAGTAGTAAAGTCTCAGATCAGTTCTTGAAAAGTCAATATCAAAGTATAGATTTGTTAACCACAATTTCAGCATAAAACAAAAGTTCTTCTTCTGCTGGATTAGAGACCTTCCACTTTCTCTGAATAACATCAAGGGTTGCCCAGCCACAATGCCCTTTTACCACTTCCTTTTATCCAAGAATACTTGACACAGTTCAAAATGAAATACAACTTCCAGAATGTTTATGGAAGAAAAGTCTTGGTTAACAATGAGTATTCGTCTATTCAAGTTAGAAATCACAGTAGGTGAATTTCTCAGGATGACTTATCAGTTCTGCTGCTTCTACTTCAACAACTTCACTTCTACCACAGTTTACCATGAGGACATTCTCCTTGGCCCCATGACATTCCACTTCATTTGAACTACTGAAGTCTTACAAGTCTGACCTTGCCACCCTGAAACGCAAGTGTTGGGTGGCTCAGAGGAAGTGGAGGGCATGAGGCGCCTCCTCTGACAAACTGGCTTGCCGCCTGCTCCAAAGCAATTCAGACTCTCTCTCTGGTCCAAGAAGAGAGTCCACATCCAAACCTGTGTCTCTGCAGCCTCTAACAACACGGCCAAGCTCTTTGAAATCTGCAAGGAACTGGCCAATTCTTCTGCAGTCTCCACGTCTCTTGTTCACTCTCCGGCCCTCTGTATGGCTCTGGATTTTCACTTCACCACTAAAATTCAGGACATCGTGTCCTCTCTCTCCTTTTCCTCTACCTCTCTTGGCCCCCTCTGGCCACCTCTCCCTCTCCTCCTCCTTTACGCTCTTTCTCTCCGACCACACCGGACGATGTTTCTAGACAAGTCCGATCTATGAAAGTGTCATCCAAGCAGGTGCTCCCCTGCTCCTCCAGGACCATTAAGGACCACATTGACACCCTGGCTCCAGCCTTGGCCGATTTCTGCAATCACTCTTTTGCCACTGGAACGTTTCCCTATCCCCTGAAGCACTCCCCTGTGCACCCCCTCATGAAAAAGCCTTCTGCTGACCCTTCCTGGTTGGCAAACTACAGCCTGATTTCTATCTCTCCTTTCCTGGGCAAACTCCTGGGAAACCTGGCCATCTCCCAGCTTACTCTCCACAGTGAATCTGAGCATTGTCTAGCTTCAGATCAGCCAGAGGCACAGAAACTGCTCCCGTGAACACCCATGAAGATCTGCTCACTAATCTTGACTCTAGCCTTCCTTCTGTCCTCATCCTCCTTTATCCCTCCTCTACTTTTGACACTGACAATTATGCCATCCTGATCAACTATCTCTGGGATAACCTGGGCCTCACGGATCAGGACCTTCTCTTCTAACTTTCATTGTTATGTGGATGATACTCAGCTCTCCTTCAGGCTCCCCTCAGCCTCCTCTCCTCTCTCGCTCATTCCTGACTGTCTATCTGCGATTCAGGAGTGGTGCCCCTCCAACGGTCTCTGCCTTAATACCAGTAAGAGTCAGATCCTTCTCATTGGGACCCCTGCACCCACTTTCCCTCTCTCACTCTGGCCGCCCTCCTTGGGCCCTCCTCCTTCCCTTTCCTGTGAGGCAAAAACCCTTGGTGTCATCTTCGACTCTCTCCTTCTCTCCTCACATCACAGACCTTGCCAAGAAGGCCCACTACCAGCTACACCTACTCAGAGGTATTCTTCCTTTTCTCACTTCCCCCCAGAAACTCACTGTCTCCATAGCCCCTGTTTTCTCTAAGCTGGACTACTGCAACAGCCTCTTTCTCAATTTTCTTTCCTCTACTCTCCGCCCTCTGCAACTAATCCAGAACAGGACTGCAAGACTTGTCCTTGGCCTCCAGCCCAGGGGCCATATCTCTCCAGCCCTGTAAATTTCTCCACTGGCTCCCGATTGCTGAAAGGATCAAGTTCAGGACACTCTGTATCATCCACAAGGCTTTCTGGGGCTGGGCCCACACTACCCACAACTGTCTCTTCCGAAACACCTTACCTCATGAGCCCTTTCATCAGCCACCTCAAACTCTAAGGGTCAGACACTTCTCCAGGCAGAGAGTAGCCATAGATCTCGCTCTCTGCAGGTGCTTTGCTCTGGAATGGCCTTCCTACCCCTCTCAAACCTGAGCTAGACCACCTGGAGCTCCGGAAGCAGCTCAAGATCTTCCTTTTTGCTTCTCTCTCTCTCCCATGCTGACCTACCTGTCTGAGGGTAGCCAGGCAACCAGTCAGCGCAGCAGAGTCTCACTCAGTCCAGGCTCCTCCATGACCAGTAGCCCTTGCACTGCCTCTGGGCCCACTGTGCACTTAGGGGCTGTATCTGGAACCCTAAAGTCCCCTGCCTCCTTGCACTTACCCAGAGCCATGCTGCCCTGGCTGCACTTACTCAGAGCAATCCTGCACTGATTGCATTTTTCCCGTCTCTCCCCCTTGTACTTCCTCTTCCCCTCACACCCTGCACTTTGCGTATCGCACTTGTGAGATCTGTATGACACAATGCCTAGTAAGATTGTTTGTTTTGTCCTCCCTCTGTCTCCCCTCCCTTGTCACGCCTGGAATACTTGTGTACAGGCGTGTTATAATTGACTAATCAAATCATATCATTACATCCACTGACAACCCAAATATAAAAGACAGGTTTGGACAAGATTCACCTCAAGGCACTGCAACACCTTAAATAGGCAAGGCACTCTTCCTCTGAATATCTCTTCGAAAAGGGGAGCCTCTTTGCCTCTTTTGTCTTTCTACAACCATGACAACTTCAGCTTTATTTATCAGCAGCAAGGTTTCCCTTGCCCAACTTTGCCCTCACCACTTTGCCAATGTCAGCCACACAATTATCCAGAAGCCTTGGTGCCACTCTCCTGGCTTTAGGTAAGCTTGCACACTTGTATCTTTGGCTTGCAGTATTTGTTAGAACAGTTTCTGGCTTCAGAAAACGCTGCTCAACATCGAAATATGCTTGGCTTTGGCAATACTCTCTCTCCAACTTCAGATATAGAATGTAAACACTTTGTTTAGTAACAATGTATGTTTGTTTGTCTAAAGAGGTTAAGTTCACTCTTCACTTTGAAAGCAAAATTAGTCACACGCGACCACTTCTTCATGAGTTTTTAAGACTTTAAGTGTTTAACAATGGTGTTTCATAATCATCGTTCTGCTTAATGAGATACGCAACCAGTAATGTTCACTCTTCGCTTGGGAAACAAAAATGTGGCTTCATGCGACCACTCCTTCATAAGTGTAACGCTCACCTGATTCCCGCAGAGGCGCCGGTCTTGACTGGGTGAATGCCGTATCTTCAAAGAGTTCCTGCTTTCCAGAAGAGTTCCAGTGTTCTGAACCTAGGGAGTGGCTCCTGCCCCACCCAACAGGAAAAGTAGTCCCAAACAGAAGAGGATCAGGGGTTCAACTGGCAGGTAAGTAAGCAGCATGGTCTGCTGCAGGTAAGTCCACCCAAGCATTATGAGCCCGGCGCTTCCAGCGCTGGGACTGGGCATCTTTATGAGCCTGGTGCCACTGGCGCCAGGACAGGGTCCAAAAGGTCCCAATTGGGACTGGCTGGCACTCGGAACCGGGGTTATGGGTCTGCTTCCAAGGGAGTCGGGCAAGTCCTGATCTTTTGGAAGCAGAGATCATGACAGCACCCCCCCTCAAGGCCCCTCCCAAACCGGGCTTCTCCGGGGGTTTGGGCTTGTTAGGAAATGTTCGATGAAATCTTTTGATTAGACGAGGCGCGTGGACATATTCTGCAGGTTCCCAGGATCTTTCTTGGGGACCGTAGCCTTTCCAGTCAATCAGGTAAAATAGTTTAGATTTGGAGATCTTGGAATCCAGGATGCTTTTGACTTCAAACTCGAGTTCTCCATCAACTAGAATAGGTTTTGGAGATGTAGTTAGTCGGGTTTGAGGTTGCACGGGTTTTAATAGAGAGACGTGGAAGACCGGATGTATCTTCATGTGAGGGGGCAAGTCCAACTTGACTGCTACTGGATTTACTATGGTAGTGATGGAATAGGGACCAAGGTATCCTGGGTTGAATGTGCGTGGTCCTTTTAGAGGTAGATATTTGGTGGATAACCAGACTTGATCTCCTACTTGATATTGGGGGGCTTCCTTCCGATGTTGGTCTGCTCCTTTCTTGTATTGTTCTTTAGCCCTTTGAAGGTGAGAAACAGCTTCCTTAAAGGCTTGGGTGATTGTAGAATGCAGGTGGTCTACTGCTGGTGTTCCAAGATCTTGGAGTGGATCCAACTCCGAGGTTCGAGGGTGACTACCGTATAAAAGAAAAAACGGGGTCTTCCCAGTTCCCGAGTGGACAGAGTTATTGTAGGCATATTCGGCTATCCAAAGGATATCTTTCCAAGTTTTTTCAGTTTGTTGTAGCATGCAGCGCAAATACTGTTCCAGAGTTTGATTGGTCCTCTCGGTTTGTCCGTCGGTTTGAGGGTGGTGGCTGGTCGAAAGTCTCACATCAATTTGAGCCGACCGACAGCAACTTCGCCAAAAATGAGAAATAAATTGACTACCTCGATCCGAAATTAGAACTGAAGGAAAACCGTGCAGTCGGACGATGTTTTCGAGAAATTCCAGAGTTGCTGCTGTTGGTAAGCCTTTGAGTGGAATGAAATGCGCCATCTTGGAGAATAGGTCCACGATTACTAGGATCGTATTGTATCCGGAGCATGGAGGTAGATCGGTGATGAAGTCCATAGAAAGCGTATGCCAAGGGCGAGGCGGGATGTCAATAGGGCGTAAGAGGCCGGCTGGTTTTTCCTTTTGACTCTTGTTTTGGGCGCATACTCCACAGGACATTATAAAGTCTCTGATATCTTTTTTCCAAGACGGCCACCAGAAGTAGCGCTTGATCTTTTCCGAGGTCTTGGTCATACCGGGATGTCCTTCCATTAAAGAATCGTGATAACAAGAGATTACCTTTTTCTGTAAATCTGTGCTGGACAGGTATAACCGTTCTTGGAAATATAATAGGTTGTCCTTCACCGTAAAGTCCTTTCCCTGCAGATGCCAATTCTGTATGTCTGCTGGAGTTACCAGTAGCCTGGCTTTATCCTTAACTTCCTCTATGGATTGTGTGGCGATTACACCTAGAATTCTTTGTTCGGGAATGATAGGTACAGGTTTAGGATTGATCAAATGTTCTTCCACTCCCATCCGAGAAAGGGCATCAGCTTTACCGTTTTTTGTACCAGGTCGATAGGTAATTATGAAGTCAAACTCGGCAAAGAATAGCGCCCAACGGAGTTGCCTAGAGGATTGAGCTTTTGCGGTTTTCAAATATTGCAGGTTTCGGTGATCTGTAATCACAGTAACGGTGTGTCGGGCCCCCAGAAGATAATGCCGCCAAGCCTTAAAGGCGGACTTGATAGCTAGAAGTTCCTTATCAGTAATAGTATAATTGATTTCAGGAGGCGAGAATTTGCAGGACCAAAATGCCACGGGATGCAACTGATTGGTTACTGGGTCCTTTTGTGATAGAACTGCCCCCATGGCAAGGCTCGAAGCATCAGTTTCAACGATGTAGGGGAGTTCTGGGCGAGGATGTTTTAAGATCGGTGCAGAGATAAATTTAGTCTTCAAATTCTGGAAAGCTTGTTCCGCCTCGGTAGACCATTCAAAACGTTTGTTTTTCTTTAACAAGGCGGTGATGGACTGGACTATTCGAGAGAATTCGGGGATAAACCTGCTGTAAAAGTTAGCGAAGCCTAACATGCTTTGAACACCTTTTACGGAGGATGGCGATGGCCATTTGAGAATTGCATCGACCTTCTTTGAATCCATACGCACTCCGCTAGGTGATAATATGAATCCCAAGAATTCAACTTCAGTCACGTTGAAAACACATTTTTCCAACTTAGCGAAAAGTTTGTGTTGACGCAATCTCTCGAGGACCATTTTCACGTGTTTCTGATGTTCAGTTTCCGATGAAGAATAAACGAGGATGTCGTCAATGTAAACAACAACACACACATCTATGAGCTCTCTGAGGACATCGTTCATAAAATATTGAAAGGCGGCCGGGGCATTGCAAAGTCCGAAGGGCATGACCTGATATTCAAATAGCCCATACTTGGTGCGGAAGGCCGTCTTCCATTCATCGCCCTCTTTTACTCGTACCAAGTGGTAGGCTCCTCTAAGATCCAGCTTTGTATATATGCATGCTTTTCTGACTTGGTCCAGGAGTTCAGGGATCAAAGGTAACGGATATCTATTCTTAACGGTGATCTGGTTCAGGGCGCGATAATCTATACAAGTTCTAAGGTCCCCTTCTTTTTTTGGAACGAAGAACAAAGCTGAGGAAGCAGGGGACTTGGAAGGACGAATAAACCCATTCGCTAGGTATTGATCCAGGTATTGTCGGAGGTGAAGATTCTCAGGCTCGGTGAGGGCATAAATTCTACTACAAGGAGGAGTAGATCCAAATATCAGGTCTATCTGGCAGTCATAAGACCTATGAGGAGGTAGAGAGTTAGCCTGATCCTTCCGGAAAACATCTTGGAATTCTAGGTATTCAGGAGGTAACTGGGGAGCCTCCGAGGAAATTGCTGCCAGTGCAACACCAGGTCGAGGGTGACAAGTAGAGACACATTCTGGAAACTGAACCGTTCTTGCTCGCCAATCGATCTGAGGATTGTGCTTCTCTAACCAAGGAATTCCTAGAATAATCTGGAACTGAGGGGCCTTGATCACATCGAACACGATCTTCTCATGGTGTCCATCTTGACTTACGAGCGTCACTTCTTGGGTGGTATGCGTTACTGGTCCGGAGGCTATCTCCGTACCATCCACCGTAGTAATGACGTCCTTTACAGCCTTTGGACAAAGAGTCGGATTCATCCTCAAAACCATTTCATGATCCACATAATTGCCGATGGCACCGCTGTCGACGTAAGCTTCAATCGCATGTAATCGATCCGGATGTTCAGGGCTAATGAGGACCATAGGTATCACGAAATGCGAGGTCACAGAACTGGTTTTAACGCTCGGGAAGAGGACCTCTATTCTTGTCGGGCGATGTCGTTTCCCTGCTCAGAGTTTGTGACCCTGGTAACTGCAGCTCCTACTGCCTTCTTGGCTGGTTTCACCAGACAGTCTCGAAGAAAGTGCCCCGAGTTTCCGCAATAGAGGCATAATTGCAGCTGTTTTCTCCTTTCCCGCTCCTTTTGTGTTAGTGGTCCTTTCAGGCCCCCTATTTGCATGGGTTCCCCGGAGTCTACTCCTTTGGTAGGAGTTGGTGGTTTGGAAAATACTCGAGCATCAAACTTGGAACTATCGGCCTTCCTGTTCTGTAGTCTTGGGTCAATTTGAACGACTAAGTCAGTATAGTCCGAACAGTCTTGCGGGGGATTCACTACTTGGGCTAACACATCTTTGAGCTCTCCACGTAGACCTCTATAAAACAGCATAATCCTTTTGTCCTCAGGCCATCGAGTTTCCACTATCAGTCTGTTGAAAGACGCAATATAAGCCAAAAGGTCTTGATTACCCTGTCGCAATGAAAGGAGCTCATTGTCCAAGGCCTGCCCCTGTGAATGTCTTGCAAACAGTTTTTCCATACTGAGCTGAAAAGCTTGAAAATCATGGAGAACCGGATCATCTTGATTAACTAGAGGGATCGACCAGTCTGCCGCATTGCCACTAAGGTACGAAAGCACGAAAGCTACCTTAGCATGATCAGTTGGAAAGGCTGCTGGCCGGCATGAGAAGTGCAACCGGCACTGATTAATAAATACTGCAAACCTCTTTGGGTCACCAGAAAATCGTTCGGGCGGAGCCAGAGGTACATTCCCAGGTAGGTTGATCTGCACTGGGTTCGTAGAGGATGTTGAAGGAAGATTTGCCCCTGATGCGGGTAACGGAGTTTGTCTGGCTTGTGACTGTAGCAATTGTCTAGCGAGATTGTCTGTTCGCTCCTTGGAAATAATCAGTTCCCTTCTTAGAGCATTCGTTTCCTGACGGGCTGCATGCACTTCTGCTCTTAGTTCCCCAAGTAACTGGGCTAGCTGGTCGGTATCCGAGGTTTCCATAGCGCCTGGGTGGGAGTTTTGCGGTAGGCTTTGTGTTCTGTAACGCTCACCTGATTCCCGCAGAGGCGCCGGTCTTGACTGGGTGAATGCCGTATCTTCAAAGGTGATGTGTAACACACGGTTGGCTCTTTGGGCTGGACCTCTGTGCACTGTATGTCTGACTCGAAGAGTAAGATGTCTGCAGATAGAAAATATGGTATTAATGAACTGGGGTTATTGGGTGCCTCTCTCTTCTTCCCTTTCTCTTCTCCTGTAGAACCCCAAAGGTTAACGCCCTCACCTTAGGTAAGTGAACGCCGAGCTCTCCATCTGCCTCGGGGCAGGGTGCCGTAACCAGTTTCTTCACTGGATAAGGGTGCAGGCCTCTTGACCTCAGAGGACTGCTGTCCGTCGTTAACTGCACGAACGGTAAGTTCTGGGCACTTCAAATGTCTTAAGAGTCTTTTGTAATGATATCTCTTGTTTTGCAGGGTTCCGGCGATGGCGGATGGCGGGCTGATGAGAGTTGAGGATCGAACCCGCGTGAGGAATAGAAGCGCCTGGAAGCACGTAAGTAAGCGCTTGTAGCCTGCTTCACGATGCGCACTAACTGTCCCTTTTATCTTGCAGGTACAAGTTCGGAGCTTTAGAGAAGCTGAAGGGTGCTGGAATACCCACTGGATTCGGCGTGGGAAGGAGAAATGGCACGTGAGTAATAAAGTTGCCCAATGTCTTTAAACGCACCTTCTTTTGTCTTTCAGATGCGGGATGCAGCGCCGAAGGCCTCCGGAGCGTGCGAAGAGCTGGTAAGCTTTTGTCTTTCAGATGCCGGAATGCAGTGCGAAGACCTCCGGAGCATGCGAAGAGTAGGTAAGCCTTTGTCTTTCAGATGCCGGAATGCAGCGCGAGGCGTTGGTGACAGCCGATGGACCAGGTAAGAGATGCGCTGCCACTGAAGACCGTAGTGCTAACCTGTTCTTTCTTTGTCTTTACAGGTGCTGCTGAAGACTGGATTCCAGGATGGTAAGCCTTTGTTCCCTTAGGCCCAGGATCAGAAGCAGAAGACACGATGAGCGTTCTGCTGCAGAGAATGCAGAATAACACAAAGCAAGATTCATCCATCGGGTGTGGTTTAAATAGCCTCCTGTAGTGCTTCGGTGTCTCCTTCCACAGCCACGCCTAGGTAAGAAAAGAGTTCCTGCTTTCCAGAAGAGTTCCAGTGTTCTGAACCTAGGGAGTGGCTCCTGCCCCACCCAACAGGAAAAGTAGTCCCAAACAGAAGAGGATCAGGGGTTCAACTGGCAGGTAAGTAAGCAGCATGGTCTGCTGCAGGTAAGTCCACCCAAGCATTATGAGCCCGGCGCTTCCAGCGCTGGGACTGGGCATCTTTATGAGCCTGGTGCCACTGGCGCCAGGACAGGGTCCAAAAGGTCCCAATTGGGACTGGCTGGCACTCGGAACCGGGGTTATGGGTCTGCTTCCAAGGGAGTCGGGCAAGTCCTGATCTTTTGGAAGCAGAGATCATGACAATAAGTTTAAGGGTTTAACAATGTCTTTGGTAGCATTTAGCTTCTATGCGTGTAAAAGAAACCTTTTCCATTTACACGTGAGTGCTACTTTCGATGGTTCCCTTGTCAGAAAATGTTTTGAACAACTTCAGCTTGCTTCTAGTTCTTATGCAAGTGAAGAAAAGACTGGATACTGTTGCCAGCAGTGCTCACACAAGGAATCAGAATGCCAGGTTTTGACTCACTAGCTTCTGAGATCCTTTTTCTGCAGGTTGTTCGAGTTCCACGACTTCAGGCACAACTTCTAATGCTTCTGGCCTCATATGAACCCACTCCCTTCATCTTATCAGATGTCTCTGATCCGGCCACTCAATCAAGGAGCCCCTCTTGCTCCCAAGACCTGCGACGCACCCTTAGCTCCCTGCTTCGGTCCCCAACATGTTTTCTTCCCAGAAACCAGGGCAATCAGGCTCACATGGGGAAGGACGGCCTCTCTGCAGGTCTTGCGCTGCACACGCTCTGCACTTTGGATTTTGGGAAACCAGGACCATCTCAAAACAAGCAGGTGAAATCTAGTGCATCCAAATTCCGGCATCCCTCTTGTTCTCAAACTTCTGCATGGTTTGCCAGCTCTGTGCCTTCTTCTTCTCCTTCTACTGCTACTGCATGCCCTCCAGTCACAGTTCCAGCACCCTCCTTTCCATCCTTTTGCCTTCATCTCAGGGGGCTTTTCTGGTTCCTTCAGGTGTGGGCTTAAGTTGACCTTTATTCAAACATGCCTCTTAAGCCCTCTTCCTTGCCCCAGTACTCATGGTATTATGGGACATGTAGTCCCCAACATCAACGTACTGTACATTGTCAACCTACTAGCTATTCATCTTGCAAACCATCGCTACTATCGTACCTGAATGGGCCTTAAACTTAGGGCTGTACTTGAATCTTACCTGATCTGACAATGCAGCCTTGCACTGCACCACGTGCCTAGTTGTACTGCATATTACCTGACCTGGCATAGCAGCCTTTGTCCTGGATGCCCAATTGTAATGCAACTTACCTGATTTGGACATGGAGCCTTGCGTTGCATCAATTACCAATTGTACTGCAACTTACCTGATTTGACATGCAACCTCACGCTGTACTACTTGCCTAATGTGATGTACTGTAACCATAACATAAGCAATGCGATTAACATGTATGCAACAGCGCCTTGATGCCTATGGGTTTAGTGCGCTTTACAAATGCGGAAATAAATAAAATAAATAAAGTTACTTCTCTTAAGTATTTATTTAACTTTAAGGGTAGGTTTACTTCCCTAAACCTTTAGAATTGGATGGTACAGGAAAAGACAATTCATTTAAAGGAATAGTGCGCTCAAAAATGTGATTGTCTTAAAATATGGGCAATAATTAAAAACATATATTAAACATCTTTTTAAAGAAAGTCCCTATGTACATTTTGCACAAATAATGTTTAAACCCCTTTAATTTCAAGCACTAGGAGGCATCCATTTTGTGAAATGGAAGAGCCTCTTATCCTTGTGTTAATCTCTTCCATTGTGGCATTAATGAAGCAAAAGCCACCTGCTCGTAGCTTTTATTACAGCGGCTTTTGTTTGATTAGTGCTGGAGAGTAGAGAAGTAGTTTTATAAATACAATGTTGTATTTATGATTGCCGTGGTTAGAAAGCCACCGCAATCATAAATACAACCGTGTTGTATTAATAAATGCTGTGGTTTTCTTAAAACTTAAAAAGAAAACCAAAGCATTTATAAATACAACAAGGTTGTATTTATAAATGATGGTACTTTCGCTTTGAGTCTGCCGGGCCTGGGGGAGCCAGGGAGACTCAAATCCAAAGCCGCTGCAGTCATAAATATATTGCTGTGGTTTTCTTTTTAAGTATCCAGAGGTCCTCCGAGCCGGGGGAGCCTGGGAAACTTAAAAAGAAAACCACAGCATTTATAAATACAACCGCGTTGTATTTATGATTGCTGTGGTTTTCTTTCTAAATTTGCCGGACTCCCCCTGGCCAGAGGAGCCCGGGAAACTTAAAAAGAAAACCATGGCATTTATAAATGCCATGTTGTTCATAAAAAAAGAAAAAAAATCCCTTACCGACAGCAGCCGTCCCGCCTGCATTCTCTGCTCTCCGGCACTAATGAAGCAAAAGCCACTGTAATAAATGCTACCAGCAGGTGGCTTTTGCTTCATTATTGCTGCAAGGGCAGAGATTAACACAAGCACGGGAGGCTCATCCATTTCACAAAATGGATGCCTACTAGTGCTTGAAATTAAAGTGGTTTAAACATTACTTGTGCACAATTTTACAACGGAACTTTCTTTAAAAATATGTTTCATATATGTTTTTTATTATTGGTCATTTTTTAAGACAATCACATTTTTTAGCACACTATTCCTTTAAGGCAACATTTCAAAATGTCTTTACATTATACATTTGGGAGTAAGGGAGGTGTTTATCCTGAATAACTTTAAAGGATCGTTTCATTGGTAAGGCTTTCTCAGATTGTATGATAATTGTGTCCAGAACCCCAGATTTGATATGTTATTCAGGGACATTATAATGACAATACACCATTACCTGTTTTGGTAACCTGTACATGTTTTGCTTGTCACAGGACAAATACTGTGTCATATCCCACAGGATCTCCTCACCACCCTGCGCCTTGTCTCCTCCCAGATGATCCTTTCCCAGTACACCACCCCCAAAGTCAGATCAGGAAGTGTGTGCCTTTCCCTGGCCAACTGGGAGGAGGGTCTAGGCAGAGTTTTAGTGAGGGATCCGTAGGATTTTTCACAGCAACTATGATAAAGAAAGCACAGTACCATGCTTGCTTTATTATAGATGCCAACAAGAAGCCACATTCACACACAACATTCAATCTGTCATTAACCCAAACCATTTACTTGTGCACCCATACATCATACTACACACAGTCACACACACAGTACATACTGCATAACACACATCCTTGCATGCACACATACATCATAAACATGCAGCACAAATTTCACAGGCGTACGTGTGCATGCCCAAACAAATCTGTCTTTTTTCTTCTTACCTGCTTCCTTGTACTGACCAAACAAGTCTTTGTCTGGAAGGCCTTCCGTGATCCAACCTCCACTTCACAGACAGGAACCACCAGCATTCTGGTTTCCTGTCTGAGTATTGAAGGTTGGAGCGTGCAGTGGGGCTGGACAGGAAGTAACGTTCTAGTTGCAGTGCTTTAGCATTACATTGCATCTAGAATGTTACTTTGAAGTTGGACTTTTTGAAATGTGGGTGCGATCTAGATGTAGCACGGCACTCCAAGCACCGCACTGCATCTAAAATGCACCCGACTTCAAAATGGATTTCCAGGGGTGATGGGGTGCACCCTTTATTTTTGCCGCTCCTGTGCGGGTGCACAGCTCGATCATGCCTTAAGCCGGCCCTGCATTTCATATATATTAGAAGACAATGTTGATGTCTGTTTCTTTATTTTTTTGTATAGCCTGTAAATTAATGCAACCTTTTTTTAATACGTTGCACAATGCAGTAAAATGAAGGTAATTGATTTTGCCTCCTATGTTAGCTTTTAGAAGGTGAAACACAGAATATTAATGATACAATAATGCATATTTTTGCTGTGTTTTGAAAATGCTTCCCTAAGTAGCATTTTCACCCACTCTTTGTTGGGTCTTGAAACAAAATGTGATTGCGTCCATCATTATGAAGTGACTTTGCTTCAGAGAAGTCTCATCAACCCTTATTCTATCACCAGACTATGGTGTCATGGACAGTTTCTGGAAAATGTAGTCATTCATCTTTTTTTATTTGCCCTGTTTTATAGATAATCCCTATTTACATTGGTGACTTTCCACAAAGGAGGTTTGTGAGAAAGCATTCTAATCACAGTTCTGTAAGCTCTCCTATAAAACATGTTTGAATTCGTTACTGACTTTTTGGGAGATAATTCGTTTTTCTTCTTCTTTTTTTAGAATGAACACATTCAACGTTTTTTCCTTGATGAGTTCAAACATGAGAATGTTGATCATCCATCCTTTATTGATCCAGGTATGTGGCACTACGTAGGTTATGGTGGTCTTGCAACTGAAGAAAGCTCTGTCACTGTATTGATTGGTGGGGTGAGAAACCTGAAGGTGTCTCACCCGCTAGTCCTTTGGGATCTGTCATCCAGGTGGCCAGCACAGGGCCATCGCTATTGGATCCAGTTCCTCGGGGTGGACCAGTGCGGGAGGATCACCTGGATGGTGTGTCTTCAGGCAGTGGAAGTGGGGCACTGAAAGGTGAGATTTGGTACACGCTTCCTTATGATGCCTTTTCCCATCCTATACCGTAGGATACGTAGAACCGCGATCCCTCCGTTTTCCTACACAAACACTTTCTTACACCGTGTAAGACAACAAACTAGCACTAGACCCGTTTGCCTAACACTTGTGTTGGGACAAGTCAGGTAGAAGTCAGGCAATTGATGATAACAATACATACCTGACTGCTTTTTCCATTCCCCACAGGGATAAAAGGCGGAACACAAAAGCACACTCTGAGCAAGGCTGAACGCACAAGGAAGTGGCTATCCCAGGACAACCGTTTAAACTGTGGAGAAAGGCGTCGAGACCTGAAAGGACGTCAACCCCGACCCACAAAGCCTCTGACAAATACAACATAAGACCGTGAATCATAGCTGGCGAATGGTGTGACGGATGTCAGCGGTACATGGAACCCTCCCACGGCAAAAGAAACGCTAACGAGTTCAGCAGAGCCGGTGAGTCGGAAGAACAAGATACAAAGGTATTTTCTTTTTGAGAATGAACATGGTACCAGTGATAGAGTGGTCTGGCGCCATGTGGGCGCTCAGTCAAAGGTCTCTGGCTGGTACCCCTCTCCTGAACAAAGAGAATGTGTTGAGTATTGAAACTAAAAAGTACCAAGAGGCCATGGGGAAGGCCGGCCTAAGGTGTCAAGGTGGTCATACAAGGGTCAACGCAAACTCCTTGTACAATCAAAAGTCCTTGATACGTTGCAGATATTTTAACAATTGGGAAAGTGTGAACCCGATTGAGGGAATTGTAAAATAGGCGTGTGCCCCTGGCTGAGTGGGAACTGTGATTTTGTGAAGCCTGCACTTGCCACAGGCTAACAGAGTGACCCAGCGAGACAAGATCACCCTTCGGAAGGCTCTGTTCAAACTGGCATGATCTTTGGGAGGTTGACGCTGAAAGAAGGATTGAGAGGGATCCAAGGGTGAAGGGTAATCACCCGGTATGAAGATTAACAGAAGAGACATTTGTTTTGTTATTTTGGCATATCAAACCCCTGTGAAACAAGAGACTTTGCAGGAAAGAGACTTGGATACCGAAAGTCCTGATAATGAGAAAAGGAACTGTAACCTTGTGCCAGAAAAGCCCAGGAGTGTGCTGAGCTCATGAGTCACGCCTTGTTCCGTGCTTCAGTCCTCCTGATTTAACATTTTGTGAAAACTTCTTTCTTTTCTTGTGAACATTATCCCACACTATTTTGTAACATAGCGGTAAGGATTGGCAATAGTTTTATTTACTATAGGCACTTTTTATTTGACTAGACTCCACTAGGACTGTCTTATTATTATTTGATGGTCGTAGCTTGCTCCCATCTTAGATTTAGTTTTAGATTAGGTGTTTATCTCACCCATTTTTACAGTTTAATAAACACCCTTGAACTGTGATCACTTGTGTCTGTCTTACTTTGATACCATGCCTTTCTTACAGTAGAAATGAAAAAGATGTTCATATTGAAATATACTGCAGTTACGTTGAATGTTAGAAATCTGTTCAAGAACATACTTAAAAACATATCCTATATTCAAGAGAATTTGTGGGTGTGTTGAGGAGCAGCATGTTTTTTGATAGAAGTTGTATCATCAAGGTGTTTGTTCAGAGTTTCAATTCATGAATGAATCGGCATATTTGAATAGGACTCAATTTCAGGCTTAGGCACTACAATTCTTTGAATATTATAAAAACCAAGTTGTGACAGATAAGTTTGTCATGTGGACAAGGTCCAGCTCTATTCTGACTTGGGGCAAAACTGATTAATGGCAAGTCACGCAGTAGCTGAATAGGTTGGTGGTGGGTATATTCCTGATACCAAATATAAGCATATGATTCAATGTGACATTATTTATAAAGGCGGATAAAACAGAGGTGATGATAATCTATTTATTTGTGCATAAAATGGAAGGATTTACCAAAGCATAAATCCATCTTGTTTCATTAACAAACATAAATCAATTAACTTGTTTCCAACTCCACTTGTTTGAAAGCAACACAATAAATGTTTGGATTCAACATGTTTAGAATGATATAGCTCAAAAATTGATGGTAACCTTCAGCGTATTATCAAACTGTGTTCATGCAATAATGACCCATGGTGAATACAACACATGTTTCAACACTATGGTGGTGACAGTGATTGTGGACAATTAAACGTTCACTTGTCCAACTGCTGTGTATTAGGTATAACGTTTGAGCTTCCACCATATCCCACCCACGTCTTCATCAGGGTTCCATGTGGTTATAGTTCTGTAAGCTGCCTTCCAGGTGGTATTCATTATTTAGATGCCTTTTTGAATGGGCAGGATGTCTCATTTGCTGTGTGCTGTGCGGGAAGCTGAGCTGTCAGAGAGGCTATGGATCATCTCTGTTAGTCATTTGTAGCTTTATCGGGTCAATTCATCTGAAGGCATGGAACTCCTGTGCACTTCATGTCCCGTATTCCCATCAAAGGTGGAAATAGGGGACCCAAGGGTATCGGCTATATTCCTGATACCCTCATACATGTCTCTTAGTGAACTGTATTAAATGGACATTTTTGGGTTTTGATTGTATGAGTTTCTAGTAAAATTATAAGTACTTCGGGAGAGAACGGCATTTGTGTTTTCTTGAGATTTTCTAAAAACATTGCGACTGTCTCCTCGCCTACTTGCAGATCGGGCATCCAGACTGTTTATGACAAATTATTGTTCACTGCTCGCTCTTCTGTTGTCATGTCAAGCTTAATAAATAAAAGTTTTAAATGAATATATATTCTGGAAAAGTGACTGGTTGTTCAGGAATTGTTGGATGAGCGGTCTAGGACCATGTGTGGACCTTGTGCCTGAAGGACCACTTGTCCGATATCACACACCAAGCATCACATAAAACCTGTAGCCCCAGCAAAATGAGAAAAGGGGCAGTCTCAACCGGGAACACTTGATGAGAGTGCCAGGACCCTGCAGAGCTGCTCTGCCAGAAGGACACATGCTGAGCTTCACCAGAAAAACTGCACGTCCTGCGAAGCAAGTGAAAAGGGCAAAGTGGCAGTATGGACAAGGGAGCACTTGGTGAGAGACTTTGCTGGAAGGACCTATTTGCCTGACATCAACCACCGAGCCTCGCTAGAAAATCAGCAGGTCCAGCGAAGCATGCAAAGTGCGGTCTGGGCAGGATTCGCTTGATGAAGGTGCTAGGAACTTGTGGGCACACTCTTTAAAATGACTGTTTGCCTGTCATCTCATGCCGAGCCATATCAGGTCCAGCAAAGCAAGCAGAGGGGAAAGTTGCAGCCTGAGCAGTCCAGTGGCACAGTGAGACGGCGTGCTAAGAAGGTGGAAGGTAACTTCTGATCTCTGGCTATCATGCCTCTTGAGTGTTCAGAACGTGCAAGTGCAAAAGTGAGGGGCAGTGGGGGTCGGTGCTGAGATGCTCGTGTGTGAGCAACAGGTGAAGTGCAATGTCTGGTAAGTGCAAACTTTGAGGATGGAGGGTGTGCTGAGGCAACTGCTGAGGATAGACAGAACCTTTCATCTCCAACCTTATTAACGCATCCTTCTCCACCGGCACTATCCCTGGTAACCTTAAGGAGTCCTGGTTACTCACTCTCCTTAAAAAAACAAACACTAGACCCCGCCATACCCACAAACTACAGACCCATCACCATCATTCCCTTCCTGCTCAAAATCTTATATAGGATTGCATACCTCCAAATACAGCAGTACTTAGAACAAAACCATCTTTTGAGGGGATTGTGTCCTCTGACGTATTCCACATCTTTTGACAGTGATTACCACAGCTGTGCTGCTTTGGAAAACCTTTGGCGTAGGCGTCCTGCGTCGATGACGTCGATACGCTCCCTCGAGGACCTCCTCCGACGGTCGACATCACCGGATGTTATATGGAGGATGCACGACGTCCGTAGCCTCAGTTCCGTTTTTTCCGCAAACGTGTTCGCTTCGAAATCTCGGCACGCCTT
Source organism: Ambystoma mexicanum (assembly GCF_040938575.1). NCBI lineage: Eukaryota > Metazoa > Chordata > Amphibia > Caudata > Ambystomatidae > Ambystoma > Ambystoma mexicanum. The sequence goes on from NC_090936.1 coordinate 260,692,591, forward strand.
GGTTCTCCTGTTGAATCGGTTCTTCTATTGTTGTTGGATTATGTCTTCGCCTTCTGCTACCCCAAAGTCGGGCTTCAAGAAGTGTTGGGACTACGGTTCCAAGATGTCACTTACAGACCCGGACTACGTCTGCCTCTGGTGCCTCGACAAAAGCCACACCACCGATGACTGCAACGAATGCCAGTCTTTGACGTCGAAGGCCTTGCGGGAGCGGAAGAAGAAGCTGTCGGTAGGTAGGGTTTCCAAGCCCCGTAAGTCAAAATCTGCAGGACTTTCGACTGATGATTCGAGGGGCGACTCTCCGCGTTGGCGTAAGTCCAGGGGGTCTCGTTCTAGGAGTGGTTCCCGCCATTCCTCGGCCTCTTTGAGGAATTCACGGAAGCGCCGTCACCGGCCGCCTTCCCCGTCCTCGTCAGAGAACTCCGCCAGACGGCGGGTGGCTTGTCCCACGAAACACTAATCGCCGGCCGAATGGGATGAATTCCGCCGGCAGATGATGGCAATTTTCGAATCGCAGGGCACTGTTCCGTCCGCGCCTTTGAGTGAAGCCGGCAGGGAACGCGCTAGAGCCACCGCTCGCATGCTTTCAGGCTTGGGCGGTCGGCGCGGTCATCGGGAACCGTCGAGGTCCCGATTGGTTAAGGATGATCGCCACCGTGCCCGCTCCAGGTCTCGGTCCTCGACGCCGTTGAGGCCGTTGGAGCCTGTGAGGCCTTCGAAGAAGGCATCGACGCCATCGGCGCCATGTCTGTTGAGGGACTTGCTTGAGGCTCCGGCTCCGAGAAAGTCGTTGACGCCTTTGGCGCCGAGGCTGTCGAAGGACACGCTCGGGGCTCCGGCCTCCAAACCGTTGTCGAAGTCGTCTGCGCCTTGGTCGACGTTGACACCACTCCCATAGGCGCCCACGCTTTTTGAGGAAAATTTGCCGAGGTGCCCAGGAGAGCTGTGGAAGCTCCCAGAAAGGCACACTGCAAGTCTGTGCAGCCTATGTTTGACCCATACTCTGTTCCTCCTCCCAGGGTGGACTTGTTCCAACCCTTGGAGTACATTTCAGAGGTAGAGAAAGGGTCTGATGAAGAGGGGGTTTTGCCTCCTGAGGTTCCTGATGACCTGTTGTCTGGTCATAGCCAATTGGAAGACCTTTCTCAATCTTTACATGACGCAAGTGATCTTGATACTTCCCCGGAGGTTGAGTTTGGCAGGCCTGAGCTTGGTACACATGCTGACTCCTTGTACAGGCACCTCATGTCGAGGGTGACAGAGTATCTGGGGTGGTCTGCTCCACCAGTGGATTTTCTGCAGGATGACCTGACAGATATCTTGGACCAAGGTCCACCCACTGACCCGGTGTTGCCATTTCAAATAGCCTTACAGAGAAGAGTGGCGGCGGCTTGGACTGCTCCGGATAGTCTCCTGGCTGTGAATAAGTCATTGCTAAAAAAATACTGCCCAGCCAGTGGTGACCTCTGCTACTTGTCTACACACCCTACTCCCGAGAGTTTCGTGGTGCAGGTGGCTACGGCCCCAGCAAATCAGGCTGCGTACCCTACAATCCCTCCTGATAGGGATGACAAACGCTTTGATGGTTGGGCGAAGAAGGTATTTTCTTCTGTGGGTATGGCTTTAAAGGCAGCCAACTCAGTTTGTGCCCTTGCAAGATTCACGCACACTCTGTGGAATTGAGTGTCGTTGGCGGCTGAACATATTCCCGAAGGGGAGGAACGGGATGGTTTTCTTGCCCTCATTCAGGATGGCAAGGATGCCATGTGTGAAACCGTTCCGTCGGGTTTGGACGTGGCAGACTGTGTCAGCCGGTCCATGGCAGCGAGGACTGTGATGCGCAGGTTTGCATGGTTGCGGAAGTCGGGGTTTGCTCCCGATGTACAGTCCCGGCTTCTTAACATGCCCTTTTGATGGTGTCCATCTTTTTGGCAGCAAGGCTGACGAGAGCCTTGAGAGGTTGCAGACCTCCAAAGCTGCAGCGAAGTCCTTGAGCACTGCAGTGCGCCAACCTCCGCCTTTTCGGCCTAGGGGACAGCAATGAAGGGGAGGTTCCTTTCGATACTACTCTTCCTTTGGTAGATCTAGGGGAGCTGCAAGTCAAAGGGGCCATCGTAGGAGTACCAGAGGTGGAAAACAAGGTTTTCTAGGTGCCAAAGCCGCTCGGGCAGTTGCCTCCTTGCCCTCAGACACTGCTGCAGCTGCTTCCCCTCAGTCATGAGGCCATGTCCCATGGTTCGCTGGTTGGGGGAAGGCTGGCTCACAATCTTGTAGAATGGCGTGCCATTACTTCAGATGTATGGGTTCTGGAGATCATAGCCCACGGCTACGGTCTTCCTTTCCAGCAGAGGCCTCACGACAATCCACCGGGCAAGCTCTCTATGAAGCGTCCGGATCTGCTCCTTGCGCAGGAAATCCTATCCCTGCTAGAGGAAGGTGCAATAGAACTAGTACCTGTAGCGGAGAGGAACAAGGGATGGTATTCCCCATATTTTCTGATCCCGAAAAAATAAAGAGGATTGAGACCCATCATGGACTTGCATGGTTTGAACAAGCTACTCAGGAAGGACAAGTTCAAGATGGATACTCTTTCTCAAGCCCTCCAGGCCCTTCAACTTCAGGATTGGTTGGTGTCTCTCGACCTCAAGGATGCTTACTTTCATGTGCCAATTCATCCCAAGCACAGGAAGTAGGTTTGCGGCTGGCGACTCGCATTTTCAGTTTCGGGTCCTGCCGTTCGGATTGACCTCCGCCCGAGGGTCTTCACCAAGCTGATGGTGTTGGTGGCAGCGCATCTCATGAAAGGGGGGATTCACGTCTACTCCTACCTGGACGATTGGTTGATCAGTGCACGCTCTCCCGAGCAAGTCCTGGATCATCTGTACATCACCTGCCACTCCCTTCACAAGCTGGGCTTCTCCCTCAACTTAAATAAGTCTCATGTGACACCAACCCAGCGGCTCCAATACATCGGGGCAGTGCTAGACACATCCCTGGGGCGGTGTTCGCCTCCCCAGGTGAGGGCTCACCACATTCTGCAGATGGTGGGCAAGTTTCAACGTGCCCAGAGTCTCCCGGCATTTGAGTTCTTGAGATTGCTCGGCCTCATGGCATCTGTATTTTACTGGTGCCAGAGGCTAGGCTGCGGATGAGATCTCTACAGTGGGTAGTCAAGATGCAGTGGTCGCAGTTCTCTGGCAGGATGTCGGACCCCGTTCAGATTGCGCCCTCGGACACCCAGGAACTTCTGTGGTGGGCTGTTGAAGGAAATCTGTTCAAAGGGGCTCCGTTTTGACAACCGTGACCGGAGGTGACGATTGTGACAGACGCATCCCTCACGGGTTGGGGAGCTCATGCCAACGAACTGACAGCCAGCGGTCGTTGGTCTCCATCGGAGTCCAGACTCCACATCAATCTGTTAGAGCTGCGGGCTGTCAGGCTAGCCCTGAAGGCTTTTCTGCCGTCTGTGCGGGGGAAGAATGTCCTGATTATGACGGACAATACAGTGGCCATGCACTACCTCAACAAAAAGGGGGGGGCAGGGTCACTCCCACTGTGCAGAGAGGCAATGCTGCTCTGATTCTGGGCAATCCAGCAGGAAATGTCGATCTCGGTAGTTCATCTGGCCGGAGACGAAAACGTGGCGACGGACACTCTGAGCAGGCAGAGCACGGTCTCTCACGTGTGGGAGCTGGCTCAGGAAGTTCTTTTGGAGATCTTCGCCCTTTGGGGAACCCCACAAGTGGATCTCTTCGCCACCAGTGTCAACTGGAAGTGCGAGAGATTCTGCTTGCCGGAATTTCCTCCAAGAGTAGCCTTAGGGGACGCGTTCATGGTGGAGTGGTCCCTTCCCACTGCTGTACATGTTCCTTCCAGTCCCCGTCATTCCGCAGGTGTTGCGGAGGTTGCAGAGGTTCGGTTCCTGGATGATCCCCATTGCTCCGGCATGGGCCAGGAGAGCGTGGTACCTGGACCTTCTAGACATGTACATCTGCCCTCCACGTCGTCTTCCCTACCAAGACGATCTGCTCTCAGGGAGGGGGGTCGAGTTCTCCATCCAGAGGTCAAGTCTCTCAGCCTTCATGCTTGGTATCTAAAAGGCTGAGATATAATGATTGGGTCCCCCTGAAGACGTGATGGAGGTGTTGCTTTCGGCCAGAAGGCCCACAACGAAATCCCTGTACCGTTGCCGTTGGAAGAAGTTCTGCGACTGGTGCAGGGTACAGAATGTGGATCCTTTCCAATGTTCCATTCCTTTGGTTTTGTCTTTTTTGCTTTCTTTAGCCCAGAAGGGCCTGCATGTGGGTATGTGGGTACCATTAAGGGTTACCTGGCGGCGCTGTCCATATTTAAGCGCTCGTCAAAGGAATGTTCTTATTTTAAAATCCCTTTGATATCTCAGTTTCTAAAAGGGCTAACTCATGTGTTTCCACCGTCGCCTTTCCAGGTGCCGGGATGGGATTTGAATTTGGTTTTAAAGTTCCTAATGGGATCTCCATTTGAGCCCTTGCATTCTTGTCCATTGAGACTATTGTCCTTTAAAACTGTATTTTTAGTTGCGGTTACTTCCGCCCGCAGAGTGCGTGAGTTGCAGGCACTTTCCGCCAGACCACCCTTCACTGTGTTCCATAAGGACAGGGTTGTTCTTAGAGTACTGCCTTCCTTTCTTCCCAAGGTTGTGTCGGAATTACATCTGAGCCAGAAGGTAATTCTTCCGGCATTCTATCCTCCTTCACATCCTGGTAAGGAGGAGGAGAGGCTCCATAAGTTTGACCCTAGGAGAGCTTTGAGTTTCTATCTCTCACGGATGTCCCGGGTCAGAGTGGCCGATCAACTCTTTATTGGTTACGCTGGAAGGTCTTTAGGTCAGGCTGTTTCCAAGCAGACCTTGTCTAGATGGATCATTTTGACAATCTCTGAGTGTTATCGTTTGGCGGGAAAGGACCCTCCAGTAGGCTTAGGAGCTCATTCTACTAGGGGTATGGCTGCCTCTACTGCACTACAGAGGGGTGTTCCGATTCGCAATATTTGCGAAGCAGCCACATGGGCCTCTGTCCATACTTTTGTGGAACATTATTCCCTGGACTCTATCCATGGGAAAGATTTGACCTTTGGCAAGGCAGTCCTCTATTCCGCAATTTGATTGGGCATTCTAAAAAAATATACATTCTTTTCCCATCTCCTTACGTTGATAATGCTTTGGGAGTCTGTCAAAAGATGTGGAATACATCGGAGGACACAATCCCCTCGAAGAACAAGTTACTTTCTTACCTGGTAATGTTCTTTCGATGGGATGTTCCTCCGAAGTATTCCACATCGTCCCCTCCCTACCTGCCCCTCTACAGAATTTCTCATGTGATTGCAGCTTCCGTTTCCGCAAGTCTTTCTGTAGTAATACTGGAAGAAGATTGGTGCCACACGTTCTGGGGGAAAAAACTACAACTTAGGCTACGGGCGTCGTGCGTCCTACATATAACATCCGGTGGCGTTGACCGTCGGAGGAGGTTCTCGAGGGAGCGTATCGACATCCTCGACCAGGACGCCTCTGCCGAAAGTTTTCCAAAGCAGCACAGCTGTGGTAATCACTGTCAAAAGATGTGCAATACGTTAGAGGAACATCCCATCGAAAGAACGTTACCAGGTAAGAAAGTAACTTGTTCTTTAGGAGTCCGCCAGTCAGGCTTCAGGTCCCAACACAGGCCTGAAACAGCACTGATAGACCTTAAGGCTCAAATTGACGCACTCAGAGACAATGGAAAAACCACACTGCTACTATTACTTGATCTCTCAGCAGCGTTCGATTTAGTAGACCATACAGTCCTCTGTAACCACCTACACTCGGCTGCGCACGTTTCGCAAGAAGCAATAGGCTGGATACAATCCTTCCTAAATCATAGGACCATGCGTGTCTTTTCACCCTCAGCATCTGCTGACCCTATTCCCATCACCTGTGGAGTACCTCAGGGCTCCTGTGTCTCCCCCACTCTGTACAATATTTTCACTAAGCCCCTTTTCGATGATCTTGACGGTCTTGGTATCACCGACACCAACTATGCAGATGATACACAGATCCTCTTACTGCTGTCAGGAGATTATGACAGGGATTTGGCCTGGTTGAACAGAGTCTACATCATCATCCAGGCATGGATGGCCACCCATGGTCTATGCCTGAATGATGATAAAACTGAGCTCATAATCCTCGGCACCACCCCCAACCTGAACAAATTCAGCCATAAATACACCAGTTTCATTATTGATGGCAATACTATCAAAGTCTCCAAAGAAGTTAAAACACTAGGTTTCTACCTAGACGCCACCCTCTCCTTCACCAAACAGGTCAACTACATGGCATCCGCCACGGCTTACACCCGCAAGCTAATTAGAGCTGCTAAGCACTTCCTATCCACGCACAGCTGCACCACCCTGGCCAGAACACTAATTCTATCAAAATTAGATTATTGCAACGCCCTCTACTTGGGAGCCAACAATTACGTCATCAATAAAATCCAGATCCTTCAAAATAACACCCTTGGAGCGGCACTGGGTATAGCAAAAAAAGAGCACATCTCAGAGAGAAGAAGATCAAATAACTGGCTTACCACCAACGATAAAATCCTACTAAAAACAGCCTCACTCACACTCAAGTGTCTAAATAACGCCGCCCCTCTTTATCATATAGAGAAATTTAAAAGGCTGGCATCAAACCGACCAACAAGACTGGCCAACTCTAACTCCCTGACTGTCCCCAGATTCAAACTTTCCAAAACTGGTGGACGTAGCTTCCCAGTTAAAGCCGCGCAGTTGTGGAACTCCCTACCCCCTACCCTAAGGGCTGACCAAACATACCCCCACTTCAGATGTAATATCATCAATTGGTTTAAAGAAAAGGACCACTAGAAACTCGGGCATCGCCCACCAGTTCCATCTCACAATCCCACATCGTATATATTGTATATATCGCAACTGCCTCATCACAGTTGACAGTTTATGCCATTTTTATGCCTGTATATATTGTTCCAAATGTTTTTTTATCTTTTCCTACTACCTTTTTCTGTATATATTGTGTACAGCACTGTAACTTAAGCTGAAAATATCCTTGTTGCTTTCTGCGCCCTGATACCCCTGGGTCTGGCGCACATTATGAATAATAAAACAAAGAAACAAACAAAACCTTCGTTTTGTAGAAGTTTATTGCTGCCATCAATGAGAATCAACCGAATTGTGATCTTTGTTTGTGTGGTCAGACTTCTAATTTTCGAAAAAAGCGCTTCTTGCATGTCTGTCTCCTTGGGGCTGCAATTTATTATAACCCCCAGATATTTTAAGCTTTTAACTTTCTCGATGCTTTCATCGGCTATGTGCCAGCGTGTTTTTTTCACAACGCTTTGTGGTTTTCTCAAGGATCATTATTTTTGTCTTCTTTGAGTTTAGCTCGAGGTCATTTTCTTGTATGTAGACCAGTACTACCATCTAGCTTACCTTAGAGACCAATGGGCGTCTGATCAAGCAAGATGATATCGTCAGTGTAGAGTAGCATGCTGATATTTTCTTTTCCCAACTTTGGAGGAAATTATCTGATTGATTTTTCTGATGCCTGATAGTCTCCGATGTAAGCATTGTAGAGCGCTGGAGCTAGAGGACACCCTTGCTTTACTCCCCTAAATGTTCCTATTTCTTCCGAGGGTTGTCCAAGACCACTAAACCGGACTCTCATCGATGTGCCAGTATATAGCTCTTTGATCGGATCGAGGATTGAGGTTGGACATTTCCAATTTCTTAATTTCACACATAGTTTGTCTCTATTCACTGTATCGAATGCCTGGGTTAGGTCGACAAACTACAGAAAAACCCTCGGGCTGCCCTCCATGACTTTTGCTTTTAGAGAGCTCAAAAGCATTATGTTGGCCGAGGTGCTCATATTCTTTACGAATCCCGTTTGGAAATGGTCGATGCTCTCTGATGACACGTCCCAGCCTCTGGATTTGTCAAGTAAGGGTGACCCGAACAGTTTTCCCACGACCACGACATCGAGTAGTGCTATAGGCCTGTAGTTTTCAGGGTTTATTTTGTCACCTTTTTTATAAATGGGGACCACATTTGCTGTTTTCCAAGAGTCAGCAATCGAGTGAGACTAAACACAGATGTTGATTGTTTCCTTAATGAGCGGGCCCAGACTCCGGGATTGTTTTTAAGATCCAGGTTCGAAATTCCGTCGTGCCCAAGAGCTCTTGAATTTTTTAGTTTTGCAATTTTTATATGGATCGACTCAATGTCGTTTTCTATTTCCCATATGTTTGATGATTGATCAAGGTCTTTTCCCCCATGCATTGATTGTTTCTGAAAAAGGTTGGTGAAATGAGCCACCCACTTTTCTTCTTCCACGTTATTCGATAGGGTTTCTTGAGTGATGTTTATAGATTGGGCTATTAATGACCATAAGCCTTCGCTTGTTTCCCACACAGAGTCTTTTAAAAAATACTCTCTCGGCTAGCGCCTTGGGATTCCAGTATGTGTTGATCACCAGGAACGTCTCTGACATGTTTGCATTCAATCCTGCTGTGCTGGGTTTCCACAAGACCAAAGTAGCTAAAATGAAAGTGTTAGCCAAGAGAACCCTGTCTAAATGCAAACCACTTCCTGAGCGAAGGCCTGAGAGCAAACCAGCGGACGGTCTGCCTGTTTCATCTCTATTCGCCCGGGGTGAGGCTATCTCGAAGCCGTCCAAAGTCGGTGGATGTGTGAGCCATGTTTCTTGTAAACATATCAGATCAAAAGATCCTAAATTTACATCGCTCTGTGACGTTAAATGGTTGAAGCCACGAGTATTCCATGATTCCATGGTCAGTCTGTTTAAGTCCTGATTTACCTTTTCGCTGATTCGTTGACTTTGCGCCAAGGCGCTTCCGAGTGTTAATGGCTAATCTCTGGTAGGATAGGCCAGGGCTTCAGGTAACCATGCCCATTTCTCCTGCTCTTAAGCCTTTAGACTCTGTGAGAGAAGTTCCTGACTCCAGACTTCTTTTTCTTTGATGGTCTTGATCGATAGTAATTTTCCAATTTGACAGGGGGCCATGGGGTTCTCGTTCTAACTCGAGCGAGGATTCAAGATCGATAGTTGTAGAACTAAATAAAACTCTCTGCACGAATCAGACTCTTTCCGTTAAGCGTCCATCTTGGTACTACCAGATGTGTTTGACTTTCTCTGTGATGGAACTCGTCGGTCTTTTGGGCCCCAACTACCCCATCGGTCCAGAGTCATTTGGTCTTTTTTGATTTTTTCTTTCAGGACTCCTGTAGTGGTCTCTTCTATATGTGTCGCCCGATCCTGCTCGCGCCTTGTCAGAGGACCACTCTTTAACCTGTTCTTTGTGCCCTTGTCGTCGAATTTCAGTGGGCCGCGAGTGGGCTACTCTTCGAGGATATCTTCTTGATGTTGCTCTTTCACTGTCGTTTGTCAAATTTTTGATTTCTCTCAAGTCATAGCCTAAGGTATTCAAGTTCTAAGCCGCATCCCTCAGCATTTTCCTTGCTGCCAAGGAGGAGATGTGAAGGTACACACTATCCATAGAAATGGTATGGGCGAATTCAATAATGTCTATGTCGTCCGATTTAAGAGCTTACAAAGATGGAATATGATGGAAGAGTGACATTGTAGTTTTCCTGCTTAGAATGATATGACTGCCTTCATTCAATAATCGTTCCATTTTAAAGGAGCGTGTCTGGGTTAATCTTCCATTTCTTGCTAAAAGCGTACTTTTTGTTTGTCTGAAAGCTGATTTTTCAAACATCTCATAGTCAGAGCTGGTAGAGTCTTCTTTGGCTTTAAACTTTAATGTAAGCTTAGCTTTTACAGTCAATGAGGGTTTTAGGTAGTTGCCAGATCTGTCCGTTTGGTTTCTGCTTGGAGGCTTATCCATTTGACTCATGGACTTTTGAATATTATTGTTCTTATTAGACTAAGTTACTGTTTTAGTTCTAACTTGCTTGTTTTTGGCCAAATAGATGTTGTTTAGGTCTTTCTTTGTCGCCCTACTTTTCGTCCAGAGTTAAAAATGGAGGTGTGGCCGCTTCCCAAATCATCAACTTCCTTTCTGGTTACCCTAAAGGGGATTGCGTCTTGGGAGATTCAGCTTTTCTCTTTCCCTGTTGGATGAGACCTAGTTCACTTTCTGAGTCGTCTATCGAGTATTGGCTGAGCTCATATAGGTCGATTGAGGAATCATTGTTTTCCGAGAGAACTTTGGTGAGTGGACTTTTTGGCTTCTCTTTGTTCGTCCTCGCCGGGGATTGAGGTATCTTCTGAATACTTTTTATAAATATTCTCTTCTCTGCCATTATGGCTGTTTGTTCTGTCTTTTCAATGTTTTTCGTTTGCTGTGAGCCAGAAGGCTTATGCTGAGTCGAGGTGGTGCATCCTGTCTAGGAGGAGAGGCGCAGCACTGGACGAGGCTCATCCCTTAAAGGTTTAAGTTGGACTTGGCTTTCAACTATTGCACATACGTTGGTCCGACCCCCTTGAGAAACAGATTTGCTTAAGGTTTTTGTTTGAGCAGCTTGTGGGAGAGCAGAAAAGATAACTAACTCCTCGGCTTTGTTGAAGTGAATCTTTGACTGTAGCTTCTGCTTGGCTTGTTTCTTTACAAAGGTTGGCTTTGGACCACCGATGGATGCCAAGGGTGCCCCTTGAGTGTTACTTTATGTAGATACAGGGGGACACTTCTTGTTGTTTGTCCCAGCCGGACAAGCTGCTTTTTGTTCAAGATTATCTGTCTGAGATGTTGCACTCACTTGAGCTTTCATCATCGGACCAGCTGTTTGGGTTTCTTTCTCTCTCGTGTTGCCTTTACAAGCTTCCTGCACCATGATATAGCCTTCCAAATATGTCAGTTTTGTGAGTGTTAAAGCAGAGTTGAGTGATCCTTTAAGTGTCGTTAAGGGATTCATATAGTTTGGTAAATCGGCACCAATGCTATTGGCAAACAAGTCCGGTTTCTTGGTGGGCATTTCCTTTCCGGCAGTCTGGTGAATCGTGTTCATTCTTTTATTTCTCGATGGTGTATTTAACGAATCTTGGGCAATTTTCTGTATATTTACCAGCTCTTTATTTGATATGTCCTGCTGTGGCAAGTCTACTAGTTTCTCACTAGGCATTACAGCAGCAGGTGTAAGTCACAAGCCGGTTAATGCAGGATCATCTATTAGACGCTTCTGTGGACTTGTTACTGAAGTGTGATTTTGCTTGGGATCAGCCAGTTTGCCCATTGACATGTCGATCGTGCAGCTGGAGTGATTGTCTCTGGACGTCTCTAAGTTTATGTTCCCTTTCAGAACTTTCCACCTTGACCCACCTCGTGCCTCGCTCGGGGGTCGCCCCACCTCAAGATGTTAGTTGTCGGTTGATAGAAGATTCAGTGGTGCTTTCCCAAAATGTCACCTTTTGGGAGTGAAGCTTCAGTCTAGTTTGGGGTTAGAATTGTCCTCCTGTGTGTTTAGGCTGGAATGGTGAGCTGCAGGTGTGCTGTGCTCAGTCTCACTCACTTCTGCCACTCCTTCCAGTAGTTCTGTATCCGATAGTTCATTACGGTGGACCGGTGGCGGCTTTATGTTTTTAAAGAGAAACTTGTCCAACGGACCAGAAGGAAGAGCATGAGATGGCGTTGGTGTAGTCCATTTGCCATCCATTTTTGAAAATGTGCATTTATGGTAAGGGACTAATCTGAGGTTAGTATTGATTCCTGCTTCCGTTGCCTGGGGCCAAACAGAATTTTACTTCAGGTTCTGTAATTTATGTGGCCCCCTGTTTATTGTTATATTCCTGCGGAAGACCACGGTTCAATGCTTGGCTTTTCTTGGGGATTAGTAATGGGGTATTCTTGACCTCCTGTGCTGGTGTACTAGACACTTTAAGTCTGTCATCCCTGGGGTTCTTGGCATCTGCCAGCATCATCGAGCTGTCTGAATCTTCAGCCATAGAGTATGAAAGATCCGTCCCCCAGTCAGCACCATCTGAGATATTTAAAGTATATGGAGGGCTTACCAAATCTGCTCTAGCAACCACTGGGTGTATTTCTATTCCGATTTTTAACTTCGAGTTTGTCAGGGGGTCGGCCTCCCCTCTTCACCCTTCTATAAACATGTGTGGATCTTGGTCTCCCAAAATCAAAGTTTTTGTTGCAGGTATCCGCAGCATGTCGCTTTTAACTGTAATTTTGTACAGATCCACATGCCCCATTCCCACTGTGGGCACAAACCGTCTCTTGTCTAACATCCCACTCTCCTCCCTCTCGTTATGTTGGGGGAGGCACAAGGGTTAAGATGTTTGGTGCAACTATATTTTCACTGGGAGGCTCATCGCCCAGTATTTTGATATTTTTTTCCTTAGGCGAGGTGTTTGTGTCACTCTTTTTGTCCTGATGCTGAATCTCTGGCTCCGTTAAGGGCGCTTTTTTGTTGTTCAGGTCCTGCACTTCCACTCCTCCCCCACGTCCGCTGGGATTGTGAGTATCGGGTTCCCATCGCAGGGACCAATCTACAACAGCTGGGAACTATCACCTACAGTTGGCTTTACCTTTTCTTCCGGGATAACAGGTTCCTCACTGCGTAGATACATGTGGGTTGGTGAGTAAAAAATAACAAATGACTAGGGATTTTGACCTAGTCTACACAACTCAGTAGAACTGCGACTGTTTGCGAGTCCCCCGCAAGAAACAACAGTGCTGCCGGCTGGCTTCCGGACCTCTACCACACTGCACTCACCATCCAGTCTGAGCTCGGCCCACGCTCCAAACTTTGAATCTACCACAGCTACCTCCGCCGCCACCTCTCAGCCTCATCTCAGCTCACATCTCACGGATCGCGGCTCTCAGTCACGGCGGTTCGCAGCTCTCAACTTTCAGCTCTCAGGTCCTTCGAGGAGTCCCCCCTTGTGACTGTCTTTTTTTAATATAATGGTTAATATAATGGTCAGCTCCGCACACCTAGGCCTCCGATCGAATCAGAGGAGCAGAGGAAGCAGAGGAAAGGACCTCTCAAACATAGCTAACGTGTCAAGCCGCACCTCGAGATCCACAGGAAACCAAACCAAACGAAACAGACAAGGCCACTCTGACACGATGACGTGTTGAAGGATTTTGACCATGGAAGTTGGTAGTTGGACCTTCACTGCTGGGATGCATGTTTATTCTGCTCAGCCCATGAAAAGACGTAAGCTTTCTCTACAGTGATGGCAGATGAATGTCCAAGGTGGCTACGCACCGGTGCCATATTTTTTTAGCTCATATTTCTAATACCCATTACACTCCACCCCTTGGACAATCAACTACCATAACCCAATGGTCTAGCAGGAGGTACCCACAACCGTTGGATCAGTCTCCATAATTTCGGAATACATGAAACTCAACAAAAAAAAGCTAATTACCATAGCAGAAATGCCAAAAATCCAAATCAAAGCAGAACGTCGTGCTTCAGGAACCCATGCAAATAACTCCTCCCACCAATGCCCGGTCTTATCTTGTGTTACTCAGGCAACTAGATCTTTTAACCCCTTTATATGCTTTTCAATAGACCGTGAATGGTCCCCCAAATCAAAACAACACATTCCTTCTACCGTTTTGCACCCCAAAGTATTTAAAAACAGACAATCTATTGCTGCCCTATTTTGTAAAATAGCTTTCCTAAAATTTCTATTATCCAACAACAACTCCGCCAAAGCTTGTGAGGTCTCATTAAGCCCTTTAACCATTAGGCAAGCTAATGTAATCATAGTTTTATAACCTCCAACTGCAGGACCCCAAATCCAAATAATGGAAATGGCTAATGCTAATACTTCAGCTTGAGAAAGCAAGTGGACCTCAGAATTGCAATCAGGTGATAATGTAGTATACGAAGCAGCACACGTTGATCGCCTAAATGCAGGTTGCAAAGGGAACATCATTAAACCAAGTCGTGTCAAAGCACAGGGGCCACCTGAAATATTGGCAGGAATGTATGAATACATAAAGTTCCCACAGGAAAATAACCAACCTGGGGCAAGTGTTACTAGCAGCCGAAACCGTGAAGTTAAATAGCATGTTTTTTGATACATCGACACAAACACTCATGGGTCTTGCAAAGAAGCGCTGCTCAAAATCAGTTCTCTTTCCCTCCATGTTTAAACTCAATTGTTGGCATTTTCCAATATGGGAGGGATCGCAAGTCATTTGATAACAGACAACTGCGGGAGCAATGTCATGAGTCATAATGCGGGTCATGTATCTCCATTTGTGGGTAGTGTCTAAACAAAATTAGCAATATTCATAAACCGAAAAAGAACTTCTAACGTCTGATGTTTCAACCAAGGAATCGTTATGCAGGACCCTGAGTACCTTTATCAAATTTGGGGCAGGTGTTGGAATAGCCACAAGGCATGTCAAAATTAAATCTGCAGGACTGTGCACATCCGCCAAGCAGAAATGTGAGAGATTTAAGGCTTGTTGGGCCAGATAGACCCATACGTTTTCCGGTTGCCTGACAAGGGCTGAATAACCATGATGTGAAAAGGATTTAGAAATCCCAACATGAGCGAAAGCAAGGCACTGCGTCGCTGCTCTCGCCGTATTATCAATGCGCCGCAATAAACTGCAACAGATGCATCATCCAGTGCAAAACTGGTAGCAGGTATATCAGTCTTCATCCATATCCCCGTATCCAGCTGGAAAATAGAGACATCTGCCACATCCTCCAACATGTCCCAGGACCCTCCCGAATACACTCCACGGTGCCTCACACAAGCACTCAGCATACTCAGGATCTAAAACATCAAAATTCAGAAACAAGATATCAGTGAAGTACATCACTTGCGCAAATAACATTTGTCAGCGGGGATATGAGTACATTTTCTTTTCCCCGGTTCCATAACCAGAACCACTTGATCCTCCCCGGCTGTGAACACATCTGCCGGAACGGGTGGCCCATTGGGTTTCTCAAGTCATACTTTGGCACCTGGAATCATTACTTCTGACGAGCCAAAACCCTTGTCCACACAAATGGTTAATACTGTGGGTGGCTCACCCTTCTTTACCATGGATAACTTTACAGGCACTAATATCAATTGGGCCACTTGATCTCCCTTGTGGATGGGCAACATATTCTCCCTTGCCTCTCACTTCATTTCAAAACCCCAGGACATCCTGTCCACCCTCTCCACCCACACCCCTCCTCTTCCCTCTCCATCTGTGCTTGCTGACCCTCCTTTAGCCACCTTCCCACCATCCTTCTCGTCCTTTCCTCTTTTCACCCCTGACGAGGGTGCTAGACAAGTCCGATTTATGAAAGCCTCTTCAAAACAGGTTCATCCCAGTTCCTCTAAAACCATCAAGGACCACATTGACACCCTCGCTCTGGCCCCTGATTTTTGCAACCACTCCTTTGCCTCTGGATGCTTCCCCTCCCCTCTGAAGCACTGCTTTGTGCATCCTCTTCTCAAGAAGCCCACAGCTGATCCTTCTTGTCCAGCTAACTATCACCCAATTTCCATTACTCCCTTTCTTGGCAAACTCCTGGAAAGTTGGCCATCTCTCAGCTTAACCTTCATTCCAATTCTGTTGGCTGTCTCCATGACCACCAGTCTGGCTTCAGAGCTGCCAGAAGCACGGAAACTGCTCTCCTGAACATCCGTGAAGATCTGCTCTCCAATCTTGACTCTAACATTCCCTCTGTCCTCATCCTCCTCGATCTCTCTTCTGCCTTCGACATGGTCAACCATGCCATCCTGCTCAACCGTCTCCATGAAAACCTGGGTATCACTGATCAGGCTCTGGCCTGGCTGACCTCTTTCCTCTCAGATCCACCCTCCCAGGCAGGTTCAACTTGGGTCCTTCTTTTCATCTATCTTCCTCTCTACCTGTGGTGTTCCCCAGGGGTCTAACCTCTCTCCCTGGCTTTTCAACCAATACCTGGCAACTCACGCCCACTGCATTGCCATTGTCTGCTCAAATTTCCAGTGCTACGCTGACGACACTCAACTCATTTTCAGGCTGACCTCTGCCACCTCCTCTCCCTCTCTCATCTCTGATTGCCTAACTGCCATTCAAGATTGGTGTGCCGCCAATGATCTTTGTCTGAATGCCAGCAAGACGGAGATCCTCCTCATCGGCTCACCTTCACCATCCTTTCCCCTCACTCTCTGGCCGGCCTCCCTTGGCCCTCCTCCTACCCCCACCTGCGAGGCTAAGAACCTCTGGGTCATCTTGACTCCTCCCTTTCCTTCTCCGCCCACATCTCTGAGGTCTCTAAAAAGTCAAATTTACGACTGCACCTCCTCAGAGGTACTCTGCCTTTCTTCTCCTTCCCCCAGAAGCTCATGGTATCCCAAGCTCTGGTTCTCTCTAGCTTGGACTATTGTAACAGCCTCTTTCTAAATCTACCTGCCTCTACTCTCTGCCCTCTGCGACTAATCCAGAAAAGGACATCGCGAGACTTGTCCTTGGCCTCAAGCCCTGGGATCGTATCTCCCCAGCTCTGAAATCTCTCCACTGGCTCCCAGTGGATGCATGGATTAAATTCAAAACCCTCTGCATTGTCCACAAGGCTTTCTGGGGCCTGGGTCCAAAATACCTTCAGCTATCCCTCCGCAAATACCTCCCCTCTTGAGCTCTTCGCTCCTCTACCTCCAACTCCCTCAGGGTCAGTCGTTTTTCTGAGAAACGAGCTGGGGGTAGATCTCTGTCTTCAGCTGGGGCCTCCCTCTGGAACAGCCTCCCTGCCACTCTAAAACTTGAGGAGAACCATCTCTGGTTCCGTAAGCACCTCAAGACCTTCCTCTTTTCTTCTGCCTTCGCTCCCCTCTCCCCTGCTGATCTGTTCTCTCTTGCCACCATGCACCTGGCCACCCTCTGTTCTTTGGGCCCAGGTACCTGCTCATCCTGCCAGCGTCCCGCACTGCCTCCGGAACCCCCCTTTTTCTTCCTGCACTTATCAGACCTACCCTGTCTGATGCCTTAAACCTAGCACTTGCAAATTGCTGGCTGCATTACCACTGTTTGTTGCCTTTATTATTTATTTATTGTTATTTATCTGTTTCTCCTCTGCTTCACAGTTTCCACCTCTCCCCCTTCCATGCACTTTTCCCCTCCCCCCTCTCCCATGCACTTGCGCGTTCTCAATGTCACTGGGCCTAGTAAGATCTCTGTTTTGTTCTCCCCTGTTCCCCTTCCTTGCCACGCTCTAAAACACTTGTGTATGAGCGCGATAGAAATAAAATATCAACCAATTAATCAATCCCCACTATTGATGAGAATAGCCTTAATCATGCCCTGATAGTCTGCATCCACAATCCCTCCTAATACTTGAATGCCTTTTAAGGCTAGTCCAGATCTGGGGGCAATTAATCCTATGTGTTCAGACAGATTGTGTACCCTAATTCCTGTGTCAATCACAGCAATTCTTCTTGGTTCCCTTGCATGCAAATCCACCCCCACCAGACTCAGGAGTGGCACGATATGGGGCTAACGCACCAGGAGATATTTCCCAGTACAACAGAATATACATCGCCTTATTTGTTCTGATTTGTAGGGCTGGCGTTAACATGCTCATCAGCAGAGTTTCACCGTTCAAAATGGGACGGTTATTCAGGATCTGTAGAGCCTCTAGCACACGTTCTCGCCATCCCTTCAAAGTACCATCACCTGTTTTGCGTAACTTTTTCAACAATCCATTCATTTTCTCAATCAACCCTGAAACCTCAGGGCGATAGGGGACATGAACAATCCATTCGATTCCTTTTTCCTGACCATAATCCAGCGACACATTCCCCTTAAAGTGGGACCCATTGTTGCTTTGGATTTGTAGGGGGATACCATAACATACCGCCACTTGGTCCAATAATTGAATCGTATTTAATTGGGTAGCTCTTTTACATGGCAGTACCATTAAGTAACCAGAATAGGTCTCTACAATTGAACATGGATATTGACATCCTCTGATAATGGGCATGGGACCAATATAATCCATCTGCCAAATCTGACCAGGCAATTTACTTCTCTTCAAGGTGCCTTGAATCATGTTTGGAATAGCTCTCTGCTTTTGATGTTGACACATGGGACATTGTAGGATAATTGTTTTCACAATTTCTAATGGAATGCTGATACCCCTATCTTGTGCCCACCTGATAGTAGCCTTCTCTCCGAGATGTCCACTTTTTTGGTGGGCCCATTTTGTAATCACTTCCAAATCATCCTCCTCAGCCCTTGCGTCCATGATCACAATTTTTGCATGTTCATTTGCAACAGAATTGAACCACTGTTCTAATGGGTCTGTTGCGCCGTGGGCATCTACATAATATAGCGTTACTGTAGTATGCATTAGCATCTCAGCAATGTCTTGCCACAATTATTTTCCCCATACTTCCTTATCATGAATTTTCCAACCATTCTTCTGACAGGTTGGCAGCCACACCTCCAACTCTTGGCTACTCTTCCCTTTACCGGAAGTAGTTAGAACCTTCTTCAATTTGGGATTGTATGCTACTGCTTTCCAGTTTCGCTCAACTCCTACATATTTAGCTGAACCATCAGTAAACCATGCATGTTCAACTTGTTAATTTGTTAATTCTCCATACGGGATCCCCCATTTAACTGGAGACTCGTCAATAGTCAACTCTCACTCTGGTTCAAGGTCTACTAGAGGTACTCCTGCCACTTGCTCGTGTAATTTTGCTACGCCACCCTTCCCGGTCTTGGCACGATCGTCTATGTACCATTTCCACTTGATGATACTAGATTCTTGTGCATGACCAATTCGATATGTTTTTTGGGAGCTCAGTACCCATTGCATGATTGGTATTTCAGGCTGGATCAATACATCATGACCCACCGTCATCTGTCCCGTATCTTTGAGTGACCAGTAGCATGCAAGCAGTTGTTTCTCAAAGGGAGTATATCTGTCACCAGCATCGGGCAACCTGTCTACAAAATCCTAAGGGCACCCATTTTCTATCCTGTTTTTCCCATAAACTCCAATTGGCATAAATGTCCTGTACGGATACATTTAACTCTACTTCTCAGTCCCTCAAAGGCCATAAGTCAAGTACTTTTTGAATGGTGTCTTTGGCCAATTGGAACACCCTTTCTTGTTCTTCACCCCATTCAACATTGCATTTTTTACGTGTTACTTTGTAAAAGAGCCCCAAAATCTTCCCCAAATGTGGGATATGTTGTCTCCAGAATCCAAACGGTCCAATACACTGTTGAGCCTGTTTTTTTAGTTCTCCGAGTGAAAAATTAGAGAATGTTTTGCTTGGCTTGTGGCACCATTTCACGATGTCCATTATGCCACTGTATTCCAAGAAAAATCACTGTCTCTGCCGGACCTTGCATTGTAGTCTCATTAATTTCCCATCCTTCTTTCTTCAAACCCTCAATAATAAGATCTAGGTGTACTCGCACACTATCCTCATCCTTACCTTGAATCAAAATATCATCAATGTAATGCAATTTGTACATCTAGTTTACACAGAATTGTGTCCAAGTATTCTGCCGCCAGCCGGCTACAGATCGTCGGACTATCCATATAACCCATTGGTAAGCGTTTAAACGTGTACTGCCTCCCATGCCAAAAAAATGCAAACTGTTCCTGACATTCGTCAGCAATCGGTACGGTGAAGAAGGCATTAGCTAAATCTAACACTGCATACCACGTGCCCTCACATTTCTGCACATTTTCTATCAAGGTTACAGCATCCGGCTCCGCTGGTACTAGCGAAGGAGTGTGTATATTCAATTCGCGAAAATCAACAGTCATTCTGTAGCTACCGTCTGATTTTTTTGACAGGCCATATTGGATTGTTCCAAGCAGTGGTTATCGGACGTAAAACCGGCTTCCACATATTCTTTAATAGTTTCCGAAATCTCCTTCTGACCCCCCGGGAATTTGATATTGTTTCAAGGACACTGTTTTAGTTGCTATCGGCATTTTCAATTGTTCAACAGTAACGGGAGTACAAGTGAAAGCGCTCACTCCAAACTGATAAGGTGTGCCTCTTAATCCGAGGGTTAACCATTCTAAAATGTCAAATCAAATAATATATTCAGGAAGGGGAATGTGTATCTGTTTAAATTGCCAATTTTCATGTACATTTTCATTTGGACTGCAGGGGTCTCTTTGTCCCCTAAACCGTGATTGTAAAATGTCTTCTCTTAAATCTTAAAGGATTCCCATGTATCAAAGAGGCCTCCGCCGTGGTATCAATTAAGGCTCAAACCTCTTGTGTGTTTCCTGATTTCCCAAACAATTTCACTTTTACATGAGGCCGTCTAGCCACTTTAACGTGGGCTGATGTTACTGGGGTTTAACCCTCATCCTATTCTTACTTGGCGCGCATGTGTTTGGATTCTCTTTCTACCATTGCACTCAGCATCTTTCTTAAGTCTGCATAGGTTGGCTGGGTAGGTGCAGACCTATTGGGAGATTCATTGTCTCCCCCCTTTGGAGGTGGTCCAAAAGGATCCTCCTCTTTCTTTGGCTTATGTACTTCGTGCCGTTTCACTTGTTTGTATTGTTCTTTCACATCCAGACCTTGTTTTTTATATAGCCGATACATTTCCCACGTTTCAATCCCACCAATATCTTCCTGCGGTACTCCATCTTTCAGTAAGGCCAGAAACATATCTTTTCTGGTTACGCGAGAGTCTCGGCCATCAAATCTCTTCCCGGGAGTGCCCCTTTTATCTTCGCCCCTCCCTCTCCCGCTCTGTAGATAGTTCCTCTGGCTTTTCCCATTCACCTAAATCTGCCAACTGTCTAATAGCATCCACCTCTTCATCTGTTACTTTACCAGTCATTCCCACCAGTAGGGTCATCATAATGTTTTTATATGCGGGAGGGGCCGTTCGAATAAGATTATTTCGGGCAGATACAGATAAGTGTACCAACCCCATGTGTTCGGGAGTTTCTACATGAATAGCTTCTTTCATAGTATGTTCCCTTAACCTTTGAATGGCCTCTTTCAGGGTGGGTGGTCATAATTTCGAAAAAAAAATGTCGACAGACAAAAATGTCGACAAAAAAATTATGACTATAAACCCTCTTTCAGAGTATACAATTTTTTCTCTTCAGTCGGCCAATCTGACGTGATCGGATACTTGTGGTTACACCCCTGGCTGCTAATTGCAATAGAGACATTTGCCCCTCATCCCCGTGGGCATCGTGAATAGGGCCTGCATGTAGAGTCCCTTGTATCTGGACTTCCTGTGACAGGGGTAGGAACCTGGCGGAATCGGTAGCATCTACCAGGAGACCAGCCGCCCCTCCGTCTAATAATCTAACCATCCAGACTAACACAGATTCACAGGCCCTCTGTTTCAATCTGTTAATGATCTCCCCAATCTCTTGTTGTGAGTAATCCTCGAGTGCAGTCATATCCACCACTCCTCATCCAGGATTCATAGGATGATGACCCATCCTTCTGCGTACTACGTGTTGGACCGTTACCTCTTTTCAACCAGGTTTCCGGCTTGTATACCACCTCTGGCTCAGAACCACTTTAATTGCTAGTACTATCAAATACATCTCAGTCCTATTGATCTGGGTCCCAATCCACCACTGCAGAGGCAATTAGAGTCGCTAACTTATGGGAGTTAACCCTCCCTCGTCTTTTCCGATATTTATAGCAACACAGCTCGCTCGGCCTCCGCCTGATATTTGTCTGCCTTATCATGATACAATTTCATTTGGAGCTGCTGCATAAATGCAATCTGTTTTTCTGCAGCCAACACTTTCTCTAGTCTTTTGACATTCGACTGTAATTCCACATTCTGTTGATGCATCTTTCGAAAGGCATGCAATAGAATCCAACCCCTTCTCCCTAGAGCCAAACACTCTTTTCCCTTCTCTGCTGACACCTGTTGCAGACATTTCACCACTTCATCTGGTCTCGTCTCTCCTATAATGGTGTCCCAGGTTTCGCTCAAACCTGCATTACATGCCCAAGTTTGTGCAACTTTATCATATGGATTCTTAGTCCACCCTGGGATGGTCACCTCAGAACAGTCTCCGCCTGCTGAGCTTCCTTTTTTCCTAAATGGGGAACTCATTGTATCAGATGGATGATTCACTTCCCTATTGTTAATACGAAAATACAATACACACCTCTTCTTTTTTTTTTTCTTTTTTTAACAATTTGTTTGACATTCCAAGTCCAAAAGTTTGTAAATAATAATTTTCGCCAGACTTCTTTGGCATCAATATCAGCACAAAGACCCTGCTCACAGCGCCAACATTTTTTGTATTTGCTAAGCCACATGGGGAGTGCCTTAGACTTACAGCTCTCCAGCCCCTGGCAAAACGAGTTATTGGACTCAGACAGACAGAAAATCACACTTAGACCATTAGGTCTGATTCAACATATAAATGGCTCATTATAGGCCCTTTATTCACACCTTATATATATATATATATATATATATATATATATATATCATTAAGACATGGAGGAAGGAAAAAACCGCACTCCAAGCATGAGGTCTGCAGGTCCCAGTAAACAAAGTAGCAAACTCGAATCCAAGTGCCAGAAAAACGAGTTTAATAGATGGTTAAAAATAGTAGGCAAAAAACACACAGCAAACAAAACAGAACGCCAGGGCAGTGTCCTTAACGACGCGTTTCGCGCTTCTCCGAGCGCTTGATTACGTTAGGGAGACATGAAAACAATGAGAGTAGATATTAACAATGGGTCCTTCTTCCATGTTGCCTACCAACACAAGCTAACAGTTTGGCGCAATAACATGGCGGCCATTTTAGAGTGTAGCAGAAAACTGCATTAGCCATAAAAAGAACAGGTTAAAAATAGAAGTAGAATCAATAGCACATTAAAATTCAGCACCAAACATGTAGATATATAGTAAAAGGACATGCAGTGAGATGGATGTAAACAAATTTCACTCAAAGCAAACATTAGCACAGATTAGCAAAAATTAGCAAAAATTAGCAGTCCACAGCTGTGACATAAAGTGCAAATGCATTCCTATGTAAGCTTATGAAAAAATATGTATGTAATAGCTAAGAAAATATATATAAAAATATATATATTTAAAATGCAAGTGCATGTCTAGCTCACCAAGGCAATATGATAATAATACATAGAAAAGACACAGCTGGGACACAAAATGCTGTCTAATATGAACACTCTGTTGACAGTTTGAGGACAGTCAATATGTGCGACCTTTAAGATAAAAACATGTTGCAGGCTGCAATGTAAAGTGCAAGTGCATTAGATTGTAAACTTATGACTCTAGCAGCATTAGATAGGCAGAAAAGTTGGTAATCATAAAATATTGGTGCAAAATGCAATATTGAAGCTTGTGGGAAAAGTAAAGGCAATTTACAATGAAAAAAGCAATGTCAAAAACACCCAGAATTACAGAGTACAGATACAATCGTGTACTCCCAACATTCAGACCCCCTAAACATCAGAAAAGGGCAAGACAGCCAACATAGACCAACTGAACAATTAAAAAAGTTGAAAAACTTGAAAAAATGCAAATTAAATAAATCAACCAATTCCAGGCCAGGGCCAAAATCCAAATAAACAAATGGGAAAAGCAGTATATGGCGGCAAGGGACCAGGATCACATAACACAGAGCAAGAGAAAAGGAGAGGTGTGTGTAGGCGCATAAAGAAACAGAATAATTACGTTCCCACAAAAGTATGTAACTCCTCATCCACATTATGCCCATTAGGATACTTAGTGTCAAAGTCCAGGATAAACCTAGTTTCCAGTTGTCTCAATTTCAGAGTGCGATCACCTCCCCTCGGATCAATTGGTACATGAGCCACAGCAAAAAATGCAAGCAAATGAACATCACTGTCGTGTTCCTGCCTAAAATGTTTGGCCATAGGATACGTAGGATCAAAGTTCTTAATCGCTCTGAGATGCTGTAAAATACGGAGCTTAAGTACACATGTTGTGGATCCCACGTACCATTTCCGGCAGGGGCATGTTAAAACATACACTACAAACGGAGTCTCACAATTGATAAAATATTTTAACCTGAATTCCATACCCGTGATTGGATGTACAAAAGATTTACAATTAGTGGCATGAGGGCAGGCTTTACACTTTTGACACTTGGTAAAACCCTTGGGTAAGGTGGGTAGCCAATTGGTCCTAGTGGAATTTTTCTGGACAGGAGACAAATAACTGGAAACCAGTCTATCCTTCAACGAAGGTGCCTGTTTGTAGGTTACTGTGGGACACTTGGAGAGTAATGGGCCAAGATCTTTGTCCAGCCTGAGAATATGCCAATGTTTCGCAACAATCTTACGAACATCATAAGAAGCTTTGTTAAATGTAACAATGAGGCGAGGTTCATCCTGACCCTTATCTTTCCTCCTACTGGCAGAACCATGTAGTAACACTTCCCTTGAAAGTGACCGTGCTTTGGAGAAAGCCATTTCAATAATCTTTTTTCGGTACCCCTGCCGTAGAAAATCAATGGCAGCCAACCTGCAACAGCGATCAAACTCTTGAATGTCTGTGCAGTTGCGCCGAAAGCGTATAAATTCGCCATAAGGGATACTATTCTTGCAGGAGAGCGGATGGCTACTCGTTGCATGCAGGGGAAGGCCAGTGTTGGTGGGTTTTTTGTGTAGGGAAGTATGAATGCCTAGGTTGTCCAATCTTACATTGACATCCAAATAAACAATTTGAGTATAGCTGTGGCATTCAGTGAATCTCAAATTCACAACATTGTTATTAATGTTGTCCACAAAAGATCCCCACTCATTCTCATTTCCCTTCCAGATGATAAAAATATCATCGATATACCGCCACCAACCAATAACTTGTGTAGAAAAACTAACCGAAAGTAACTCAGACAAGAAAGTAGCTTCCCACCACCCCATGGTGAGGTTAGCGTAGGATGGCGCAAATGTACTACCCATAGCAGTACCTCTGACCTGGTGATAAAAGGTACCCTCAAAAAGAAATACATTGTTAGTTAAACAGAACAAAAGCATATCCAAAATCATACCACTGTGCCCCAAATAGTTCAAAGAACGAGTGTCCAAAAAATGTTTGCAGGCTGCCAATCCAGTCGTGTGA
This sequence comes from Ambystoma mexicanum, assembly GCF_040938575.1. Taxonomy (NCBI): domain Eukaryota; kingdom Metazoa; phylum Chordata; class Amphibia; order Caudata; family Ambystomatidae; genus Ambystoma; species Ambystoma mexicanum. The sequence goes on from NC_090936.1 coordinate 260,717,667, forward strand.
TCTATAGATGTGTAAAGGGAAACAACATCTAAGGTAGCTAACATTAAGCCCTCCTCCCAAGGTATATCTGAAATGTGACTCAAGAAGTCCTTGGTATCGCGTAAATATGAAGGCAGGACTGACACCAACGGGGACAGGGTCTCATCTATGAATTGGGCCATATGTTCAAGGAGAGAACCACACAAAGTTACAATAGGCCTGCCTGGTGGATGGTTCAAGGATTTATGAGTCTTGGGCAGAAAATATATGGTGGGTATAGTATGACTCACAGGCACAAGAAACTTAGCAAGCTCATCCTCAATAAGGCCTTTCTCGGCCCATTTGGTACATAGGGCGGTGAGCTCCAACTGTATTTCGACAAAAGGATTCTTTGGAAGCCTGGAATAACAGCACCGATCACGTAACTGACGATTAGCCTCAGCCACATAACATTCCCTGTCCTGAATAACGATATTAGAACCCTTATCGGCAGGTTTTATCACAATGTTAGGCAAATTCTGCAATTCATTAAGGGCCGATTGTTGTGGGATGGTAAGATTCTGTTTGTTGTTAAAAGGTTTTTTACGAAGTTTACGAAAATCATTAACACATAAATCATGAAATGCCTCAATACATCCCCCCACCGAAAATTGAGGGTTGAACCTGGACTTATTTTTCAATTTAGTACGTATATCCCAGTTAGGATCAATGTCAAAGTCAACTGGATCAAAAGTAGAGGGATCAAACAATTCATTCTGGAGACAGGCCAAATCAGTCAAGATAGAGATGTCAGAAATACGAATGTCAGTTCGGCCAGCCCGTGGCACAGGTGGTTTAACTTGCGGGGGATTGATGGAGAAGAATTTCTTTAGTCTGATTTTCCGTAGAAATTTGTCAAAGTCCAGACGTGACTGGACATAGTCAAACTGAGTTGTAGGACAAAAATTCAAGCCCAATGAAAGCAATGATGCTTGTGAGCCCGTGAGGGTGTGGGAAGACATATTGACAATTTGATGAGAATTCATATTGTCTGTTGTTACTACTTCGCTCCAGAGCGCGTCAGCCTGCCTTGTTGATGTACATCTGAGCCGCTTCCCACGACGGCCTCGGCGGGTTTTTTTCGTTTTGACAATTTCTGTTCCTTTCCTCTCCCTCTTCCTCCTCCTCTGTTCTTTCCACGGCCTCTGCCCCTCTTTTGGTTTTTTCCATCTTGACATAAAAGTCTCATTTCCTCTAAAAAATTTAGTTTGATAGGCATTTCATCATTTTCTGAAACAGAGACATCAGATTCTGAAGAAACGGTTTCTGTCTCCCCCAATTGTTTAGGAAATGATTGTGTAGTAGAGCTTTTACGCAAAAAGTCAAACCGCTTGGCAAAGGTGAAAATACGACCTGATTCATAGTCAATTTTATCTCTAATAAATTTTCTATGTTTACGCTGTTTGATCTCCTCTTCGTAGGCAATAAGATCTTCTTCAATTTTACTTCGTAGTTTCTTACCCTCCTCAGTGCTGGGAATATCACGTAATTCAGACTCTAATTTGTCAAGATGTAAAAGTACAGCATTGCGGTCGGAATTGGCATACTTGACTAAAATTTTCAAAAACTGCGCAGAGCAGTGACTGCTGGCACCTCCCCACTCTTCCAACATGTTGGGATCCTGATCCTCGAAAGATGGTGTTATCATAATACGTAGTCCACGGGGGACACGGCCCACATCAAGATAATTTTGCAGGGAGTGCTCCTCCCACCACTTAGATATCTCCTTTTTGCGAGATTTTTCTATTTCACGAAGAAGTGTAACTTCAGTAGAGGTGGTGCTGGTAGTATTCTTAACCCCACTAGTAGGTGCCACTGTGGGTAAATCCTGCTTCTCATTAAATAAATCCCTGGCCTGGGAATACACTAGACACCAAATACACATATAGGGCCTCATTACGAGTCTGGCGGTAACCGCAGCGGTAAAACCACCTGGTTACCGCCGGACTCGTAACTACCATTCCGCCTCCGTGACTCCGGGAATTACCAGGGCATTACAGCCCCGGTGTCCCGGAGGCGGAATGGTGTTAATCCCCATTCCCATTGAGTCCTATAGGACTCAATGGGAATGGGGAAGTGGAAACACCAGCACCATCTCGTGATGGTGCTGGTGTTTCCACGTCCGCCTGCAGGCGGGAAGTGTTCAACCCGCCAGGTCAGACCTGGCGGGAAGATCACCTCCCGCCTGCAGGACTCGGGATCGGGCGGTCCGGAATTAACAGTGGCGGCGGGTTTACCGCCACTGTTAATTCCGGACCGCCCGACCCGTAATGAGGCCCATAGTCAGTTACACAGGAACATAGAAAAAGAGGTCATGACCGTTTTAAATGTAGCAAAAGACACCTTCATCTTGGCCCATACAACACTGCTTAGTTCCAGAGCAAGCAGTTAAAGAGATCACACAATATAACAGGGTCTGGAGCGGAGCATCCTCCCTCTCAGCGGAACTGCATCACCCAGGGGTCCAGATTCGAACTATCTTCACTGAGTGAAACCCTCTTCTCTTTATGGGGGCATGACCCGACACTTCTCAGTTATGAGTGCCCTCAGCTGAAGAGCAGATCACAAGTGGAAGGGGGCAAAAAGCGGATAAAACCAGTCAGAATAGGGAAAACCCAGCTTCCCTCTCCTCACGTTCTCGCAGGACCCCTTATCACTGCACCTGCATTGCGCTCCTATTGCCTCTCAGTCTAGTCCTTCAGCAGACAATACATTAAGTATTTTCCACAGTAAGTCCGCTCAGTAATAATATTTATGTGACCTTGCTTTGCCTTCACTGCCGGGATGCACGTTTATTTTGCTGAACCCATGAAAAGATGTAGGCTTTCACTATGGTGATGGGAGATGAATGCCCAAGATGGCTACGAACCGGCGCCATATTGTTTTAGCTCATATTTTGCATACGCATTGCACCATCTCATCCTCCAGCTGTTGATGTGCATGGAGACAAAGAATATGAAGTTCACATTATCCTGGATACAAGGTTATGCCATGGTATTCGATATTATATAATTGATTGGAATAGGTACGGTCCTGAGGACAGTACTTGGGAGCCTGCGAGCAACGTCCATTCCCCTCATTTGCTTTATTGTTTCCATGCTATGTTTCCCGAATCCTTATCAGTGGGGTGGTCTTTGTGGAGGGGTACTGTGAAGGCATCATAAAGCAAGACACAGACAGCAGATTCAAAGTTCAAAACAAATTGGTTTATTAAATCAAATTTCATGATGGTAGAAGGCATAACTTGCCCAATGCTAAGGTAGAATTTCCTGATCTGAACGAAACTAAGGACATTTTGAGTCAAAGAGTTCAACTTAAAAGTCTATCTGTGTCCAAAGCCTATGCGTGGCCTCACAACTACAGCTAAACAATGTGTAGGGATGGCAATAACAGAAATAGTGATTAACACAAAGTTCTGAGCTTCTTCCAGCTCTTAGCTTCCTTGTCAGCTCCTCTTCCCCAAGTTCAAGTAAGTTCCATAAAAGTCTCAAGATTACCTCTCCTAATTTTAAGAAAGTTCCACACATTCTGAGGGTTCCGTTCACCAAGTTCAATACAACACAGTTCAAATGAAAATGCTCTTGCGGCTACATTCTTAAGACAACATTTGCAGCTCCTCAAGTCTCTGGGTTCCCTTCCCCAAGACTTTAATTCAGCCACTTATACTTATTTTAGTCTTTTCAAAAGGTTCAACACCACTCTAGGTCAACCTTACCCTCCTTCTGGATGGCACAACCAGTTCACTTATAGTGCCTTCCCTTGGCGTGTTTCACAATGTCTTTGGTTTTCACATGTTTTAGGGTTTACTGGTCTAGGCGCAGTTATCAGACCACACGGTCCATCCATCACAGGTCACGGAACAAGGATCCATGGGCTCATCAGCCCATACAGGTTCTTCTGTATTTGCCCCTGTGTTCAGAGTCACATTCACTTAGCTCCTCTGTGTTTGGCCTCTTGGCTTTATGTGCAGGTTTACACTGTTTGCCATAATGTGTCAGACATATCTTACCAGTCTTTGCCCTTTCCGCACTGTATCCATTCATAAAGTTTACTTAATGGTGGTCTAGTTCATGCCCCACTTTTCGGTTACACTCTTTCATACTTGTGCTCTTTTCCGTAGTTTGCTTTCACTTGAGCACTTCCCGTTTTTGGCTTTCATCAGCTTTGCCCATAAAGGTTAATTTAATTTCAGTGTTCAGAAGGCTTCATTTCAAGGTTACTTTCAGTTCGTCATTGAATATGTGTATTTCAGCTTAGTTTCAAAGTTATATTTGATTTGGTATTCAATATGCATAATTCAACTTAGATTCAAGGTTGTATTTGGTTTGGTGTTTAATATGCATAGTTCATCTTAATTTCAAGTATGCATTCAGTTTGGTATAATGTTTGTTATATGCATCCTGCTTGCAGCGTCCTGGCTCTTGAGTGGCTCTGCCTGACACTGGTCCTGGTGTTCCTTTCCGTCGGCTCCCCCTGCTTCTCATCTCATTCTCAGGCCAGCCAGCCTTTGCGAGACCCACTTGCATGCCGGGAGTTGGCTTGTGCTCGCCGGCACTTGCATTGCTGCTGTATGGATGCAGACAGTGTCCTCTCTTTTCCCGGATTGCTTGCAGCTCCTGCTGCTTGCTCTTCAGCCCAGGGGCTCCCACACCTGTGGCAGCTGAACAGCTCACTTGCCTTAGGTTCCACAGGTCAACTGGGATGTTGGCTGGTGTCCTGGCTCCTCCTCAGATCCCAACACGGCTGCATCCTCACGACTGAGGTCCCCTGCTGGTCTCTCCCACACAGGCCTCCCTCTTCCTCACTGTGCTGCTCAGTTCTTGCTTTATACACCTGCTGACAGGTTGCAGGTGTGGACTCCTAATTTGTCTTGCCTGACCATAGTAGTTAAAGGGACATGTTTGACCCTCACAATACTTTGCAGGCATCTTCCTCGTCCCAGTATCAAAGTAGTGAAATGAAGGTTTAGTGTTCATTACTCCTAGTTGTCTCTTCCTCGTCCCAGCACTATCAAAGATTGAATGTGGGGGAATGAGGGAAACTGTTTTATAGTAGTGCATAAAGGCTGGGGGGGCTAGGTTAATCCTCAAAAGGGAAAGGGGGATACCATGTCTCGCCTGTGGACACCCCACTACCAATCCCCAAGGACACTCCGCCCAGGTGACCCTCCCTCGCTTCTCCACCCCAAGGGTCAGGATCCAAAGGTGATTGCCTTCCCTGGTCACCTGAGAAGAGAATCCAGGGGGAGTAGGAGTGAGGATACCCACAGGCTTCTCACAGTAACTTCAGGATTCCCGCAATCTGTGCATGGAGAAGCTACACTCCAAGAAGCCCTGCGGGCTGTTGGTTATGCACTATGACCACCAGAGTCCCACGGGACAGAAAAGACATATGCGGTAATGTCATGACATATGTTCACTCAATTACATCACACGCTTTACACCAGGCGGCCTGCGGCAAGGATTGAAAAAGCACCAGAGATCTGTGCTCGAGGCTTCTAAAGGTAAGCTGCCTTGCTGGGCTTAGCCTTGGGTCTACAGTCGTGACACTGCTTGCTTGTTCTCCCTAACCTTGGCTCTGTGTTCCTGAATTCTGCTCCTGTTTACTCCTTTTCTGGCTTTGGAAAACCTCATGCCTACCTGGCTTTGTGACCCAACTATACTCTAAGGCCTGCACTTGTATCATTCCTTTCTGGCTTTGGCAAATGTTTTTGATTACCTTGCTTCATGACCTGGATTCCATCTAAGACCTGCTGTTACGCTCACCTGGATTCCACAGGGGCGTTGAAAGAAGCGGGACTGCTGTGGTCTCCACCAGTGTGACTCGTAGCGAAGATCGACTGCACTTGCCCACTCAGTTTCGTCTCCCTGGCCCGCAGGAATATTTTCCTAAAAGCAGTAAAGGGGATTAGCCACCCGTAGTAGAGAGGTTACACTAACACTATTTTCCCTGAAAACTTCCAGTATTCCCATTCATAAAGTCTCACCATATTGTTTGGAAGGATGAACTCTCCATCCTGTGTGGAGTGTAGGGGCGCTTAGAAGTTAAGTTACTTCACTGATCCGAAGGTATTTGGCAGAGTTCCAGACAACAATGACTCTGAAGTAAGTATTGAGTAAACCAAATGTATAGTTCTTTTAGAGATCAAATGTCTGTTAATTCACTCTTGCTCCTTTCCTACCTTTTCCCTTGCAGCGTGATCCAAGGAGTGAGTTCGCCTGGATGGATAAATGTAGCGCTTAGGTAAGAGTCAGTTTGTACCAAGCACTGTCTAGCAAGTAATATTGTTCCAAATGTAATTAACCAATAGTTCTCTATCTTCTTTGCAGGTGCAGCGCCTTGACGAAAATGTCTCACGTAGGATGGTGACCAGTGCTGCCTCGAGCGGTAAAATTCCGAGTAAGTATCTTGCGGTAAGTAAAAGAATGTCTTTGGCAGAACCCCGCTCACCTTTTGTTTGTTCTTGTCTTTTCAAATGCTGATGTTTCGGGCGGCGATTCAACGGGTGCTGCGCCGGGTCGTGGAGATGCTCCGAAGACAGGTGAGTATGGTGCGGCGCTCCAGCTGGCAATGCGACGCGGTTTATTTTAATGTCTTTTTCCTTTATCCACAGGTGCGGCTGCTCCAGGGAAAGATGATGACCAAATGGAAATCTCCTTGTTCTAACCTTCTCTTCTTCTTTCCTTTTCTCTAGGATCGGCTCCGGACACAAGACGGGTGTGGCTGTAGACTGGATGCTGGACTGCAGACACGGTGAGCGTTACGCTGCTAAGATGCAGAATAACGCAAAGCGTGTGCTGCTCTTTGGGCGTGATTTAAATAGCATCAAAAAAGTAGTTCCCAGGTAGGAAGTTCCAGTACCACACCCAAGCAGCAAAATAGTGTCTAAAGGAAAGTAGTCCCTTCATGGCCTCATGATGGCCTGTACATGAGTTCTTTGCAGGATGACCTGCATAGTTTAAAGTTGCCAATATGAGCCTGGTGCCTACGGCACCAGGACTGAACCCATATAGCCCATAGGCGGGTTTTTGGGAATTCCTGTGTCTTCCTGGCTGCCTGTTCCCTGGACAGATGGACCTGTTCCGGATGTATGGGGGCAGGCATTGTGACAGCACTCCCCCCCCCCCCCAAGGCCCCTCCTAAGGCTGTTCTCCTCACTGGTCCCGGTTTGTCTGGGAAATTCTGGTGGAACCTTTTCACCAATCGAGGTGCATGAATATTGTCACTTGGTTCCCATGATCTTTCTGCTGGACCATAACCTTTCCAGTCAACCAGATAAAAAAAGTCTTGATTTCACTATTTTTGAGTCCAAAATATTCTTTACTTCAAATTCTGGTTCCCCGTCTATTAGGATAGGGTTAGGTGGTTTAGTTAGCCTTGTCCCTGGTTGTACGGGTTTTAGAAGTGAAACATGAAAGACTGGGTGAATTTGCATATTTGACGGTAACTCCAATTTGACGGCCACAGGATTAATAATGGCTTTAATAGTGTAAGGTCCCAAATACTTGGGGTTAAAGGTTCGAGTCCCCTTTAAAGGTATGTGTCTTGAAGCCAGCCAAACTTGGTCTCCTATCTGATATTTCGGAGCTTCGCTTCTATGTTGATCTGCGTTTTTCTTGTATCTCTCTTTAGCCTGTCTCAAATGTTCAGTTGCTTTTTTAAACGCTTGTGTAATAGTGGATTGTAGATGGTTCACGGCGGGCATCTCTAAGTGTTGGGGCGAATCGAGTTCAGAGGTTCGAGGATGTCGCCCATATATAGTATAAAATGGGCTTTGTCCTGTTCTTAAGTGCAATGAGTTGTTGTATGCATATTCGGATATCCACAAAATTTCTTTCCAATTGCCTTCGGTTTGGTGTAACATGCACCGTAGGTATTGCTTTAGTGTCTGATTGGGCCTCTCAGTTTGACCATCAGTTTGAGGATGGTGGCTGGTTGATAGTCTAACGACGATTTGGGCCAATTGACAGCATTTCCTCCAAAACTGAGAAATGAACCGACTTCCCCGGTCGGAAACCAATATGGAGGGGAATCCATGTATTCGGACGATATGTTCTAGAAATTCCTCGGCCAAGGTGGAGGCTGAAGGTAGACCCTTTAAGGGAATGAAATTAGCCATTTTGGAAAAAAGATCCACTATAACTACGAAGGTGTTATACCTATTACATGGGGGAAGGTCAGTAATAAAGTCAAGGGATAAGGTATGCCAAGGGGTAGGCGGAATGTCCAAAGGTTGTAATAGGCCTGCTGGTTTCCTTTTCTGGGTCTTATTTTGGGCGCAAATACCGCAAGACAGTACAAATGACTTAGGGCCTCATCACGACTTGGGCGGTAACGGTAACGCTATTAGCACGTGCGGTATTAGCCCTACCGCCGAACTCCCCGGCGCTAATAGCGCCGAATCACGACTTCGGCGGTAATGTCAATCCCCATTCCCCAATGAGCCCATTCAGGAATGCCCCATTCCCCATTGGGCTCAATGGGGAAATTTTGTGCTAATCCCGCCGGCGGATTTCCTGCCGGCGGTAATAGCGCAAATTTTCGGCGGATTTCCCCCCAGCTCAGAGCTGGGGAGAAATCTGCCGAAGTCCTGCTTTGGCGGACCCTTAAATCCGGCGGTAATAGCGCTACCGCCGGATTTAAGGGTTACCGCCGAAGTCGTGATGAGGCCCTTAATGTCTTTCCGCCAAGTAGGCCACCAGAATTGTCTTTTGATCTTGGCCTCGGTTTTAGCGATCCCAGGATGCCCTTCTATCAAAGACTCATGGTAATTGGAGATAACATGTTCTTGTAATTCTTTATTTGGTAGGTAAAGACGTCCTTGATAGTATAGCAGGTGATTGGTGACTGAATAATCTTTGCCTTTGTTCAACCAGCTTTGTAAGGCTGCAGGGTCGAAAAGCTTTTGAATCTTTTCATGGATTTCGTCCGGAGTCTGTAGAGTGGTTATACCAAGAATTCTTCTCTCCGAAATTATGGCTACTGGTTCTGGATTTGAATATCCTTCTCCCATTCCGATACGAGATAAGGCATCTGTTTTGCCATTTCGGCAGCTTGGTCGGTAAGTAATCACGAAATCATATTCCGCAAAGAATAAGGCCCATCTAAGTTGGCGTGACGATTGAGCCTTGGCTGTCTTTAAATATTGTAAGTTCCTGTGATCCGTGATTACGGTGATGGTGTGTCGAGCTCCGAGAAGATAATGCCTCCAGGCTTTGAACGCTGACTTGATGGCCAGTAGTTCCTTGTTGGTAATTGCATAGTTTAACTCTGGTGCTGAAAATCTCTGTGACCAGAATGCCACTGGGTGAAGTTGACCAGTTTCAGGATCCTTTTGGGAAAGGACAGCTCCTATGGCTGGATGCATCAGTTTCAACCACGTACGGAAGTTCTGGACGTGGGTGCTTTAAAACAGGAGCTGAAGTAAATTTCTGTTTTAGGTCTTGAAAGGCCTTTTCAGCTATTTCTGTCCACTGGAAGCGTTTATTTTTCTGCAAAAGAGCCGTGATGGGGTGTACAAGATGTGAAAAATCAGGAATGAATCTGCGGTAAAAGTTCGCAAATCCAAGCATACTCTGTACCCTTTTAATCGAGGTAGGTGAGGGCCACTTGAGAATTGCATCGACCTTTCGTGAATCCATTCGAACTCCATTTGGGGTCAGGATAAATCCAAGGAATTCATCTTCCGAAGTATGAAAAACGCACTTTTGCAATTTCGCATACAATTTATTCTGCCGTAGTTTTTCTAGTACAGCACGAACGTGCTTCACATGGTCTGATTCAGATGAAGAGTATACTAAGATGTCGTCTATGTATACAACAACACAGACGTCTATGAGTTCGCGAAGGACATCGTTCATAAAATACTGGAAGGCTGCCGAAGTGTTGCAAAGCGCGAAAGGCATCACCTGGTATTCGAACAAACCGTATTTGGTACGGAAGACAGTCTTCCATTCGTTGCCTTTTTTCACTCGTACCAGATGATACGCCCTTCGGAGGTCCAACTTAGTGTAGATACGAGCATCCTTTACTTGGTCCAGTAGTTCTGGGATCCGAGGCAACGGGTATCTTTTTTTACCGTTATTTACTTTAATGCACAATAGTCAATACAAGTCCTAAGGTCACCTTCCTTTTTAGGGACGAAGAATAAAGACGATGCTGCCGGAGACTTGGACGGGCGAATGAAGCCATTAGCGAGGTATTGATCCAAATATTGCTGTAAATGAAGATTTTCAGGTTCAGTGAGGGTGTAGATTCTGCTGCATGGAATTTGAGCGCCGGGTAGGAGGTCGATCTGACAATCATATGATCTGTGGGGTCGTAACGTGTTTGCTTGGTCTTTGTGGAAAACATCCTGAAATTCCTGGTATTCCTGGGGTAACTGAGTTATCGGATTCGTGCCCGTAGCCAGTCTTTTGATCAAAGTTCTTTCAGGGTAACAAGTGTGTGCACAATCCGAGAAGGTCACTCTCTTTTCTCGCCAGTCAATACAAGAATTATGAGTTTCCAACCATGGCCTTCCCAGAATTATTTGGAACTGTCGAGCCTTGATTAAGTCAAAAACAATGCTCTCTCGATGCACATCTTGACCCAACAGTGTCATCTCCATAGTTGAATGAGTTACAGGACCGGAAGATATTTCGGTCCCATCGACGGTGGTGATTACATCAGTTGTGGGTTTTTTGCAAAGAGGCAGGTTCATCCTTGTAGCCAATTCTTGATCCATGTAGTTTCCTATGGCTCCGCTATCTATGTATGCTCTCACCGCGTGCATACGAGATGATTGCCTTTGATCTATAAGGACCATTGGTATAATTAGGTGCGAGGTCTGAGTGTCCTTCTTCATGCTTGGCAAGCAGACCTCTCCGCTTGTCGGGCGTGGTCGTTTCCCGGCTCTGATTCCATATTGATTTTGTTGGCGACTCCTACCACCTTCTTAGGTGGTTTCACTGGGCAATCCCGTAAAAAATGCCCCGAGGTTCCACAATACAAACACAATTGTAACTGCCGCCTCTTGTCCCTTTCTTTTTGAGTCAAAGGTCCTTTAACCCCCCCAATTTGCATGGGTTCAGATGCATCAGTTCCTTTGGGGGTGACGTTGTTCTTAGGTCTAACCAATACTCGATTCTCGAAATCTAGCCCAATCAGCTTTCCGATTCTGAAGTCTGTGATCCAACTGGACAACCAGGTCTATGTATTCAGCACAATCTTGAGGTGGGTTCACTACTTGTGCCAAAACGTCTTTTAGTTCACCTCGTAGCCCACAATGAAATAGCGTAATCCGCTTCACCTCTGGCCATCCGGTTTCTACCACCAACCTATTGAAGGTTGCGATGTAGGTCAGCAGATCCTGGTTACCCTGACGCAAGGACAAAAGTTCGTTATCCAAAGCTTGGGCTTGGGATGTCGGGCAAATAGTCTTTCCATGCTTAGTTGAAAACCCTAAAAATCCTGAAGAAGAGGGTCATCCTGGTTGACTAGTGGAATAGACCAATCGGCTGCACTGCCACTGAGATACGATAGTACAAAGGCTACCGTTGCTTGATCATTCGGAAAGGCTCCAGGTCTACATGAAAAATGCAGGCGGCACTGGTTCATAAACACGGCAAACCTTTTTGGGTCGTCCGCAAAGCGTTTTGACGGTGCTAAAGGAACTGTCCCTGGAAAAATTACTTGCACTGGATTACTTGATTGAGCTTGGGCAGAAGCTCCCCCGAGTCCAGGTAAAGGTGTGTGCCCAGCTTGAGCTTGAAGTAATTGCCTGGTGAGATCATCCGTACGTTCTTTTGCCACAATCAGTTCTCTCCTGAGAGCATTAGTCTCTTGACGGGCGGAATGCCCTTCAGCCCTTAGTTCTCCCATTAGTTGGGCTAATTGGTCAGTCTCTGAGGTCGCCATAACGCCCGGGTGGAGATTTGTAGTAAGGCTTCATGTTCTGTTACGCTCACCTGGATTCCACAGGGGCATCGAACCAAGCTGGACTGCTGCGGTCTCCACCAGTGTGACTCGTAACGAAGTGATGATCAACTGCACTTGCCCACTCAGTTTCGTCTGCCTGGCCTGCAGGAATATTTTCCTAAAAGCAGTAAAGGGGATTAGGCACCCGTGGTAGAGAGGTTACACTAACACTAATTTTCCCTGAAAACTTCCAGTATTCCCCTTCATAAAGTCTCATTTTGGAAGGATGAACTCTCCACCCTGCGTGGAGTGCAGGGGCGCGTAGAAGTTCAGTTACTTCACTGATCCGAAGGTATTTGGCAGAGTTCCAGACAACAATGACTCCGAGGTAAGTAGCGAGTAAACCAAATGTATAGTTCTTTTAGAGTTCAAATGTCTGTTATTTCACTCTTGCTCCTTTCATACCTTTTCCCTTGCAGCGTGATCCAAGGAGTGAGTTCGCCTCGATGGATGAAGGTAGCGCTTAGGTAAGAGTCAGTTTGTACCAAGCACTGTCTAGCAAGTAATATTGTTCCAAATGTAATTAACCAATAGTTCTCCATCTTCTTTGCAGGTGCGGCGCCTTGCCGAAAATGTCTCACGTAGAATGGTGACCAGCGCTGCCTCGAGCGGTAAAATTCCGAGTAAGTATCTTGCGCATGGGAGTTGCTAGGTCTGTAAAAGACCCGGGGCTAAGCTAATGTCGTAACTGTTGGGACTGGGGGCTAGCTAGTCTTTTGGCTGTAGCTCCTGAGATTCTGTCCGCGGCTACAACCAAAAGATCAGGGGCTATAGCCCCCTTAGCCCCACCCTAGCAACGCCCCTGATTCTTGCGGTAAGTAAAAGAATGTCTTTGACGGAACCCCACTCACCTTTTGTTTGTTCTTGTCTTTTCAGATGCTGATGTTTCGGGCGTCGATTCAACGGGTGATGCGCCGGGTCGTGGAGATGCTCCGAAGACAGGTGAGTATGGTGCGGTGCTGCAGCTGGCAATACGACGCAGTTTATTTTAATGTCTTTTTCCTTTATCCACAGGTGCGGCTGCTCCAGGAAAAGATGATGACCAAATGGAAATCTCCTCGTTCTAACCTTCTCTTCTTCTTTCCATTTCTCTAGGATCGGCTCTGGACACAAGACGGGTGTGGCTGTAGACTGCATACTGGACTGCAGACACGGTGAGCGTTACGCTGCTAAGATGCAGAATAACGCGAAGCGTGTGGTGCTCTTCGGGAGTGGTTTAAATAGCATCAAAAAAGTAGTTCCCAGGTAAGAAGTTCCAGTACCACACCCAAGCAGCAAAATAGTTCCTAAAGGAAAGTAGTCCCTTCATGGCCTTATGATGGCCTGTACATGAGTTCTTTGCAGGATGACCTGCATAGTTTAAAGTTGGCAATATGAGCCTGGCGCCTACAGCGCCAGGACTGAACCCATATAGCCCATAGGAGGGGTTTTGGGAATTCCTGTGTCTTCTTGGGTGCCTGTTCCCTTGACAGATGGACCTGTTACGGATGTCTGGGGGCAGGCATCGTGACACCTGCTTTTGGATCATACTTTTTGACATCTTTGAACTTTCCTGAAATCCTGTATTTTGTTACTTTGCTTCCCCTGGTTTTTGCTTTCGGATCTTCGTACCTGACTCTGGTGACCTGGTGTTGAATTTTGTTCTTTTCCCTTGGATTTTTTGAACATCTAAACTTACTACTGATAATGTTTTTGCCCTCTCTGTATTAGTAGCGTTCTCGTGCCACCCAGGTTAGGTCCTTTGGAAGTGTTTTTTTTGTTTTGTTTTCTTTCTCCCGTTGACAACTCGCTGGGGCGGTTTAATGATGTATGTGAATGTTGTTCTCTTCATTTTACCTCCAAAGTGCACCACACAAGGAGGTTTGTTTGTTTCTCTATCAATCCCTACATGTAGGAAAAGGGAATTTTGTGGATGGGGGCTGGGGTGGTTTATATTGTCTCTATGCTACGTCTTATTCTGTGTGACGACCATATATTTGGATGTTTTCTTCTCAGCATGAGATTGAGCTCTCGGGTGGAATGTCACCCTGTTAAAGGAGCCTCTAGACTGCAGTTGTTTTTCTAGTACCTGTTGGGGAAAATTATATGTGCGGCTTGACACTCAGTAAGACATTATAGCTAGACTAGCTGCATTAAAGTATGCCAGTCTAGCTATGCAATGGAACTCATGTTTGCTTTACCCTTTATCATTATTATTTTTGTTAGCATATTTATACGAGTTTGGACCTAACTTCACAAAGCAACTGACTGCTTTACAGTTATAGAGGGGAAGAACAAGGTTAGGGAGTAGAGAAACAAGGGTGTGGGCATTCTAACAACTGGGGAGGCAGGGCAATTGTCAGCAATGGATCTAGAAATAACCAGGGGAAGAAACAGAGGGCATCAGATCACCCAGTCTCAGGTATGGCGGGGAGTGAACAGTGTATGGGCCTATGTTTTAGGTAGAAACCATTCCTTGAAGAGGAGTGTCTTGCTTGAGCTCCTTCCTGAAATGTAGCAACAAGGGATCGAGTCTAGTGTTGATGGGGAGGAGGTTCCAGGGTCATGGGGCATAGAGAGAGAGAAGGCCTGTCTTCTGTTTTTTTCCCTTCCTAAACCAACTGAGTTCAAGTCTGTACATGTCCTTACTTCTAGTAGATCGTAGGTCTCTGGAGATGCTGAGCTTTCTGATTGAGTTAGCTTCAGACTTCAGAGTGACAGCCTTGAGATTATGCAGCAGGATTTGAAGATGATATGGGCTTGCAGCGGGACCCAGAACAGTTCAAAGAATGTCTAATGTGGTCAAATTTGCAGTGTTTTTTGATGAGTCATACTGCAGCATATAAGACACATCTCAGGGGATCCATGGTAGTCTCCAGGTGGGAGAGGACCAAGGCTTGAACAGCAGATCTTAACTTGTTTTCTGGGATTAAGGGCTTTCCACAGGAGAGAAAATTGGTCCAAGCAGTTTGTATCTTCCTTGCCTTTTGCTGTTTGAAGGAGAGTTGTCTGTCTATATAAAATCTAAGGAACTTGGTGCAGGTGGCCTGCTAGGGTGTGAATCAATCTATAAGCAATGCAGAGTGCCAGTTCTGGATGTCCAGGTGTTCTGTGTTGTTAGGAATTCAAACTTGCAGGGATTGAGCTTCAGGTAAGCACTGGTTATCCATGGCTGGATCAATGCGAGGCAGGCCATGAGACTGTGGATGTTTACGAGGGAGGATCTTGTGAGGCAGAACCCTGTGTCATCTGTGTATTGGTGGATGTGGATGTTGTGTCAAGTGAACAGGGTTCCAAGAAAAGATTGAAGATTACAGCGGAGATGGTGGATTCTTGTGGGACTTCACATATGTGTAGAATTGTTGATCTGAAGGAATCTAATTGTACAATCCGGTACAATTTGCACCCTTAATTCCCAGTATAAATACCATGCCACAGCAGGAAATTATAACTAGACTGGCTGCACCAATGTATGCCACTCTAGCTATGTAATAGTACTCATGATTTTTGTTTTACTCTTGATGCCCAGTATAAATGCCATGTCGCTAGTACCACCCTAAAATTACAGGCCCAATCACTTCATAAATGCAGCACAAGCACACACTCACATTCACACTACATACGCCTTCTCATTCACCCATGCAATAATAAATTCACACAACATGCACTCCTTATTCACCTGCCCATTTGCACATCACTCAGATAACTCATGCATGCACCCATACACAAAAACAGACATGCACACATTCACACGTGAATACACCCACACTCGCATGCATACAAACACATTACACAATATGCACATTTACATGTCACTTACCTCCTGCTTGCACCTTCAGCCCCTGACACCACACCCTCGAGACCTGACTGGAAGGCCTTCCCCATGGAGAGCGTGCTGACTGACAGAAGAGCAGAGGACTCCTCTCCTGCCAGTCAGTACGGCCTGAGAAAACAGCGCAAAAATGAGAAGTGGCGGAGCTTGGCCTCTTACACCCGGCAGCTTCTTATCATTGTGCATTACATATTTTGAAAAATAAACAAAATGGATCGAGGCAGGCAACACAATTCCCCTGCAAATAATGGAATTTGCTACCTGCCACTCAGTTGCCCTCTGCCCATTCAAATAAGGCCCCACTGAATCAAATGAATGAATGAAAATACGACTTATGTGCCGCACAGACAATATTGATTGGCACTTCACTAACTAGTAATACTTTTTCTAGGAATGAAAGTTGACAATTAGCTCCATGGTTTGTTCTGCATAAGATCTAATAGCACACATTGTTGTAAATCCCATGGGTCACAATTGGAAAATGTTAAATGATAGCTTACAATTTTGTAATGAATAAAGGGTTGATCTGTTTGATTGGCACTTAAAATGTATGCGCTTTTAGAGCTCTGCTGCCTTTTGAAAGCTGGTCAGTCTCAATTTTCATAATCTTGTCATTCTGAAACCTCGACTGGTTCACAGCCATTTGTTTTACTTTCTGGGCATACTTCCCTCCTCTTAACACTACAGATTGGTCTAATGATTTAAACACATGTTTTAATGCAATGGAATGTTTATTTACATATCGGACACTTGATGCTGCTCGTTTTGCTACTGGCAGTACTTTTTTTATTTATTTATTTGTATTTGGTTTCAGTAACAAAACCTTTACAAAAAAGAGATATTCTAATACAATAAAAAACAACAAGCAAAATAACATTCAAAATGACATACATATTAAAATTAAAATTGCGTTTTTTCCAATAATTACATGACATCTTTTTTAGAATATATTCACACTAATCTTATTAACCTTTAAATTAATCTTAAAATTCGATAAAATCCTCTAGCTTAAACTATAAGTCATCAAACATTCGATAAGAATCGTACAATTGCAATTTTTAAAGAAGTCGATCTCCCATGCATCATGTTACACCAAATTACCTCTGGGAAGTATCTTTCTGTTTGAGATACAAATTTTCCAAAGTAAGTTTCAAGTTCCTCACTAATAAACTCACATTCTAATAATAGGTGTCTTGATATGATGATATGATATGGCATTAATAACGCTCCTATACAGAAGTGTCTTAATGTTTCCTTTACAGTACTGCTTTTACAAAAGCGACAGGGTACATGCCCTTTTCCCAATTTATCTCTAATTTCTTGAATTTGCCCAGTAGGCAATACATTGAAACGAAACCACATAAGATTACACCTCCAATTTCTGCCAGGAAATGTATTTAAATATGGTTCCAAAGTACCCACCAACTTCCAATCGGATACCAAGTGACAGTACAAGGGTGACATCTTTACTTTTTCATTAGTTTCGGCCCAATCAGCCCATGTTATTCGACTTTTTACTTGCATTGGCTTCCTAATTAGGAGTTCAAAATCTGTACCAATTTTAGCTAGCAAGCTTCTGGTCGATTCGTACAAAGATAGTAAAAACATTTTTTTAGTTTTACCCAATATCAGTTGCAGGCCCAGAATCGAATATAAGTTATTTCCTGATCCAAATAGGAGTTTTCTTAATAATGCTTTTTTTTCCCCACTCAATTAGACTTTTGAGCGATTGAAGGCCTAATTCTTACCTAATGGCTGATATGGGAATACATTTTAGAAGATAATAAGGTATACTTCTCCAAAAGTTAGCTTCAATCTTTGCAATATTTAGTTCTAGACATTTCGGGACGAATTCTAGGCCATAACTGAGTTTGGGAATAACTTTTGAGGAATAGAAACGTAACAGAGGTAGGAAAGAAAATTTGCAGCACATCCTGTCAATTCTTTTGGTGTGTTCAGTCAATGTAATCAATCGCTCTTCCTAAACATTCCAGTATGCACATTTTTTTTATATTTACAAACACGGAATAACCACAATACACAAATGATCGCCTGATTTCAAGTTTATGATTATTTAAGTACCAACTAAATCTTGTAGATTTTTTACCTGAACCCAAGATAAGAATTATAGATTTCTTTTCATTTATACTTAAACCGTTAACATCTATGTATTCCTTGAATTTGTATATCATTCGTTGTAATCCTATCTGCTTTCTATCAATCAATAGGAAATCATCTGCATAAGAGCACCAATTTAGTTTTATCCCTTCTATTTGTGGGGAGATAAAAGAGGCCGCTTCAAGTGGGGTCCCCACATCAGAAACAAAAAGATTAAACAAAGTGGGTCCAAAGATGCAACCTTGCCTCAGACCATTCCATGTGTATATTGGAATTGATAGTTTGCCTTCCTGGTTCAATCTGACTTTGATCACAGATCCCTCGTGCAAATGGATAAGAAAAGATAATATATTCCCAGGCATTCCAAGTAATAACATTTTTGACCACAGTAGGGACCTATTAATTCTATCAAATGCTTGATATAGGTCTATACTAGCCACATACGTCAGGGGAACATTTTTCTTATATTGATTATCCTGTAGAAGTGAAAACATAACACCTCCCAATTATGTCCCCATTCGCTTTCTGAAGCCAAATTGCTTATACTGGAATATTGCCTTGGTTTCTATCCATTCTTCTATCAACCTCAGTACCAAACCAGCAAATATTTTCGAGTCAGCGTCCAGTAATGATATGGGCCTGTAGTTTTGTGAGTCGCCTCTATCCCCCTTTTTATATATGGGGATGACATAAGAAATTCTCCATGAGGATGGAATATGCTTTGACACTGTAATGTTCTCAAACAACATAAAGAGGGCGTTTGCCCATTGAAATGGGTCCGCCTTGAAAATGACGTTTGCTAAACCGTTGGGTCCTGCCGCTCTATATGGATTCGATTTTAATATTTGGGTCATTATCTCGGCCTCTGTAAAATAACACTCCAAATCAAGTTCATATATACCGGGGATAGTTAAAGAAGGACTTTTCTTAGCGGCATAGATTTCCCCAAAGTGGCCTACGCAAGCCTCCTCGGAGACACTATTCACTTGTGACATCATGAGAGGGGATTCCATTGAATGTATGAGCTTCCAAAAGTTTCTGGAGGAGCCATCTTTGAGAGCTCTCAGCATAGCCTCGCTATCTAATTGTAACATCTGAGCCTTATGTAATTTCAGCCAGTTTTTTAGTTTTAGTTTTTCTTTGCGAATTAGCAAATTTTTCCCTTCCCATGCAGTAGGAAGAGTTTTAATTTTCTGGATATTTTTATAACACATTTTTTTGTGATCATTTACTAGATGGTCAAAAACATGTGGATGTTTAACACTTACAGTTCTCCTCCTTGGGCTTATAGACCTGGTAATTATTTTCCCAATGTAAGTACTAAATTCCTCACCCGAAAATAACTTCCATCTTTCTTCTAGCTGTAACGCTTGGCTGCTAATATTGGGAACCATGTTGATTTTCGCCACATTACCCGGGTGCCAGGTTATTCTATTTCTTGCTGTGTTCTCTTCTATATTATTCTTATACTGATTCCTTATTTGTTGTTGTAGTCGAATGTACATTTGGATTTGAAGAAATCTATGGTCACTAAAGTCATTATTAATCAAGTCGAAGGATATACATACTTTAAATAGATTACCTGACATGAATATATGGTCAATTGTATAATTGTATAAGCCATTCGACCAGGTTTAGGTGGCATCCGAACTCTCTTTCAATTGGTTCACATGATATAGACCCCAATTCGAGAACAATTTATACCATATATGACCTTGGAGTATTTTCCTAGAGCAGCCCGATGGACCTCCTTCTATTATTTGACCTTCCACTCCAGCAACAAAAGACAAGATGACAATATTGGGTTCCAATTTCAAACTCCTATTTTCTGAAATAGGGATTTCAGCATTCAAATCACCAGTAATTATTACATGTAGGTCTTTGTATTTAATGTTCAAGTCAACCAAAATCTCTTTGATTTTATTAGAAAGGTTATGAAGGGGGTTAAAGTATATATTTGCCACCAAGACATACATTTCCCCCTGCATTGTGACATTTCCAAAATCACTGCCAGAACCCCAGATACCGGAGAGATAGTTTCAAGGATTTTTAAACCTACACCTATCTTGACTGCGATGATTAACCCCCCTGAAGGGCGACCCCTACTAGATTTGGACGCTAATTGAAACCTTGAGTCAAAGCCATCTATATGGAAATTAGATGTCAACCATGATTCCTGAATACAAATAATACTACTGATTACAAGTTCTGCACACAACTCTTTAGAAGATGTTAAATAAATGGTAGTAACCCCTTGAATTCCAGGATAACAAATGGATCTTATTCTAAAGTCCAGCTTTTAGATTTTTGAGTTCTATTACTGATTCCTTCAGGGTTTGTGCCAACCACATCCATGAATTAACATCATCACTTTTAGGTGGGAGCCAGTTGCCTACATGAACATTTATCTCTTTACTGTCATATCTAGCTTCGTCCACCTGTACATAGGGGCCAACCCCAAAATTCTTACTGTACCCTTCTAGTCTTTCTCCAAGATCGTCCCTCTTATTTCCATTTGATATATGGCCCTGAGTTTGCGTGTTTAAGACCAGGTTAAAATCTTTTACATCGTATCCCAATCTATTCAATTCCATGATTTCCTTTAGAACCAAGTCGTGCACAGTGCGAGAATGAAAAACTAAATGTACTAAGTCAAAAAGTTCAGGATGAATGTAGTCAATTAGTTTTAAATCAGCAGATGTAAGGAGTCTCAAATTAGGAACTTCCCTAAACAAGGAGAGCACACAATTTCTGTTCAAGCTGGAAGGGCCTCCATAATCAAATAAAAAGAATAAGAATAGGCTTGGATGGTCAGTCATTATTGGTCTACGCCAACAGATTTTACCAAAATCCTCATTCAGGGGAGGATTGAATGTATTACCTTCCAAGTCTGCATTATATTTTAATGATTGTACGTTAATGTGTTTCCCACTATTGTTTCCTACTTCCAAGGGAGTTCCCTGTTTTTGAGACTCCATTATTGCTGGGTCGCTAGTGCCTTCCTCATGTCTAACATTAACCTTAACCAACGGATTTCCGACTATGATATCATTTTTGACTTGAGTTGGATTTGAATGTTGTAGTGGGGTTTGTTCTATCGTACTTTTGATCAAGGAGACCAGGGAGGAATGATACAAAACTTTGTGCTCTTCTGTCTTACCAATCTTTATCAGGTCGTTACCAATCAGGCCAGCACTTGGGTCTGATTTTTGGTCAATGACATCTTTTGGCAACACAGATTTAGCTGATTTAATTTGTTCGTTAAATACCTCCAAAAATGTATTTGGTCCCACCGACTGATCCTTAGTCAAGTTTGGAGGAGGATTTGGATCATTAAGTTTCTTCTTTACATCTGCTAGGACACACCCGCCTTTCTGGGATTTGCCAAAAAGCCCTGAATTTTGTTTGGATATATTTTGTTTTAAAGTACGACTATCAGATCGATTCTGGGACTTCAAACCAATCCCATGTGGTACTTTCTGTAGGGGCTCATGTCCTCGCAAATTTTTAGAGAACAGCTGGTAAATTTCTTTGCATTCGGTCACTTTAATTCCCTTCGTACCCTTATGCCTCATTTCGTCTGTTAAGGTATTAGAGACAATACACGCATCAGTTTCCTTGGAGCCTGTCGTGTACAGAATGTCCCGAACAGGACCCGTATTTCCTGTATTCTCATTCTGGTCATTATTCCCAAGTGAGTCGGGATTATTAATTCCTTTCGTGCCCTCATTATTTTTTTCCAACAAATTTCTCTTATTCAGTATTTGGGCACCACCACCAGCTTTGGAGGGTTTCTAGGATTTGTTGTTTGCATTATGCCTAGTAGGGATTTAGATTACTCGTCCAACTGGCAGAGGTCCTTCAGGACATCGTCGCATGACTGATTTTTCTGTTTCCTTTCGTATTTATTACGATTTTTTTTAGAATTTTTATTTTGTTTTGCCTTCCGTTTCTCTAGCCGCATTATAGAGCCTCTTTCTTTACGAGTAAGTACCACGATTGGGGTTCCATCAGTATGTGTCTCTCCCTCCCATTCTTTGTGATTACTCTGCAATCGAGCCTTGCCAACTTCCGTCTTTAGATCTATCAAATCTGTCAAGACCGATGGACTATCATGCATAACAATGTCCTCCTGGGTGGAGGAACTAAAGGTAGCTTCCCTACATTGCATAAGTTGCATAGATTTTATTGCATCCGTCAGAGCAGTTACCAGGGATATCAGTTCACTGATTTTCTCAGTATTTGATGCTACTTCTTTCATTAGACACACATCCTTCTGGTCTTCCCCTTCACCCACACTTCCACTGTTTAATCCTGAAACCAAATCTTTGGGGTTGCCCGGGTTCATAATTCCCCCCACCTCTTTATCACCATATGTGCCTACAACTGTGGTCTGCGGGAGAACCCCTCTAGGCTGTAAAATCTTACATTGTACGCAACTAGATTTTTTTTGTTCCATTATCAGTGACGCTATTACATCACATGTAAACATCGCTCCATCCATTGTATTTAATTTAGCCATAATTTCCACCAATGTATTTTCCATTGTCCTTATTTCCCGATGGGTTTGTTCATGGCCCTTGTCTAGTAAGTTCAATATACGTGTGATAACAGGGAAAGTATGCTCACCACCCAGGAGTTTTTCCGCTTCAATGAATGAACCTCTTGCTCCCCCATGCTGAGAGTTGTCAATTGGGAATTTGTTACCCTTACTCTCGTTACCATAATATAAATTTGTTTCCAGGTCAATATCTATGACCCCAGATTTTATGTTTAACTCATGAACAGGAGAACTAGACTTTACTTTAGTTGGAGCTATGGGGTCCTGATGACCCAACGCTGTCCTTGTAATTCCAGTATCAATTGTCGGTACTTTTGCCTCATCATTAATCACCCAAGAGTTCTTGAACATAAAAACATTTTCCACACCTATTGGTCGCAGCTGAACCGGTGTAGAGGGACCCAGGGAGAGGCGAATACGTCTTCCCAGTTCCACCTCTATGACAGGGGCAATTAAAGAGAAGACTCGAGATTTTGTTTTCAAACTGTTCATACAATGCTCCATCCACGTAGGAGTCCCATACTCCCCTGTTTCCCCCCCAGGGTCACTTTGCACACCTACAACCTGATGCCTGTCATTCATTTCCTTTAATGTATATGTTGGAAGAATAATGTCACAAGCGACATTCATTAGGACACCCTGCAGCCCAATTTCGTTTATTTCACTTTTGTCGTCATTGACTTCCGGACTACCATGAAGTTGCGCAGCTACCTCAGTACCCACACATTCTGTGCCTTCCGTTAATTTTTCCTGGATACATGAAATTTCCAATTCAACTATATCTTGCTCGTCCATATTCACATAAAGTGGGGTGTCCGTGAGCTTTGTACTGCTCCTTAGGCCATTAACCATTTTATCCCTCATTTACAATTTTAAGGGATAAAAATGATTTGGGACCTTTTATTACTTCAATTGCTATCAACCAGATAGCGGTACAGAAGAAGGATTGCTGCATGAATATTCAAACACATCTATGGAGTAAAGCCAGAGTGCCAGTAGCCTCGCTTACAATTACATAAATAACATTTGTGTTTTAAAGCATAACTCCACTCTTTCAAATATCTAAATTATTACCTTCAGCCTGGCAATCCCGGCTCCACGCCTAACAGCCCAACAGCCACTTGTCGCCACTTGTGCGCGCGAAACAGTACCTAAAAATAGGCTTGCCGGGAGTAAAGGGGGCGGGACCTCAGGACGTAAATTTATGGGCTGAAAAGAAATAAAAGCAAGCAGAAAACACAATAAAAAGATGGTGAGTGAGTACACGTGGATCGTAGGTAGAGCCACAGTTAAGGTCCACAATTAGAGTTCTAATGGAGAAAAAAAGTTCAGTATTTAATGTAATGACACGCAGGGCTCTGCGCATTTCTGTGCAGCGCAAGCTTCTTCTCACAGACTGCAGTATGATCGGACCTCCAGTCAGCCAGTCTTCCCCAGCCCAACAGTCACTTGTCGCCACTTGTGCGTGCGCACGGGTGCGCGAAACAGTAGCCAAAAATAGGCTTGCCGGGAGTAAAGGGGGCGGGACCTCAGGACATAACTTTATGGGCTGAAAAGAAAAAAAAAGCAAGCGGAAAACACAAAAAAAAAGATGGTGAGTGAGTGCACGTGGATCGTAGGTAGAGTCCACAGTTAAGGTCCACAATTAGAGTTCCAATGGAGAAAAAAAGTTCAGTATTTACTGTAATGACACACCGTGCTCTGCGCATTTCCTTGCAGCGCAAGCTTCCTCTCACAGAATGCAGTAGGATCGGACCTCCAGTCAGCCAGTCTTCCCCAGCCCAACATCCACTTGTCGCCACTTGTGCGAACACACGGGTGCGTGAAACAGTAGCCAAAAATAAGCTTTCCGGGAGTAACGGGGGCGGGGCCTCAGGACATAACGTTATGGGTGTAATGACACACAGGACTCTGTGTTTCCGTGCAGCGCGAGCTTCCTCTCACATACTGCAGTATGATCGGACCTCCAGTCAGCCAGTCTTCCTCAGCCCAACAGCCACTTGTCCACTTGTGCGCGCGGCAGGCAGTACTGTTTTAGTGTCCTAGTAATTATACATACTTACATTGCATTCAAGGGATGTATGTTCATTTGTTGCTGGTTTAGAATTTAGAATGAGTACGTAATAATGAAAAATGTTTTATTCTAATTTTGCATCCATACAGTAAGTAAGTATGCTTGGTTACATGAGGTATTTAAAGCGTGAACCTAGCCGGGAAGCAACATATCACTGTATCTAAGAAGGATCATATTTTCTATAGTAGTTTTAATGAGTCTAGATATTGACAGGAAAGATGTATTGACTAAAATGTTTTATTGCACTACAATTAGAAAAGGTGCCTCTGAATTAGATAATATTTCCAGTGTGTGTAACACTTCATTGATTACATGAAAGTGTATGTTAGCAGGAACTATACTATGAAATCTCAGAACATTCTTAGCATAGACATACCAAGAACATTTAAACTAAATGTTAACCTTTAAGTTATGTGTGCTCAGAAATGCACAAGTATAAACTTATGTCTTGATTTGGATTAAAAATGTATTATGTCTGGCTGCATCATTTTGTGTCCGTATTCTAAATACTGCTTGGAATTTGGGAAGGTTATATACAACTATTCTAACAAGATGATGCAATCCTTCAATCTATTTTTAGAAGATGCATCCCTGATTTCTAGATACCAAAATACCAAATCGGCTTCAATGAATCCACAAATCTGTAAAATTGTTTGTTTTTTAATTTAAAAAACATATTTGTTACACTTGGAAAATTACAGGTTATTCCAACTAAGTGGTGTCCCTGACTCAACCTCTCGTGGGCTCCTGCCATACTAGCCAAGGCTTCCTTATTCCCCAGTGCTGTGTAATGAAACTCGTATAGGTAACCCCTACTGCCTAAACTATCCTAATCTTGTGGTGAAGGCATAAAGGCTGAAGCTTTATCCACTTTGCTCCCACATGGATTTTCTACTGATGTCCTATGCTCCTGGTACCACACAATGTGAACAATGATGATCAAAATGGTAGCTGTAACCTTGCACTCTTTCTGTCACTCTTTTCCTCACTCCTATTCCGGAGCTTGTCCCACCTTCCTCTCTCCCTTGTTCTTCTCCAACTCGCTCTCCTTCTTGTGATGAATCCTGCAGAATCCTCACAGAATCTCAGCCTAAAGTCTCCTCCCATGTGGCCAGGGGAAGGCGGCCGCTACCTGATCCTAACCCGAGGGGTGGTATTAGCCAGGTGTTTCACATGGGAGGAGAATGTCATCAAGGGAATGTGAGGACTCCGTCAGGGGAAACACAGTATGTCTAAACCTGATGGACGCGAGCAGTTGTTTCAGGAAGCAGATCGCTTTGTTTGTTTATGGAACCGAGAGTGCAAGGAGAGGAGCTGCAGCGACGAGAATTGGACCCTGTGTCTTTAATTTTGAGACTCGCCTACTAAAAAGAACTTCCGGCGCGGAGTGCGGCATGGAGGTCGGTGCTGATTTCCAGTCAGCCCAGTCAGTGTAGACCTGTTTTCTTTTTCTTTCCAGAGAGGAGCTGCAGCGACGAGAATTGGACCCTGTGTCTTTAATTTTGAGACTCGCTTACAAAAAAGAACTTCTGGCGCGGAGTTTGGTGCTGAGTTCCAGTCAGCCCAGTCCGCCTCCGGACACTGCAGAACGCGCAGAACGCGCAATGGAACCCATTCCCAACGACTTTGAAGTGTCACTAACGGGGGTCGGCCGACACACGCGAAACCGGTTGTTGCTGCTGTGGCGGCTGCAATCCAAAACTTCATCCACACCGAAGGTAAGCGCACTGTGTGTACCGTTAGATGCTCCCCCGTCTAGTATGACGCACCAAGAGACTGCTACAAGCGATAATAGTTTGTTAGCCACCTTGGTCGTTGCATTTGCGGATCAACAAACTCACGTTGAGCAAGGGTGTATTGCCATCTCCACACTGAACACACCAAGTGAATCAACGTCGAAAAGTGAAAATCACATGCAGGGGTTAGCAATGGCATCAGACCCAGTTTTGTCATGTATAAAAATAGTTAACCCAATTTCCTTGCCCGCTCCAAATGACCATCTGTCAAGGCAACATGAAAGTCTGGATGAAAATACATCTACATTAGAAAAGCAAGTAAGTCAAGACAAAAGTACACCACCTGCACCCGCGGTGTACTTGGACGCCTCAGAGACCACCTTCTCCTTTGACATAACTGATGCAGACATATTAGCAATACAGTCTCATTCTGACGTCGGGCCGTCCCTGTTGGCCCCACATGTGCCCCTCAACCAGCATCAGAATCAGTCAAGTTCAGTAGAAGAGCTGCAGAGAAACTGCAAAACATTAGAGAATCTGAAAGCAGCTGAGCTAGTCCTCTCTGCGCAAGTTGCGAACGAGGAAATGCAGCAGCAACTGCACTCACAAATCCATCAGAAAAAGAAAGATGGTTCTAATACTATAGAACTTGCCATCGATTCAAGAGTAATTGACACAGGCAGTGAACTACTATCGCAAGAAGAAAAGAAAGGAACGGAACCCGCAGTGTCGGCGAACGCCCCCTTACCAAGGACCAAGTTGAGTGCTGCTGCAAATGCCGCGGCAAACTTTGATGTGGCGGCCCGCGAAGCACGGCTTACCGAAAGGCTAAAGACTGACTTTATTCGAATGAGAGAGCGATTAAACGAAAGTTTTGTCAATAAAAAGGACATGAAACTCACAAATAGGCGAAACGTGAGTACACTGACAAAAGAACCAACACGTGTGAACAATAAAGCGATCTCATTACAGAACCCGTCGATTACAGTGCGACCCATCAACCTTGATATTTCAGATG
The DNA here is from genome assembly GCF_040938575.1 of Ambystoma mexicanum. NCBI lineage: Eukaryota > Metazoa > Chordata > Amphibia > Caudata > Ambystomatidae > Ambystoma > Ambystoma mexicanum. The sequence continues at coordinate 260,744,961 of NC_090936.1, forward strand.
GTTGTCAGGAAACCTATGGCAGTAAACTCACAACGACCACTGACCAATGCACCGAAGAATCTATGGCGTGGGGAGAATCGCAAATGCCAAGCTCTAACTAAACTAAGCAGACCGCCAATAACCATTGTGAAGACGCACCAAACTCCAAAGGAAATATTTCTATAGCCGCAGGCATCCAGATTCATAATAATGTTTTAGCGGCCACTTCCATTGCTCTAATGCCATTTATGAAACTGTATGAAACATTGAATGACACATTGCAAGACCAGAACTCTGTTCCTGCAACCTTGAACAGTAAAGTCTCAGCCATGGAAAATTTAAATGAACACCTAATCACTCGACTTGACTTGGAAACAGCAACTTCACGACAATGGCACTCACGTCTCAATGAAATAACTAAACGCGAGGCCCATGAAAAAGTTGTACTTGCTGAAGCCATTGTCGAATGTACAAAGTGGATCAGGCATAATATTGCGGTACAGCCGTTAGGTGGCTATGAGAGAACCAGCTGCAACTGTCAACACCACCGGAGCAACCCAGACTTGGACAATCAATCAAGAAAACCATCGGTACACTCTACAATTGGTGTTACCACAAAAGAACTAACGACTCTAAAAATGGTTAACAAAGGCACGGAGATCGAGGATTTAATAGCCATAACCATTGAGGAAGGAGCCATTGACAAAGTGCCAATAACGAAAGGGTGCGCGGATGCTGTAGCAGCTAGTGCCAACACTCCGCCGGAATTGCAAAAGGAAGAGGTGGCCACGAAAATTGCATCATCCATGCAGGAAAGCAGATCCTCAATTAAAGATGAAGTTGCCCCTCAGTTAAAGCAAAAGAGTCCTGCTACATCAGAGGAACAAATTGCTTCCTTCGGGATTTTCGCTGGCCTGGCAAAATCAATTAATCCAACAACTGTTAAGACAGTGCTGCAAAAGGGCAAACAGCCAAAGTGACGCAAACTAAGGGCAAAGGCCCAGCCTCTAAACACCCTCGTACAAATGGTGCAAAAAAGTTTATATGAAACTTGACGACACCCCTCGACCAGAAAGCACGAGACGCAGCAAAGAGGCTTTGATAACTGAGAAACAAAGCAAGGACACAAACCCCTTATTAAATAGGCCAAAGGAAACAATGGAAACCAGACTCCCTGCTTCATAACGTGCACGTGAGGATACTATGCCCTCTGACGATCTTGATAAAAACAACTCTATAGATCTATCTGACCTTTCAACCTACACAATCGACGAAGATGCCGACCCCGAAAAATATGACAACTGTGGGGGACAAGCGGGAAATACCAAGCGAAGAAAAGTCTGTGAATGACTCTATAAGAAAAATCAGGTGGTGCAGTCGTTATCCGCAAAGACAACCAGAAGTGCGCCCAGCAGTTAGTGAGAAGAGACACCCCACCACGGCCGATGCTCGGCAAATGCAAGTAGCAAACTGCATGCAGCGTTGGGAATTGGTCCTCTAAGTTTAATCCAAAATGTACAACAGCCCAATCACAAAAACAAAAGAAACAAAGAACAGATGAAAAGACTGTGTCGCAATCACAAGCAAAAGCCGGATGGTGGAAACTGGAACTGGAAAACATATTAGAAGAACACAGCGATGTAAACCTAAATAGAACCAATGTAATGAGGTTACTACATTATGTTCCAACATTACGCACTATAAGACCAGACGACATAGCAATTGTCGAATACAAATCCGAAGCAAGATCAGACTGGGTTGTTCTTCATATGAAATCAAAGAATTTACCTAGACCACTCCTAGAGGCAAAACAAGATGGTTCAAATAGGCATAAGCAGAAGGGATCCTCAAATGACATCAAAAGAGACGTGTTATGGAAACAAATGAAACACCAATCTGTCCATCCAATTGAAACTCAAGTTTCTGAGAGCCATGTTTAAGATCACACAGGGTCAAGAGGTATGACCCAACTACTAACATCTTGGAACACCCCTGGATTTGTTCACCTATTTCAAGACGGCGACACACAAGACCTAAAAAGCACCTTTATCTGTTTACAAGAAACGTGGCTACGTAAATTACCATCATGTGATGTGATGGATACACAGTATTTTTAAATGCGGCAAGCAAAAATATGTTAACTATGGTAAAGAATTCTTCCGGATGGGAAGTGTTAAACACCCAAAACTTGAACTTGTTCGTCCAGGCCCTCACTTTGCAAACAGTAGTAGACGGCCAGAATGCAAAACCACTTAAACAAAAACTACTGTTAATAAACACGTATTGGAATCCTGCGATGATTTCGGAGTCGGTCTTTCCAGACTCAGTAACAACGGAAATAGACAAATGCCATGCAGCCTTTGTTGATCCATTTATAATAGTGTGTGGAGATTTAAATTACACCTGGTTCGATAAATCAAAAAGACAAAATCCATGTGAGATGTGCAAAATTCCATCAGATCTTGCAGATCGAGGCACCAAATGGGAGTATCAACTAATGTTGCGACATTGTGTAATGTTGAACGGCTCTACCAGTGGCAATATCCCTGCAGCGGATACGTGGCACAGAGGAGACATCTCAACAACCCTTGATTATATTTGGGCCTCTGAAAATCTCCATTCCCATATTTCAAATCTCTTGATAAGGAAGTCGATTAAAAGCGATCACAATCCATTAGTGCTATCGTGGGAGAATCCATATAAAAATCAGCTACGAAATTATACATTCCCATTAAGCATCAACAATGCTCAAAATCGTCTACGAATAAATAGCGAGCATATCGATAACTTAACAACTGATTATGCTCAAATACTGAAGCGGAACATGCAAGTCGAATATGTATCTTTATTAAAGAGATTCACTTGCACAAATAAGTCAAAGGGAAGAATCATCTCTAACAAGCATCCATTCAGCCCAATATTAAACAATGCAAAGAAACTGATACAAAAGGATCTGAAGCAATTAAAGAAAGAAGGTGCAAAAAATCTAAAGCCGTTGATGATAGAAAGACATCAGCGATACCGCAACTGGCTGAAATCATTTAATAGCAGACGAGCACAAGAACAAGCAGAATTGATGCTTCGCCTACTAATTCAAAAAGATAGTCGGAACATCTGGGAAATCATAAATTCTGGTAAATTAAACCAGATAAGTGCTCTGTCAAACGGAGTGAATGCTGCTAGCTGGGTAAAGCACTACTCAGCAGTCTTTAACAATCATGATGCCAACAATCTAGCCGATCTGGAGGCGAGCAGTTGGAATGTTATCGAAACAGTCGAGGACATTGAACTCGCTATTCATAAATTGACAACTTCACAAGCCGCACGACCAGACGGTATTTCAAATCACATGCTAAGAGCAAACAAAGAAAACTGGGCACAGTTTATTAAA